>NC_061513.1:117828787-118059300 GCF_022539505.1 Lolium rigidum | reverse complement strand
GGTGTGGCCGCCTAGCCTCTTGTGTGAGGCTAGCACCTCCTCAACGCAGACGTACTCCCTTTTGTGGGAGGAACTGCGGGAAACAAACCTCGCCTCGTCTCCGCGCCCACCGGTTGTCCCGCTCCTCACTCTTACTATCTTGTTTGGTTCCTTTACTTGTCGCACTTGTGTATGATCATACTAGGAACACATTGAGCATGAAAGCTATCATCTTTACTTCCGTTGCACTAAAAATTGAAAAAGGCTAAAATTTGACGTAGCGTCCATTCACCCCCCTCTTGTTCGCTACGATCCATTCAGTAATATAGCCTTAATTAGGATTTCGCTAGCATTCTGTGCCAACAGTCCATCACCCCATTCAATTAATCGCTTACTCAAACTTGATTGCAAGCTCAAAACCTTCTTTTATGCATCATTCCATCAGATTTAGGCAAACCCACATATTGTGGTTCAAACAATTGTTGTTCCACATTCAACAAGGAACGAATAGCCACCTTAGAGTCCTGAGAACAAGAAGAACTAAACAATATGAAGCATTTTGCTAGGTTGATCAGTTGACCCGTACCACTTTCATGCACATCAATAACATGCTTCACACTAGCCGCTTCAGCCACCGATGCCCTAAAAAAGAGCAGTGTATCATCTGCGAATAATAAGTGTGAGATCCCAGGGGCATTTCGACACACTTTCAGGGGTGATATTCCTCCATCTATCACTTTTTTTATGTAGAAGTGCTGACAAGCCATCCGCCACAAAAAGGAAGAGGAAGGGAGAAAGGGGATTTCCCTGCCGTAGGCCTCGAGAAGGAGTGAAAGCTTCCAATAGGGAACCATTAAATTTGATTGAATATCTTACCGTGGTAATGCATGCCATGATCCATTGCACCCACCGATGAGAGAACACCATTTTATGCATCATACTCTCCAGAAAAGACCAATCTACCTTGTCATATGCTTTGGACAGATCCAGCTTATATGAGCAGAAGTTTGAGTTCATAGAAGTGCCATGTTCCATATAATGCATGCACTTGAAGGCCAATAAAGCATTATCAGTAATCATTCGACCTGGGACAAAGGCACTTTGGTTTTCAGAAATAACCTCCCCAAGTTTTTTCGATAAGGGGCGCTTTGTTACTCAAAAAAAAATTATGCATTACACCCAGCCTCTGCATGAGTAGAGGTCACAATCGATTGACTATACATTTAGAGACAATCTTATATAGGACATTGCATCAACCTATAGGCCGGAATACCTTGAGATCCACTGGGTTATCCACTTTAGGAATTAGAACCACACAGCGTATGTCCTGTACTAAAGAAGTGCTTTACCGCGGCAGTAATTTCTTCTTTGATGACAACCCAATTCTTCTGGTAGAATCTAGCAGGAAAGCCATCAGGACCCGGCGCCTTTAACGGCCCTATTTGAAATAGTGCGTCAGCAATTTCTTTATCACTAAAGTCCTTAGGGCATCTCCAACGGCGCGATGCAAACGGACGCTGAGCGACCGTTTTCGTCCACCGTGACCGGAAATGCATCTGGGGCCTGCTCCAGCGGGGCGACGCAAAGTGACCGGGCCGGTCCGCGGAGACGCAAACTTGGCCCAAATATGTGCCAGGTTTGCGTCTCCGCGGACACTCGGCGGTCGCGCGGAGCGTCCTCCATTTGTTACCCGGTCCCGCAAGTCAGGGACATCGAAATCGACCGCTTCAATTTGCTTCTTTTTCCCCTTCTTTGCTGCTCTACTGCGATGCCACCACCCCAACTCCACCCGCCGCCGTCCCTCCGCAGCGCCGTAGTAGTCGCCGTTGGCTCCATTCTCGCCGCGAGGGAGAGCAGGATCGTACTCAGGCTTGGCTCCGCCGCGTACCTTCCGACTGTTTTCGGGCCAAACGCTCCCGGTTGCGCCGCCCTTCTGCGCCGCCCACGACCTATTCGGTCAATTGCGTCGGTAGGTTTCTTACTCGTGTTTTCGGCGCCATTGTGCGCGGCCATTGATCCGCACTTTGTACCCATGCAGATGGACGTGTGGCAGATGTTGGACAAGTTCCGCGTAGAGGCCGTCGACTCCTCTTCCGACAAGGAGTCCGATCAGTCGACGTAGACATTGGCAACTACTGCGGCCTCCATGATCCACAAGTTCACCTCAAACCCGGGGCCGGAGCACTGGGGCTCTGTATGACTTCGTTGAATTCCTTATTTTGTTGTTTCGAAACTTCATAATTGATGCAAACGCCAAAATGCGTCGGGCCGCTGGAGCCACCCCTAGGTGCAAACGGATGCGCGGACAAAAACGGTTTGTCTCGCGCGCAAACGGACATTTCGGACATCCGAAATGCGTCGCGCCGCTGGAGATGCCCTTATTCGTAGATATCTTCTCGCTAACAAGCTCTGTAATCTCCCTATGATCCAAGGAAGGATCTCGAGTGTATAGAGATTTAAAGTAATGAGACTGTCATACGCTCTGCATATCCGTCGGGACTGTTTTAACAACACCGTTCTCATCCTGAAGTTTCATAATTTTATTCCTGTGAGCTCTCCATACATCTTTACGGTGGAAGTAATTTGTGTTCCTGTCTCCTTCACGTAACCAGTCAATGCGAGATCGCTCCTTCACCGAGGTCACGCATGGGGCCTAGTTTTTTCCAAGAGGATTCAATCACCTCTTTGAGAGCCAAATCTCTTTCCCAGAAGATAAAAGAGATTCGTGAGTTCAGGAAGTACAAATACTCAGAAAATGAAGTGACAGCAACAAAAAGGAAATAACTAAAACTAGTTTCAGTGAACAGAGCAGCTGGTACCTCGAACCCGTTAGTTCAGAAAGTACGTAAGTGTAGCACTATTGGTACAGTACTCTGGAAAATGAAAAGTGGCAAGTAACAAAAACAATGCGGTGAGGGTGGATCGAACACCCGACCTTCAGATCTTCAGTCTGACGCTCTCCCAACTGAGCTATCCCCGCTTTGATGTACTTCCGAGCAAATAGTTGAAGTTAACACCATTTTAGGTTTTTTTCTTTAAAACAGATCAGTTCCACTTTATCGTACTCCCTGCGCCCCAAACTTTGAGAAATCTCAGAAAACCTTTATGAAACAGATGGAGTACTAAGTATTAAGAAATATAGAATTCAACATCATAAAATATGCTAAACACAAAAAATCATGTGTAATGTATAATATGGTTTTCTATATTTCACCACATGTAATAGACCTCTTTGGTAGTCATATTTGCAGTAAAGCTCTTGAGAAATTATCTCGAGCTCCCATATAAACATATTTGCAGTATGGAAAATTAGTTCTCACAAAAATAAATGTTTATTATGTTATATGCAGTCACTTGCTATATTTTGAACCAATAGAAAGCAAATGATAACGTTGGTGGACGAGTTTTTTGTCTACAAACGGCCGATGACTTAAAAAATTACAATATTAGTGGAAAGGACATGGTAAAGGAAAATTTAGGTAGAGTTAGTGTGTTTGAATTTTCAAGGGTCCAATGAAGTATTTGAACCACTAGATATACTTGGATGTATGGGATAATTCTTGTATGTATCTGCTACCTGATGTTGTTCGTCGGGAACTAGAGCTAAAACTTATCGTAACCCAAAATGCATAAGAAAGATCTTTTTGACCACAAAAAACTAGTTTTTTTATAATGATGTAGAAATTGTGCAGCTACATTTTTTAAATAAATTGTATTTCTAAGTGTCCACTAGTCCCATGGTATTTGCATGTCTTTCTCAAAAAACTAGTTTATTAGGTTGCACATTTTCCAAAAAATGTTGTGTTTGAAAGATATGCAACTTTACCTTTTGTTGTGTAGCTGCATGTGTTCGTTCACATTATTATCTTCATCTAGAGGTTTAATAGCTCCATAATAGTTGTTTATATACTCTTGTACATTTTTTCCTTCTTTGGGGTGGTACAATTAACCAGAAATCTCTCTAGGCATGGTCAAAAGGTAATAGATTGATGTAGAGCTAATGTCCCGCAAATCAACCAAGCCGGGAGGCCCCATTGAAATAATATCGATAGTGAGATATATTTGTTACACCATATAAATTACATTTTTTGGGAAGGTAGAACTAGATACCTAAATTATGTTGACCCAATTAATTAATAAGAGGCTTGGATTTCTTTTGAACCCATGACACGGGATTATTTATAAGAGATTTTTTTAAGGATTTGGAAGGTGCAATCACCCACAATATATCACATACATGACCTACATATCAATGAGACATCAAGTGAAAAATAAATCTTAAGTTGCAAATTAACATAACAAAACAACGCGGTGAGCGTGGATCGAACACGCGACCCCAAAGTCATCGATGATCAGCGAGAAGACCCAAAAGTCGGCTACAGATGCCCGTGGTAGACCGGACGACATATGCGATTGTGCGTTGTTCCATTCATGGAGACATCACATTCTCGTACTCTAGGTGTTTTCAATGGTGGTGGATGTTCATGGTCGTTTTGATGTCTTGGCTAGCTCTTAATGTTGTGTTGTTGTAGACACCGGATGTAATTGTTGTCTGCTTGATATTATATTTCTTTTATTGAAAAAATTATGGAGAAAATATTACTCCCTCCAGCTGTCGCTAATTTAGTTAATATGGGTAGTTTTTTTTTTTAGAATGAAGCTAATATGGGTAGTGAGGAAATAGATTTTTTTTTGAGCAGCTAGTGAGGAAATAGATGATTGCCAGCATGCCGATTGTGAATTCTAGTGAGGCCCAGCCGTGGTGGCACCCTACGCCATCGACGCATAAACCGCACGTTCCCCCGGCCCATGTTTGTGTGCAATTCAAAGGCGAAACTGCATGCTGCTGAAGCGCGAGATCGTTTGTGCCTTTGTTTTTTTTTTTCAGCAAGCGTTTGTGCCAATTGGTGAAAGCCATAAAAGGTGCTGTACGTACGTAGGCTCTGAAATCTACACACACGTAACACACGCAAGCCTTTTCTTGATGCAGCGTTGATGTTGGAATAATGTGCTGATGGTAATAGGATATGATCAAACTGGAACAATAGGGGGATTCCCATTCAGAATTATTGCGGGGAGCGGTGCGGCCATGCCGCCAGCACATATGCACAACCAGTACAAGTATAAAGTGGCGTATCATGTATCCAGGAATCCAGGATACTACACATGTTCATTTGGAACCTCTTTAGACCTTGTTCGGTTAATCTCCACGCCAAGTGCGTTGTAGTGTATTAGGGACTATTGTGATTTTCTTTGACTTAGATGTGATCTAATATCACTCAATACACCTCAAACGGAGGGGATTTAGCTCAAACCGAACAAAGCCTTAGAGAAAGACAATCATTGCGAACAAATTTCTTAATCATTTCAATTTGAAACGATGCATGCTTGCACCAAACGGTAAAAGCAATATCTGCACGGATTCAACACCCTGGTAACCTGGATGTTATAAACGCGATAAGTAAATAACGAATAACGATAAAAGAAAACGCAGCGGAGACACAAGATTTAACGTGGAAAACCCCTTTCAACACAAAAGGGGAAAAACCACGGGTGCCAGCCAGCAAATACTTCATAATATCGGAGAGTGCTTACAAACGCCAGTGGTTATCTTATAATCTGATAAACCCCAGCCGACGGTTTACAAGATGTATATATAGGCGGTGGCATCGATCCGTACTGGGAGTGGGGGGGGGGGGCTCGGTCCGCTCGTCAGAAAGTTAGCCTCCCTTTAGTATATGAATTTGGATCACAATAAAATAAACTCCACCTTAAGACATATTCCATCTTGTAGCATGAATTTCAATAATCTCCTGAACAATAAAGAAAAAACACTTGTTGGCGCCAACAGCCACTTGCGCTAAACAGTTATACCAACCAAGCTCGAGCAAAGCTCAAACATGGCAACATGAACTGACTTTGTCATCATATCAACAGGATTATCATAAGTGCTTATCTTGCATACCTTCAGTTTACCTTAAGCAACAATGTCACGAATATAATGGTACTTGGCATATGTGTGGTTTGTCCTCTCATGAAACATTTGATTTTTAGTAAGGTATATGGCACTTTGACTCACAAAACAAGTTAATGCAAGAATCATCTCCACAAAGCTCAGCATACAAACCTTTCAACCAAACAGACTCTTTGCAAGCTTCAGCAATAGCCATATATTCTGATTCGGTTGTAGATTGGGCAACAACAGGTTGTAGCGCTGCCTTTCAACTCACAGCATATCTAGCAACAGTGAACACATAACTTGTGAGTGACCTTCTCTTATCCAAATCGGCAGCAAAATCTGAATCCACATAGCTAGCGAGTCCCTCACCGGTCTTGCCAAACTTCAAGCAAGGATGTGCCATGAAGGTACCTGAAAATCCACTGAACGGCTTTCTAATATTCTTACCAGGATTAGCCATGTATCGACTGACCAACAAATTAGGACAAGAACAAACCATAACATACATCAAGGAACCAACAACGCTAGAATATGAAACTCGTGAGATTCTACTTATAAATGCCGTGAGGCTACTCGGCCAACCAAGGCCACCCTAGGGGAAAATCCATCGTGGTCGTCCCTTTGCCATGTGACAGTAAATTTTGTCATCCACTTTTACTCACAGTCGTTCGATGCAGTGAATTTTTTGTCACTTGTTCATCTTCGCAGCAAGTCAATGACATGTAGGGCCAGCTACTTACGGGGACCGCCGGTCGGAGGCAGCCACGCGCGCTCATTCCAGTCGTTTCCCTTTATTCGCGTGGGTGAAAACCTAGATCGGAGCTCGGGACAAACCACCACCCTCCCACCCCGCCCCCAATCAGCCGCCTCGCCCTCCTCCCCAATCCCCTGCTCGCATCCTCCCTAGCCCCGCCTTCCATGCCGCCATTCTTCTCTCCCGCGGCTGGTCTCCTCCTCCCGTGGCTGGACGCCGTCGTTCTGGTGCCCCAGCACGTGAACCCAATATAGGCGGCGGGGACGCAGACCAGGGAGCTTCCCGGCGATGGCGTCGATGCGTAAGCTGCCGGCGGCGAGGAGGAAAACGCTCTGCGACATCACCAACCTGAGGCGGCCGAGGAGGGGCAGCAGGAGGGGTGGACGTGAGGCGGCAGCACGGGGCTGAGGTTTGTCCAGGTTTGCTTCTCCCTCCTCTCAGCTCTCACTCTCGTTTCTATCTCACGGATGAGGGCACAACTGTAGGGCACGGCGATCGGATACTTTGGAGGAGGGAGCGCGGCGGTTTGAGGCCTCAACAGGTAGAGGAGGCGGATCCCAGCATGGTGTACACAGCTGCCGTTTTCTTCTCCGTAGCGCTTTCATACATGTTTGTGGTGCCTCGTGCTATGATGGATTCCGTCGACCTTGGTAGAGATGTTGAGGTAATTATGCCTTTCTCTTCGTTCTCTGTCAACACTCTACGATTTTTTATTGGCCAATATTTTGTTTGGAGCGTGCCATATGTCACATAATGTTACGGATATACCTTGATTTGACATTATTGTGTGCTGACAACATCTCCTTGTTGTAAATATTTTTCAAAATAATCTGCAGATAGCACGCACGTGCCATATATCGCACTGTATGCTACATTTAAGTCAAGTTGATTGGTGAATTTCCATGCAGAGAATAGCATGGCAGATAGAGATTCTTACCGCGCATAATTCATGCTGAAAGTATAAACTATCATTGTTAAATCTATTTTTAACAAATCAAATTATAATTGTATAAGTCATCCTTCTATGTTTTCCCCTTAGGATTGGCTCTCTCTGCTTTGTGAACAGGAAGGGAGCAAGCTGGAAGCGTTGATAAAGCTATAACAGACAAGCATTTTTCCTTTTTTTCGGGTGTGATTGTTGCTCCTCTCGGTTGATTACCATAGTTGCTTCTTTCTGCAAACTTTCAAGCACCTCTATGCCCCCTCCATGTCAGGCATGGCAAGGCAGCAAGGTACATCACCACGTTTGCTCTCTATTTATATGTCTATAGATTTTCTTTGGTAGGAGGAAGAGCAGTGGTTTATAGGGAGCAAGGAACACCCACGGAAGCACAAAGTTGTGCCAGGGTAACACCACAAGTATTCAGAGAGGTTTAATTATATCCATAATTAGGAAGATCAGTGGTTTATAGGGAGCAAGGAACACCCACGAGTTGTGCCAGGGTAACACCACAAGTATTCAGAGAGGTTTAATTATGTCTATAATTACTGTGCTGAAAGTCTAGGGAGTTGACACCTAGGATCAATGATCATTTAATAATATTGAAAACTTGTTGATTTTGGATATGCTAGGGTTTTCCCCTGATTACTTGTGGTGTTACCATCTCCATCCAGTTCTTAGTGAAGAATAGTAGTAGCATCTAGCTGAATATGCACTGCTCACTGACATGCCTAAAATTGTTGGGAAATTAGCTTGTTTGCTCTATTTAATTTAATGGCATATTAAACTTGGTGCAGCTTGTGGCCGGTGATGTTTTGTTATCAACTATAAATGTTTAGATTAATGTAATTCATCTGAATCATTTGAGAGCTGTTAATGATGTCCGTATCTCACAAGACCATTGAAAAGGTAGCACCATGTGTGTTTTAGGTACGATGGTGGCCAGATTGGGTTTGAGACAGAGGCAAGGCAAGGCTGAATGGAGGTTTGACGCCCTCCGGTTTGGCGGCAGCATGTGCCTATCATGGAGGAAGTGGTTGCAATATCTGTTTGAAAGATGCAGCAGACACACAATAAGTTGCTGGTAAGCTTCCATATTTCTATGTTTCATCCCTCTCTAATTCTGACCACTCGAGTTCTTGGTCAATTAATTGTCAATAAAAACCTGTTTGCTTCACCATGTATGAATCTTAAGGATTTCTATTTTGTTTTGACCACTCTATTTTGAATTGCACAATATATAGCACGACACAGATCAACTTTTGGGTTATACTATGTATTGCGCCAAGTATTTTTGGAGGCAACAAATCAGGCATGCATTCTTCCTTTTCTCGTGGTATGATTCAAACTGTCCAATAAATATGAGTAGTTGACTGAAATATGGTGCCTTTGTGATCATGTTAGATATTTTTTGTTAGAGCTTCGGTACAATCCTTCATTTTATTGTATTTTTTGCAAGTCAGGTTTGCATAGCTTGCTTGGAACCATATAGAACTGTAAATTCATATAAATTTTGATCATATTTGTTATAACACTTAATTAGTCCTTGTTTCTAATTCCGTGACAAGTCTACGAATCTGTGTGACAAGTCGGTTGCTGATGAACGTCTGGGGCTGGTGTCTCTAATTCTCCCAAATCCAGAATGACATAAGGTGGATGCATAATTAATCCTGAATCAGGCAAAAGGGAATCGGACACTATCAGTGTATTCTTCTCCTCGGCATGGAAGCCAAGATCATGCACATACCCTTTTTCGGGGGATTTTACAATTTGCCACATGGCCACGCACTAAAGGTGTACTAAAGGTGGCGTTTATTCAGATTCAGTCAAGTCAACCTATGACCTGACAGGTTGGCACGAGCCTCCCCTTCGTGTTCAAAAGTACTTCAGGTTCAAACTTTTGTGTGCGAGGAGAAACACTGGCAGATGCTATCGGCTGTCAAACCCACAAGATGAAACCTTTGCCGTTTGGCACATGATTGCCTGAATATTGGGCACTGGCTAACTTTTGTAGATGTGAGGAAAGGTCTGATCACTACTTTCTCATGTGTCCCTATGCCTTGGCTGCTTGGGATGTGATTAAAGATTAGTAAGGTCTTCATGTACATTTTAGCTCTTTTCTGAATGTTCTGTGTTTGGTATAGGGTATTTGATAAGAACCTACACTTTAATTCAAGTGTTTCAGTTTTAAAATGAGAGAAAGTACCAAGACCATCGTTTCTTCTTGTGTCTATGTTTTCCTTTCCAACAAGAGTATGCACGCCAATCACAAAAAAATAATGTTTTCATCATAATTACAAAAGACTATAACTTAAGGTTACAAAATATGAGTCTTAGCGTGCAAAATATGTATCGGGCTTTTTGCGCCGGGGCATAACGGGTCATCTAGTGTACTCAGTATCTCCATCAATAGTAGGACATTGCAATGCTGGCAATTTGAAGTGGAGGAGCAATAGGTGTACTAGATTTTGCATCATGCATATTAAAACGTTGAAGGATTTTTTTAATGTAATTTTGCTGACTAAGAAATAACATACTATATTTTCTTTCTCTTATAATTTTCATATTTTCTATTTTCTTAGCAGCACCAAGATCCTTCATCTCAAATTCACTACTTAATTGTGTTTTCAAAATAGTGAGCTCTTTCTTGCTCTTGGCAGCAATCAACATATCATCAACATATAACAATAAGTATATAGGTGATCCATTAACAAACTTGATGTAAACATAGTTATCATACTGAGATCTCTTAAAATCATGTGCAACCATAATTAACTCAAACCTTTTGTACCACTACCTTGGGGACTTAATTAACTCAAACCTTTTGTACCACTACCTTGGGGACTGTTTCAGATCATAAAGGGACCTCTTTAACTTGCAAACAAGATCCTCCTTACTAGGCACAACAAAACTTTCAAGCTGATCCATGTATATATCCTCCTTAAATTCTCCATGCAGAAAAGCAGTCTTTACATCTAACTGCTCAAGCTCAAAATCATGCATAACTACAATACCAAAGAATGCACGAGGAACTATGCTTCACAACCGGAGAAATACATCATTATAATCAATACCTGGAATTTGGCTGAAACCTACTAACCTTGCCTTAAACCTCGGATGCTCATTAGGAGACAAATATTTTTTTCTTTTAAATATCCACTTACAGCGAACAACCTTCTTTTTTAGGCAAACGCACAACATCCCATGTGTCATGCTTGTCAAGCGATTGCATCTCCTCTTGCATAGCAGAAATCCACTTCTCGTGGTTAATGGATGCAACGGCCTCAACATATGTAGCAGGTTCGGTATCATGCTCCACCTGTTTAGCACAACACAAAGCATAATGACAAGATTACACTCTTCAATTAAACGAGGACGTGGACCTTTGTTACGACTTGGTCTATCCGCTACGCTTCAGCTCAAATCTACCGGCGACGGGCCTTGCTCCGCTCATCAGAAGTTAGTCTTCCTTTAGTATATGAATTTGGATCACAATATAACACTAGATATATCAAATTGGACACTTGCGATTTGAGTCTCTCATTTATTAAAAACAAAAACAATTGTTATATTTTTTACACCGATACTCTCTGCAAAGCAACATTGTAGAGGTTTTTTTTGTGGTTTGTTGCATGATGCATCACAAAAAGTAGAAGCACTTTGAGAGTAATCTTGTGGTGGTTCGCATATAGTAATCGTATACACACTTGTTGGTCGCTTTTAGAGTTAAGAAACATGACTCTATTTGTTCATCACAAGCTTACCTTTACTTTATTCTCTATAGAATACAAGTCCCATTCAGATAGGTCCATGCAATTAACGTGCGGAAAAATACAGGGCACCCTTTCCGATACTTTTTCACTGAAAGTTGTTTTTTCTATAATTTGCTCGGAAATCAGAATGACTATGTTGGAGAGACATTATTTTTTTGAGGAACCTTAATGACCTCTTTATGTTATTTTACTTGTTAGTATGAGATGGTGCAAATACTTGAGCTGGACATGACTAATTTGTGACATTGTTTCCAAGGAGAGGATTTGACATTATTTCTAGCACAAAATATTAGTGGTCAGATGAGTATTTTCTTGGTCTCGTAAGATGATTCCCAAGTCAGGGGAGAAGGATGAAACCTTTGAATTTTTGACAAAAGAGACCACTTGTGCGAGTGAATTGTCAAAAAGGACCACCTCCGAAAATTATTGTCAAAAAGGATCACCTGTGTCGCGCCTGCCGCCACAGCCAAAGGCGGCAGGGCCTGCCGCCACAGCCAACAGCGGCATGTCCACATTGTCCTGATCTATGAATAGTAGCCCATTTTGAATTTTTTTAAACATCTCAAAAAATTCGAAAAAAATACCTACATGTAGCTAACTCTATGCACTACAATCGTGCAAAAAAATCACTGTAAAATACGTTGTATTTTGGGCTCAACAAAAAAGACAAATTCAACAAATTTTGTAGCTAACGTGCACTGTTCATCGATCAGGACACTATTCATTGATCAATGTGGACATGCCGCCATGGGTAACGGCGGCAGGCCCTGCCGCCTTCAGCTGTGGCGGCAAGCAACACGTGTCTCCTGGCACGCGTGCCGCCACGTCGCAGGTGGTCCTTTTTGACAATAATTTTCGGAGGTGGTCCTTTTTGACAATTCACTCGTCCAGGTGGTCTCTTTTGTCAAAAATTCGAAACCTTTTGCTTTTCAGAGTCTTCATCCAGAGTACAAAGGAACCAGCACATTGACATACACGAACCAAGTTTGTTTGAGTTTTTTTTTCAGGAGAATCTTGAAGGGAAAAAGGAAACAGAATATTCTGCAAAGCTAAAAGATGGATTAAGCCCACGTGCCCACGGTGCCCACCCACGCACATGTTCATTTGGAATCCAGGATACTCCACATGTCCATTTGGAACCTCCTTAGGCTGGTGCCAACGCACCGCCCGCCTCCAGCCCCGCCACGTCAGCTTTTGGCCCACTCTCACCCCACTCTCACCCCACTCTCACCACACGGTGCCAATGCACAGGCTATAGTGCCAGCTTTAGTTCTCTCTCCTCCACGTCAGCTTTTCTCTCTCTTCAACATGAGCATATCTTTGTTTACGTTACAACAATATAAATAATGCAAGGAAATTATTTTATTGAACTAAAATTGTTACCGATTACATCATAAAAAAATTACATAAAAATCTGAAAAGATTACATAAAAATCTGAAAAAATTACATAATCTAGGAATTAGCCCACACATGCTCCATCAAATCATGCTGGAGCTGTGTATACATCGGTGAGTCCCTCATTTCGGTGTCCATCTGAATCCTGGCTGCTAGGCTTGGTGGTGCATGGTGGTGTATTGCAGGGCCGACATTTGAATCAACTGTCTCATAGATGTTGTCCAAATTTTGTCCACGCTCATCGTCAATGATCATGTTGTGCAGAATGACACATGCACGCATGATCAATCCAAGAGTACGCCTGGAGTAGGAGCGTCCCGGAACTGCTAGAATGTTGAACCTAGACTTCAACACTCCAAAGGCACACTCGACATCTTTGCGATGCGCTGATTGAGCAGCAGTGAACACTCGCTGCTTTTCATTTTGTGGAAGAGTAACACCTTTCATGAACACCGGCCAGGAGGGGTAGATGCCGTCGGCAAGGTAGTAACCATAGTTGTACTCGTGTCCATTCACCGTGAAGTTCACTACGGGTGCTTCTCCCCTAAGCACATCAGTGAACAACGGCGACTGGTTCAGTACATTGAGGTCGTTGTTGGACCCGGCCACTCCAAAAAAGGCATGCCAGATCCAACGATCATACGACGCAACGGCTTCTAAGATGATGGTAGGGTGTTTGATGTCTCCCCTTGTGAATTGGCCAGCATGAGCCACTGGGCAGTTCCTCCACTGCCAATGCATGCAATCGATGCTCCCTAACATGCCCGGAAAGCCACGCTCCTCGGCTTTCGCTAACGACCGCCGAGTATCCTCCACAGTTGGGCGACGGCAAAACGTCTCCCCGTAACAATCAATGATGCCTTCACGGAATCTATCTAGACAATCCGATGAAGTTTGTCTAGCTAACTTAAGCCACTCATCTATTGTATCTGCAGCGGCTCCATAAGCTAACGGACGCAAAGCCGCAGTACACTTTTGCGGGGAGAGAAACCAAGCACGGTTGAGAGCATCATTTCTTTGGGTGAAATACGGAGAGTATTCACCCAATCTAGCCACAATGGTCAGGAAGAGGGATCGTCTCATCCGATACCTTCGCCGAAAGAAGCTCGGAGGATAGTTGCAGTCGTCGGCGAAGTAGTCCTCGAAGAGCCGATCGTGGGCACCCGGACGATCACGCTCGATGAACCGTCGGCGGCGCCGACGTCTTGGCACCACCTCCTCGGCTTGCATCTCCTCCTCATACTCCTGCTCGGAATGCGGCGATGAAATCACCCTCCACTCCGTCGCTCGAACCGCTCGCTGGATGAAGACATGGTGTAGAGTGGAGTGGAAATGGAGAGTGGAGGTGTGGAATGGCTGAAAACATATGGGGGTATTTATAGGGTTTTTTGAACCAGCAACGGCTAGCTGACGTGGACCAATCGCGTCGCGGCACGTCAGCTAGCCGTTGGGCCCTGCCGCCCCACTCCCGCCCCGCTCCCGCCCACTCCCGCCCGCCTCCAGCCCGCCTCCCGCCCGCCTCCAGCCCGCCTCCAGCCCGCCTACCGCCCGCCTGCCTCCCGCCCCACCCCGCCATCGCGCCGCCCCGCCTCCCGCCCCTCTCCCGCCTCCCTCCCGCCGCCAACGCGGGCGCCGGCCGGGCGGGAGCGGGCGCGCCGCCGCCGGCGCCCCGCCGGCGCCCCTGCCTCCCGTCCCGCCCGCCTCCAGCCCCTCTCCCGCCCCGCCCCGGGCGGTAGCGCCCCGGCTGCCGCCCGCGTTGGCACCGGCCTTAGGGAGAGAAAATCTTTGAGAATAAATTTCTTGGTAATTTTAGTTTGAAACGATGCATACTTGCACCAAACGGCAAAGCAATATCTGCACAGGTTCAGCACTTGTTGGGGGATGACCCCCGGTATGCCAAAGGCATGCCAAACCGGATGGTTTGAGCCATCAAGATACCGGTTTAATGTTTATACCGGAGCACAACGTTAAGTGTTTGGCTAAGTAAAGCTAAGCCGGTATCCCCAAGAGGGGTATACCGGAACCAGGTAAAGAAGACACCGGGCTACCGGTAAGAAGTGCCCTGTAGCACGTCGGCAAGACTGATCAAAGATTCTCTTCAGAGCTAGAGGATAAAGATGAGCTAAGCAAAGTAGCTTTAAACGAAGCCCTGGCGCCAAAGAGGAAGATGACGCTGAAAGAAGCCGGAGGACGTCAGCCTCCCTGATTAAAGAAGACCCCGGCGTCACTTATGATTAAAGTAACTTTGTAAAGTAGTTTGTCTAGTCAAAGATGCCATTAGGGTTTCTTCCTCTGTAAACCACCCTCTCCCCTATATATGGAGAGGGGGCACACCCATACACGGGACGATCGATCAAGAGAGAAACCTTGTATGCACAAACCTGTATCCTGTTGAGATCAATGAAGAGAAAGATCTAGAGCAGAGTTCTTCCTTGTGTGTTTCTTCTTCTACCTTTGCCTTTGGCTGAGTTCTTGAGGAAACCATCCGGAAGTTCATCCTATCTAATCAAACACCCTCCCCCGAATCGTCTAGCGCCCATTCGGCCCCAACTTAAGCCATCCTATGGCATCTGCTCGTTCACCACGACGACAGTTGGCGCCCACCGTGGGGCATGAAGTGGCGCTTGCTGGAGTTCACATTCGGGCGGGCATCCTTGAGGTCGCCGGCGAGCGGACGGTGTCTGCGCTCGTCCAGCGCCTCTACTCCATGGACTTCATCAACGACAACGCGGGCTGCTTCGCCAACGGCGGTATCTTCCCCAAGAACGGTCGCGTCATCGAGTTCGGCAGCCACCGTGTCTACTTCGGCACTATCCCTGTGCGCCAGCGCCTTCCGCCGGTGCTGGTGGCGCCGGATCCGCCAAGGTGGCTCTGTGCTGGCCGCGCTGCCGGTAGCGTGGAGGTAATGATGGCTGGCGCGGTCGGTGCTGGCAAGGAAGCTGTGGAAGAAGGAGCTGGGCGTGCGGCATCAACCCGTGCAGCCAAGCCACCGCTGGAGCGCGACGCAGGCGCTGCGGGAGCATCATCCGCACCACCGGAGACACCACTCCAAGCGGCGATGAACGTGCTGGCGATGCCTATCGCGCAGAACATCGACCCGGCAGCGGCTCAGGCGGAGCTGGAGGCGCAATGCCAGAAGCTTCTCGCGAACGGCGCCGACATCGTCCGGGCGCAGCGCGAGCTGAACCTAACCCTACGTGAGTATAACGCTGCCCATGGCTTTGATCCAGTTAGCGCTCATGCTGCTAGGATACCGGAAAACCGGCTTAAGGCTCACAATCTAGATCAGGATTTGCGTAAGGAAATTCTTGCCGGCAAAAGTACCTCTGCATCTGTGAGCATCGTAGAGAAACCTAAGTACAGTACCCCGGATAAAACCATAAAAGCTGCTAAGGCTGCAGTAGAGCTGTGTGAATCGCTTTCCGGAGAAGCTTTGGCAAAACAGCAAGAGCGCGTTAGAGATTTGCTAGAAACAATTGAGCAGCAGAATGCTGAGCAGCTTGCTAAGTTGAACAAGGCTGTGGCCTCAAAATCCGCGCGTTCAACAAAGAATGCCGGAAGCAAGTCCCATGGGCAGGCATCGTCCCCCCATCCGGACAGAAGAAGAGAAAAAGAGATGAACGCGCAGCAGATGACTGTGTATGATCCGGTTCTTGCCAAAAAACAACAAGCCGAGCAACACGATGCCAGTAGAAAAAGCCAAGGGGCAGATCGAGGCTATGCCAAAGGAGGCTACGCCGGAAACAATCATGCCGGTAGATATGAAACCGGGCAAAATTATCGAGCTGCAAGGGCGGCGTATGAGGAGGAGGAAATGCTTCCCCCGAGGTACCGGCAGGCAAGAGCCGCGGTACCGGAACGTTATGATGAGGCTGATTCAACAAGACTCACAGCACACCGGAACCCATTGGGAGAACGCCTGGGAGAAAGATACCTGCCAGAACAGGATGCGAGGCATCGTCTGGATAGAGTATATTTGTCAGAAATGATCGAGGCAGAAGGTCCTCCGGGCCCAAAATGTTTTGGTCCAAGGATCATGAAAGAGGAACCACCAGTTCGCAACTTCCAGTTGCCCCGTGACACGAAAACATATGATGGCACCACTAAGCCAGAAGATTGGCTCGCGGATTACGTGACCGCGGTATACGTCGCTGGTGGCGGAGGAACCGTAGCTGGAGGAGGAAACTGGCGTTGGGCCGTGAGAATTGTACCATCATTCTTGGTGGGACCGGCACGACTCTGGCTGAACAACTTGCCGGCAGGAAGCATAAACGATTGGTTGGACTTTGAGGAAGCTTTTGTGAGTAATTTCAGCAGCACATACCGGAGGCCCAACAGGCCTCAGCAGCTCGCTTTGTGCGTGCAGCGCCCGCAGGAAACAGACCGGGACTACCTGGCCCGGTGGAACTCCACGAGAAACTCCTGTGAAGGGGTGATAGAGGCACAAGCCATTGCTTGGTTTTGCAATGGATGCCGCAGAGGTTCGCTGTTGTGGCAAAAGCTGCAGCGAAACATGCCGGTAACTTTGGCGGAAATGATACGTGTGGCAGATAACTGCGCATTGGGAGATCCATTGCAACTGGCAGTACAAGCTGAGCCGGAACAATCAAATCCGCCTCAGCAGCGCCAAGAGCAACACCGGGATAACCGGAACAACAAAAGAAGGGAAGATTTCCCGGATCGAAGATACGGTCCGCAGCAAGTTGCTGTTGTACAAGAGAACTACGAGGCCAGCGGCAGTCAGAGGCAAAGAACCGGATCGCAGCCATGGGCGGGTCCTAAGAAACAATGGGTCGAAAAGAAACCCTGGGGCCAGAAATAGAATTGGCAGGAACCTGTGAAATATACCATGGAAGCCGCGATGGATCAACCTTTTCGGTGGCACACTCCGAATCCGGCTCACCCGTCAAATTATCTGACGAAGGATTGTTCTTGGACCAAGTACTTGATGCTCAAGGGAGCAGTAAAAGATGCGCAAGCACAAGGGTGCTCCACAATGCTACCACCATCTCAAGATATGCTACGTCAGCATCAACTACCACCACCACCGCCGCTTACCAGAGCAAATGCTTTACCGGTACAGCCTCAGCCAAACCGGCAACAACACCAGCAAGTTAACCAGGTGGGAGAAGGCAATGGCCAACCACCTCCACCGGCACCTTTGGGCCGGAATGTTAACCATGATCCAGATATGTGCTGCGTTGTGTTCGTCACTGAGCCAACCGACAGACATCGCCGTTCCATGGAAGTGAACGCTGTGATGCCGGCAGTGCCAAAATACATGATGTGGTCAGATCAAGAGATCTCCTGGTCGTTCAAGGATCACCCCAAGGTAATGCCTAATCCGGGTGGTTATGCTCTTGTCCTGGACCCAATCATGCAAGGGCCAAACGCTCGAGTCAAGTTCAGCAAAGTGCTGATAGACAATGGAAGCGGCATAAACATCATGTACCGGAACACCATGCACACGCTGGGCATAACAGAAAACGTGCTACAGCCAACCCGCACAACGTTCCACGGAATCGTTCCGGGCTTGTCCTGCGCACCAGTTGGAAAGGTCCGGGTGGATGTGTCGTTTGGAGGACGTGACAACTGCCGGGTTGAAAACATTGAGTTCGAGGTGGTGGACTTAGATAGTCCTTACCATGCGTTGGTTGGGAGACCGGCATTGGCTGCTTTCATGGCCTCGACTCACACGGCCTATCTCAAGATGAAGATGCCGGCACCTCGTGGACCCTTAACTGTGGTGGGAAACTACAAGGTCTCACTGGAAACCGCTTCAGCCGGATCAAACCTGGCAGAATCGCTGGTGATTGCAGAGGAAAAGAGGAGGATGCAAACTGCGGTTGCGCTGGCTCAGTCCTCACAGTTGAGCTTAGCGGCAATGAGTGCGAACTTGGGCACACCGACATTCAAGCCGACAAAAGAAACAAAGTACATTGTGCTGGACCCGACTTACCCTGAGCGCACCGTTCGTATCGATGCCGGCATGAATGAGGCATTGGAAAGCGCGCTCGTCAGCTTCCTCCGTGAGAATCGGAATATCTTTGCCTGGTCTACTGATGACTTGGTAGGTGTTCCGAGGGAGCTGGCTGAGCACTCTTTGAATGTCCAGAAGGATGCTAAGCCGGTAAGGCAGCCGCTGCGCCGGTTTCTGAAGACAGGAGAAAGATCATTGGAGAAGAGGTGACAAAGTTGTTGGTTGCCGGTTTCATCGTGGAAGTACTGCATACTGAGTGGCTGGCCAATCCGGTGCTAGTCGAAAAGAAGAAAGATGAGAACCTCGAAGCAAAAGCTCCAAAGGTGTGGCGTATGTGCATCGACTACACCAACCTGAACAAAGCTTTCCCAAAAGACCCTTTCCCTTTACCTCGGATCGATCAAGTGATTGATTCCACTGCAGGCTGTGAACTATTGTCTTTCCTGGATGCTTATTCCGGTTTCCACCAAATCCCCCTGAAAAAGGAAGATCAAATAAAAACTGCGTTCATTACCCCGCACGGGGCTTATTGCTATGTCACTATGCCTTTTGGTTTGCGCAACGCTGGTGCAACGTACCAGCGCTGTATGAAAAAAATGCTTGTTCGATCAAATCGGATAAAATGTGCAAGTTTATGTGGACGATGTCGTAGTAAAAACTAAGGTAAAAGAAACCTTAATCGATGACCTCCGGCAAACATTTGATAACTTGAGAAGATTCCGGATGAAACTCAATCCGGCAAAATGCACTTTCGGTGTTCCTGCCGGCAAACTGCTTGGCTTTCTCGTATCAAGCCGGGGCATTGAGGTCAATCCGGTAAAAATCCGGGCAATCGAAAGAATGACTATACCGTGCGATCTCAAGGACGTGCAAAAGTTTACCGGAAGCTTGGCATCGCTAAGCCGATTCGTAAGCAGGTTGGGAGAAAAGGCTTTGCCACTCTACGCTCTCATGAAAAAATCTGATACGTTCGTCTGGACCCCTCAGGCAGACGCGGCGTTTAAAGAGCTAAAAACAATGCTGGCCACAGCGCCTATACTGGCTTCACCTCTAGAAAGAGAGCCTATGCTATTATACATAGCAGCAACAAACCGGGTTGTGATGTAGTGGTTGTAGTTGAAAGAGAAGAGGAAGGAAAAACCGTGCAGAGGCCGGTATACTACCTGAGCGAGGTGCTCTCCCTCTCAAAACAAAACTACCCGCACTTCCAGAAAATGATTTATGGCGTGTTCATGGCCGCCACAAAGCTTAAGCATTACTTTGAGGAGCACCCCATGAAAGTGGTGAGTGAGGCACCCATTTCCGATATCATGTGCAACAAAGATGCTAGCGGTAGGATTGCAAAGTGGGCAATTCAGATATCACCATACGTACCGGTATACGAAAGAAGGGATGCCATAAAATCGCAAGCTTTGGCTGATTTCCTTGTTGATTGGGCGGAAATGCAATATAAGCCGCCAGACCAAAAAATAGAATACTGGAAGATGCACTTTGACGGATCCAAACTCAAAGAAGGTTTAGGTGCCGGTGTGGTACTTACCTTACCTAAGGGAGATCATCTCCGGTATGTTTTGCAAGTACATTTCAGGGCATCAAACAATGTCGCTGAGTACGAAGCTCTGATTCATGGACTTAAGGTCGCAAAAGAAATCGGTGCGCACCGGATCATTTGCTACGGAGATTCAGATCTTGTGGTGCAACAATGTTCCGGAGATTGGGACGCAAAAGATGCCAACATGGCTTCATACCGGTTTCACGTGCAAAAGATTGTCGGCTTCTTTGAAGGCTGTGAGTTTCACCATGTGCCACGAGCGGAAAATGAGGCCGCGGATGCTTTGTCCAAGCTGGGCTCATCTAGGCAAGAAATTCCTCCCGGAATAGCCTTGGCACACTTAAGAGTACCATCGATCAAACCAAGCCCGGAATTGGAATCAATTTTCGTACCGGAATCACATGTGGTACCCATGGATATCGATGAAGGAAACCCGGGGACTGTTCCGGCAAACTCGGGGACTGTTCCGGTAAACTCGGGGACTGCTACGTCCATACCGGAAGAAGCAATGCTGGTGGATAACATGGAGATAGACGCACCGGTATTTCTGGTTCGAGAGGCACCATCTTGGGTTAAAGCTATTAAGGAATTCCTGATCAACGGCACCTTGCCGGTTGACGAAAATGAGTCCAGAAGGATCCAGAGGAGATCCAAAGCATACACCATCATTAATGGTGAGGTGTATAAGAGAAGTGTCACCGGTGTCCTTCAAAGGTGTGTGGAACCGGAAGAGGGAAAGGAAATGCTTGAGGAGATTCACCAAGGAGAATGTGGGCATCACGCTTCGTCAAGGGCGCTAGTGGCAAAAGTTTTTCGGCATGGGTTCTATTGGCCCACTGCTTTGGAAAATGCTGAGGATTTGGTAAGAAAGTGCAACGGGTGCCAGAGGTACGCCAAGCAAAATCATACCCCGACATCCGGTTTAAAAACCATACCGCTAACTTGGCCGTTTGCTGTTTGGTGCCTTGACATGGTTGGCCCATTCAAAACTGCAAGGGGAAATATGACCCACATCTTGGTTATGGTGGACAAATTCACCAAGTGGCTAGAAGTGAAACCTATTGCAAAATGTGATGGGCGCACAGCGGTGAAGTTCTTAAAAGATGTTATCTTGCGGTATGGCTACCCGCATAGCATTATCACTGACAATGGAACCAACTTTTCTGGAGGTGAGTTCAAAAGATTTTATGAGGATAACAATATCCGGTTGGATTTATGCTCAGTGGCACACCCACAAGGCAATGGCCAGGTGGAAAGAACAAATGCTTTGGTACTTTCCAGTATCAAACCAAGACTCATCGAGGCGGTGGGAAAGTCACCGGGGTGTTGGCTCGATGAGTTACCATCAGTGCTGTGGAGCATAAGAACGACTCCAAACCGGTCCACCGGATACACTCCATTCTTTATGGTTTACGGAGCAGAAGCGGTCATACCAACCGACATTCTCCATGACTCACGAAGAGTGCAGCTCTATACGGAGCAAGAGGTAAAAGAGGCCAGAGAAAACGATGTGGACTTGCTAGAAGAAGCAAGAGAGTTGGCACTGGCAAGAACAGCCATTTACCAGCAAAACCTCAGACGCTATCATAGCCGGAAGGTTAACCCGAGAGTATTCCGGGAAGGAGATTTGGTGTTGCGCCTAGTGCAGCGCAGTGAAGGCCGGCATAAACTTTCAGCCCCATGGGAGGGACCCTTCATTGTGAGCAAAGCTCTCCACAATGATGCCTATTACCTGATCGATGCACAGGAATGGAAAAAAGGAAAGGTGGACAGGTCCGGAGAGGAAACCAAGCGTCCGTGGAACGTAGCTCTGTTGCGCCCTTTCTACTCTTGAACTTGTGGTGTAAGAAGTTCCTTTTTGTACCTTATTTGTTATGAATAAAAGATGTCGGGACCTCGAATGAATCTCGGGGACTACCACTACTGAAATTGCATGCAATATGTCTATTTTTTCAGTTTACCGGTTGCTTGTTGAACATTTTTTCTTTCCGGTTTAGTAACGTGCTAAACCTACCGGAGTCTTCGACTCTGCTGCTGTCCGCAACCCGGCTTCATGGCAAGCAAGATAAACCGGTAGGGATTAAGCACGTGAACTGCGAAAAGAGAGAGTGGGAACGAACAATCCGGAAAAATTTAACTAACCCCGGTTGTACCGGTTTTTTGTGAAAATTTCGACTTATTTCTAAGTTCAAGAAAGTGCTTGCTTGGTAAAAGAACTTTGTGCTCATACGCCAAAATGCCCAGAGAAGGTAGGTAGAGCCAAAGCAAAAGTGCCAAGTGTGCATCGGATTGGATGCGGAAACAATTCCAGAATCTTTGCAGTGCAAGATAAAAGCAACACAACGAGCAAAATGCTAAGACGATAGACAAACATAAGTTAATAGGCTACCGGTATAACATACCGGCATAGATTGATGTAGCACAACCAAAAGAACAGCTAAGTTTTATATTACATCATAAACCCCAGTATACCGGGGTAGAATTTGATGAGCATTGTTTTGAAGTAAGTAGGACGGGCAAACACATTACAGGAGATACTTAAGCAGGAGGAGCTTCGGGAGGAACGACACCGGCCTATGGAGCTTCCGGAGGCGCATCACCAGCTCCAGCGTCTTCATCTTCCTCATCCTCTCCTTCTTCTTCGTCGCTGAGGTAGTCTTTGACGTCGGGAGGAGGGGGGACGAAGGTGCGGACCGGGACGTACTCTGCGATCCGGTAGGCTCGATCCTGCCGCTTCGCGGTGAGGACCGGATCCATATCGGTTGGAGCATTTTCGCGCACACCAAGGAGGGCATCCAGATCCAAGTCCTCGTACCAGGAGCACGCGACGCGTAGCGCCGCATCTGCTCCGGCACGAGCCGCTGAGCATTGCCACTCCCGGATCCTCCGGCCGGCACCTTTCAGGCGATCGGAGGTGAGCGACAAGTTAGCCGACACCTCCTCCTCAGGCCAAAGCAACTTGAAGAGCTGGATCGCCACCTCGGGGATGTCGGCGAGGTTCCGGTCCACCGCGCGCATGTGGGAGACCTGGGCAGACAACGCAACCAGGTGGTCATAAGGGTCCCAGGGTGCATCCAGATTCTTGTACGCTTGCGCGATCCGGCGCTCGGTCACCTTCTTCTACGCGTAGAGCTGCGAGTCCGGGAAGAGCCCTGCAAGACAAAGGAAAAAGGTAAGCGCATGCTACCGGAAGAGATAATCTTATAAGCAAAACCGGAAAAGAAAGAAGACAACTTACTGAGGGCAAGCGCGTCGGTCTGCATGACCAGTTGGTCATACTCCTTCTGCTCTCCCTCCAAGCGCGCGGCCTGATCCTCGGCTGCTTTCCGCACCTTGGCTCCCTCCTCTAGCTCCGCCCGCAGCACCACGGTGGAGTTGTTGGCATCCTCCAGAGCTTCGTTCAGCTTAGCCTCAACGACGGCTTGGGCGGCCTTCATCGCCTCATTGTGCTTGAGCCCGAGCAGGATCAGCTGGTCCTTCAGCCCCTTGGAGTAAGTCTCCTGGGCGTCCAGAGCCTCGCGGTGCTCCCGGATGAGCTGCTCTTTTTCACCTAGAGCTCGGAAAGAAAGCGTTAACAAAATTGCAGCTGGTAAAATGAAGAAGAAATAAGTTAACCGGAAAAGAAGGAGCGGTACCTTGGAGTGCGGCGAGCTGAGTCTTGAGGGCTTCGATGGAAGCTTCCGGGATAGCTGTTAAGCAGAAAGTTATAAGTACTAAGAAAGAAAACCTTCCGGTAAGAAGATGCCGGAGGCACAGAAGCTCGCCTTGGCACTTGCTATGCGCTTCAGCAAGGTCCCGGTGTTCCCACAGAAGCTCCTCAAAGAGGTGCTTTCGGGCGTCGGCCGTGCTCTGTTCAAGAAAGAGTGTTAACTAAGTTTCGCGCTAAGAGCTATGTTCTTAACCCGAAACTCGGGGACTGGCTATGCCGTTTTTTTGAGTTTCTACCTAAGTTTCGCGCTAAGAGCTATGTTCTTAACCCGAAACTCGGGGACTGGCTATGCCGATTTTTTGAGTTTCTACCTAAGTTTCGCGCTAAGAGCTATGTTCTTAACCCGAAACTCGGGGACTGGCTATGCAAGTTTTTCGAGTTTTTACCTAAGTTTCGCGCTAAGAGCTATGCTCTCAACACGAAACTCGAGGACTGGGAAGATAGACAAGATCCGGAAAGAATGAGACCGACATAAATTGAAAAATTGAAAAGAGTTTGGTGAAACTTACCACCATGTTGTTGGTGGTATCATACCACGCGCTGTCCAGCTCCTTCACCGCGCGGCGCAGCCGGATGAGGTGCTCCTCCGTGCACCGAGGGCCAGAGGGGTCCAGCGCCGGAAGCCGGTCCTTCCCCAGGCCGCGTGTAGCTGCGGACACATCCGCAGCATTCCACTTCTCAGCGTAGGGAAGCAGATGCCCCAGCTCGCGGCCTTCGCGCTTCAGCTCGGTGATCCGGCCCACGATGCCGGAAGGCTTTTCTCCAGCCGCGGCGGCGGCGGGGCCGACGTGCAGCACCAAGGACTGAGGGCCGGCGGGTGAAGTGCCGGAAGCCGTGGCCTTCCCCTTGGTGATCTTGAGGGTTTCTGGCGGCGGCGTTGGAGTGGCCCCGCTTAGCTCGATGTTCGGGGCTTCTGGCGGAGGCACAGGCGAGGTCTTGGGAGGCGATGTTGCGCCCTGCCCCAAGGTAGAGTCCGGCGCGGCCTTGGAGGGGGAAGAGTGCGAGCTCTTCTTCTTCTTTCTTTTCGGGACGGGAGGAACCAGAGGTTCCGCCCGCCCGGCAGCTTCTGCATCGGCACCGGTGTTGCTGGCGCCGGTATCTTGTTTTTCTGGAGGGGAGATGAGGTCCTCCTCCGCGCAGTGTTCAGGAGGTGTAGGGGCCGCGCGCCCCGCACTTGAGGTGCCTCCCAGAGGGGAGGCAGAAGGGTTGCCGGTACCAGATGGTACCGGGCTAGACTGAGGAGGAGGAGTTGAGGCCCTTGCGGTTCCCTCAGAGCCTTCCGGCTTCGTGCCGCTGGCGCTCTTGGAGAGCTTAAGCGCAGGGCTGAACAAGAAAAAGAGAAAAGATCGGAAAAAGCAACCAAAAGGAAGAGTTTGAAAAACAAAGCAAACAGAGGAACAAAAGCTTACCCAGAAGAGACCGGCATCGTCTTCCCCTTGTAGCGCCTCCTGCCTGCTTCTTTCCCCCCAAAGACTTCCGTCCGGAAGCGTTTTGCGGGAGGAGCTTGGCTTGAGCCGGCATCAGGTGCCGGGGCCTTGTTCTTCTTGCCCTGGGGAACAAGCTTATCCAGGAACTCACGGCCAACTTCGGCCTGCATAGGAGCCACGTGCTCATGAACCTGCGGTTGGGTGCTAGCTGAAGGAGCATCTACAGAGGAGGAATAACAGTAAAGCATGAGAGACCAGAAAAGAAAGCTACCTCAAGCACAGTGAGATCGTCGCTGGGACCGCGGGCTTCAGACGAGAAGTTACCGGGGCGCAAAGTGTGGGTCCGGCCCATCTTGAGGTCAGTCCAGTAGATGTAAGGATCTGGGTCCACCGTGTCTAGAGGGCGCTTCCGGCAAGGGCCTCGCCGATCCGCGTCGATGCGAGGGAAGCGGTCTTTGGCCTGAAAACAAATGAAAAATCAGTTAGCCACAACGTAAAAGTTACTGGTACAACAACCCGGGTTGCACAATCTCTTACTTCTTTGGTTGGAGGGTTGGTGGAGCTAAGAGGCAGGAAGCCCCACTCCCAGTCATCCGGCATGGCAGTCTGGCAGATCTGCCTAGCCTTGAGGACTTTGTCCTCCTTGCTTAGAGGGAGGCCGGTGATCTTGGTAGGATCGCCAGGACCGTACATCTCGCTCATCTTATGAGCCTGGCGCTTAAGAGGAAGCACCCGGCGTGAGATGAAGGTGCGGATGATGTCGTCAGAGCAGATGTTCGTCTCTTTCCTTAGCTTCTCCATGAAGCATACTACCCGGTTCGTCTCAATGTGATTCGTCCCAGGAAAGTAGCCCCAGTTGACCTTTGTGGGCGGCGCCAGATTAAAGGCTGGCAGATTGATGAGATCTGCGGCGCCGTTGTTCTTCACGTAGAAGAAGGTCCCTTGCCATAACCGGCATGACTCGAGACCAGAGAATTTAAAGAAGGGGCTCCCTTGGCGGGAGCCAACGATACAAGACCCGCATTGTACGGGGGGTTTGGGCTTAGGAATGTCCTTGCCCTGAACGGAGTTAATCCGAAGAGAGAAGAAGCGAGCAAAAGTCTCGCGAGTGGGACGGATGCCGATGTAGCCCTCCATGAAGGTGGCATAACAAGAAAGGTAAAAAACGGCATTGCCGGGAAGGTGGTGAGGCTGGAGTTGGTAATAATCCAGAATTTGGTGGAAGAAATCAGAAGCAGGAAGGCCGAAGCCGCGCTCGAAGTGAGCAAGAAACACAACGAACTCACCGGGTTCGAGTACCGGTTCGATCTCGTCGCCGGGAAGCCGGCAGGATACTCCTTACGGTATCCTTCTAGACCGATAGAGCCAGTCGATCTCGTGCTGCGTGACGTCGGAGCCTTTCCAGGCTCCGCGTGTGATACCGGATAGATCTACCCCGGGGGCTTGGCTAGAGCTGCCGGCCTCTTGATCTTTGCCGGCGTCGGTTTCCATCCGGGCAAGATCAGCGGATAGCCCGTTGGAAGCTTCGCTCTATTGGCTACTAGAGGATGGCACAGAAAGAGACTCTTCGCTAGACATACGAATCTACCCGGAAAAACAGATTTGCCAAGATCTACCCTTGCGCGAAGATCTACGAGTAAGAGAAAAAGCAAAAGAAAATAGGAAGTAAATATCCTACCGGCCCAAGATCTGAAAAGCAAAGAAGAGAGAGGTAAGCGCGAATCGAGCCTAACCTGAGGCGGCGGAGATGCTGAGGGAGAAGGTCGTCGGTGGGGCGGCGAGCTCGTAGTTGCTGAGGAAGGCCGGCGACGAGGAAGCGGAGAAGAGGTCGTTAGAGCACGAATGGTGCGGCCGCAACAGGTGCACTACAATGAATCTCTGCGCAGCGAAGCTTGGCGAGGCTCGGCGGAGCAGCAGCGGAAGTTCGCCGGGCGGCGGAGCTCTGGCGATGAACGGAAGCGGCGAGGGCGCAAGAGGGCTAGGAGCTCTGTGCGCGCGAGAGAGTTGAGAATGCGAAGAAAGGAGGAAGAAGGAGCAGTTTCCCCTTATATAGGAAGAAGAGATAGTGGGCTGGAAACCGCTGGGCCGCGGCGGTTCGCTTCGTGGGCCGCCACGTGGCGCGAGGATACACGTGCGAAAAATAGAAAGCCACAGGAATGCCGCACGGATCCAGAATGGCAGCCTGGATCCGGTGTGTCGCAGTTAATACGGGCGCAGAAGCCGAAGGGAAGTGACCCCTGACACTGGCGCGTCAGGTACAGTGCGCATGTCACTGACAGGCACTGTACCCGAGAAATTCTCGACTTCGCCGAGGAGAGATTTAATGTCTAAGATACCGGAGAATAAGATACCGGAAAATACCTTGCAAAGAGAGAAAAGACGTGAGTCCGGCAAAGATGCCGGGATCTAAACTGACCACCAGAAAGATTAAACCGGTACCTTAAGATATGGGAACCTGGCATGGTCTGTTGGATAAGATCCACCGGACTATACCAGCTTCGGGGACTAATGTTGGGGGGATGACCCCCGGTATGCCAAAGGCATGCCAAACAGGATGGTTTGAGCCATCAAGATACCGGTTTAATGTTTATACCGAAGCACAAAGTTAAGTGTTTGGCTAAGTAAAGCTAAGCCAGTATCCCCAAGAGGGGTATACCGGAACCAGGTAAAGAAGACACCGGGCTACCGGTAAGAAGTGCCCTGTAGCACGTCCGCAAGACTGGTCAAAGATTCTCTTCAGAGCTAGAGGACAAAGATGAGCTAAGCAAAGTAGCTTTAAACGAAGCCCTGGCGCCAAAGAGGAAGATGACGCTGAAAGAAGCCGGAGGACGTCAGCCTCCCTGATTAAAGAAGACCCCGACGTCACTTATGATTAAAGTAAATTTGTAAAGTAGTTTGTCTAGTCAAAGATGCCATTAGGGTTTCTTCCTCAGTAAGCCACTCTCTCCCCCATATAAGGAGAGGGGGCACACCCATACACGGGACGATCGATCAAGAGAGAAACCTTGTATGCACAAACCTGTATCCTATTGAGATCAATGAAGAGAAAGATCTAGAGCAGAGTTCTTCCTTGTGTGTTTCTTCTTCTACCTTTGCCTTTGGCTGAGTTCTTGAGGAAACCATCCGGAAGTTCATCCTATCCAATCAAACACCCTCCCCCGAATCCTCTAGCGCCCATTCGGCCCCAACTTAAGCCATCCTATGGCATCTGCTCATTCACCACAACGACAGCACCCCGGTAGCCTAGATATCAAATTGGACACTTGCGACCAGAGTTCCCTCCTTTCTTGAAACGAAAAGGAATAGCTATATTTTTTGCACCGGAGATGGTAGGCGCGTGGAGGTGATTTTGGGCTCTGATACGTCTCCAACATATCTATAATTTCTTATGTTCCATGCTAGTTTTATGACAATACCTACATGTTTTATTCACACTTCATAATGTTTTTATGCATTTTCTGGGACTAACCTATTAACAAGATGCCACAGTGCCAGTTCCTGTTTTCTGCTGTTTTTGATTTCAGAAAAGTTGGTTTACGAATATTCTCGGAATTGGATGAAACAAAAGCCCACGGCCCTATTTTCCACGGAGTGTTCCAGAAGTCCGAAGAAGAGTCGAGGAAGGCCAGCAGGGGGCCCACACCATAGGGCGGCGCGGCTGTGGGGCCCCCCGCGCCGACATGTGGGGAGGGAGCCTCCTGGCTCCCCCGACGCTTCCCCTTCGCCTATTTATTCCTTCGTCTCCGTAAACCCTAGTACCAAGAGCCAAAATACGAGAAAAGTTCCTGAGACACCTGTAACATCCCAAGTTTCAACAATATTAAACAAGAAAGACAATTTCCCCAAACTCAAAATTTGCAATTAACAAAAACTTTTTCTATGCATATAGTGCCACATATAGATTCATGCATTTGAGTGATTTTCTTTGGTGCAATTGCCATGATGAGTGTTAGTATGATTATCAATTGCTAATTGAACCCTAGCAAAGATCATCAAACCCTAATTTGAGGAGAAAAGAAGAAAATGGGAAAAACCCATTTTTCACTTACATACACAATATGCCAAATTGCAAATCTTCACCCTAGGCCATAATTGCTTGCTTCCTTGCTTGTAAAATACTTAGATATGATAAACTAACACAATTGCATCCTTGGATCAAGAATCAAACACAAGGAAATCAAAAATTCTACATACATATGATAATGGTCATATGGCCCAAAAATATTTTCTTCACTACTTTACCCCTCTGGTTTTCTCATTTCTTAAACTAAACTTGGTCAACCAAAGCCATGTCATCCAAGACCATGTCAAGCTGAGTAACTTTGATGTTGACCACCATGGCTAGAGTTGACTAGGTTGACCAGTAGCATTGTGACAAGTGGTGTATGTGAAGCAAAGTGAAGATCATACCCAAATTTGAAACTTTGCATTTCAACTCCAAAATAAGTACCACCACCACCAATACTTCACTTTAATTATATAAATGAGATTCACCAAAAAGAATTTCAAAATTCAAACAAAAGCTTCATGCGGCCATTTGACCGAACACCTTGCGGGCATTATTCCAGTTTAGTGTTACCTCCTATTACACGATGGTTTTTGGCCTAAACCCCTTTTTCTGGTGATCATTAGCCTTCCCTGCATCACCTGCATCAAGCTTGTACCCGCCTTGGTCGATTAAAGTGAGGAAAGAAGAAGAGAAAACCTAAACTAAGGCATGCCGTGGCCATGCCGGCCACCTTTGGCCATCTCCTCCCTGACCCTCTCCTCTCTCCTCCACCATGTCTAGTACATGCCCCAGAGCACCACGATCATGACCCTGCACGGCCCAGCCTCGCCAAGCCACGGCATTGGCCAGAACGCCCGCGTCCAAAACCATGCCAGGGCATGCCAGCCGACGCGGTGAGCGTGCTCTGGACGCGCCAGAGCATCTCGCGTGCCGTCGCCATCGTCCTCCCCCCTGCATCCCTATCTCTGTAACGAGCATCGCCTCCCCGCCCTCTACCCCTAGACACACTCAAGCGACTGCGGCCGCCTCGTCACCGTCGTCCTCACCGGAGAAGTACCGCGGGTACTGCCGCACTCGAAACGAGCCCCCGATCGATCCCATCTCCCTTTTCCTGCGCCAGCTGCACCTAGCGCATCGCCAGGACACCGCCCACACGCTGCCGTCCTTGCCTTGCCCCTTCGAGCACCCCAAGCACCGCGCCATGGCCGCTCCCCCACAGCACCTCACGGCCATCTCCGCCCGCTATAAATAGAGGAGCTTGGAGCTCAAGTTCTTCACAACATCTGCTCCCCTCTCATCCCTGCTTCCTCTCCACTCATCAATTTGACACCACACCGCCGGAGCTGCTCCAATTGCAAGACGAAGTCCGCCGGAGCCCGCAGATCCTCGCCTTCGATTGACGCCACCCCGAGCCTCGCCACTGCTACCAGGAGCCTCAGCATCCTCGACAACGCCACCTCGCCACCAGCAGAGCTCCGCGGGAACGCCGGTAAGGCCGTCGACCCCCTACGTCCACCGCCAGAACCTAGCCTTCTCATCGGAGAAGACGACGATTGCTGGCCGTCGATCCCTCCTCTAATCCAACGCCTCTCAGCGCGCGTACCGTTTCGCGTGGTTAAGAGCCACTGACGGGTGGCCCCCACCTTGTCAGGGCAGCCCACTCGCACCCGTGGCTTGTTGGGCTGCGCAGTAATATTAAATACCGTTTCGGCCCGTTAAGTTTTCCCGCCTAGCCCAGCAATTCAAACTTAGGTTTAATTATTATTCAAAATGCCCTGCAGATGACTTAGTAAATTTTGAATAGTTTGAAATCTACCAAACCAAATCTAGCAAACTTTATATCGTTGGAAAGCCAATAAAATTATCTATCCAATGCCACTGGTCCCACCTCCAAATTCATAGTAGATTTAATTTGATAAAAAAGACAAGACAGGGACTTTTGAACATTCAAACTTTATTTAAAATTTAACCAGAATAGATTTTGAATTGGTTCCAATTCTAATAAATCACAAATGATGTCCTCTAATTGATTATGCAATAATATAGACATGTTATTTGTATGATCATGGACTAGATCAAATAAAATGGCTATGTAGTCAATTCTAGAGCAATTAAAATTGGAATTCAAATTCAACAACTAATATGAGAGCTACCTCTCATTTAAATCTTGATCCTGAGTAATATAACCAGGGGGAATGACTTAGGCTAATGAACCCTTGAGAAGTATTACTTAGAGATTTTAATTCATTTAAATATTAAGTTTTAAGACTATGTGAAGTGTAGCACTTCAATTAAATTATACTCACATATAATAGATATGAAATGTTGACTTTGGGGTCAACCTATATTTCATACCTTATTATTATATGAAGAGATTAAATCTTAATATGAGGTAATGAGAAGAAATTATTTCCTCTAAGGATCTACATACCAAATTTAAGAAATAGGAATAATGAGAGGAAATTATTTCTTCTTTTAAATAAAGACTAATCAAATAATCCACCATGCCATGTTTGATTGATGATAGGATTAGTGTGTGAACTCTTTTGAGTGTTTCTAGTTTAGTATGTGAGCTTGGTTTAGTATTTATACCTCGTATTCATATATAGACGCTAGTAACGAGGAATACCAAGAGGAGGAGGCCTACTCTCAGGAAGAAGAAGAGAACTTCGATAACTACCCAGCTCAAGGCAAGCTAACCCTTGCTAAACACAAGTGCTTAGCTCTACAAGAGCAAAGGCACCATCACACTTTACTTTTATGTATTACCTATCCCATGTTTTTACTTACATTTACTTTTGCTTATTTATTTCAAAGTATTTTTTTTGATTTATGATTCACTTGGTCTAGAGTAAAACAATACTTGAAGTTAGATTAGCACAACTCAAGGCTAGATAGCACCCCTCATATAGTTGCTAGTGCTAATCAATTAAAATTGACTACTCTAGATGGGAACATGGTGAAGTGAAATGACTTTGAAAGAAAGTAAAGTGGAGGTGGATTTGAACTAGAGAAGATGGTGATTTTTGATAAAATTGATGATTGGGTTTGAATGCGATACCCTTCCAATTATACAAGTACCCCCACAATACCTGATTATGGGTAGGGCTTAACTAGAAACTTGTGTATTTTAGTATGGGTTCCCTCTAAACAAGCATCATAGGGGTTACGCCGAGGCTGCCTCCGTTAAGTGTGGAATGATGTTAAAATGAGGTGAATGTACAGCCCAAGCCCTGTGCAGTTCCCGGGTTAACTGCGGTTTCCACCGGGAGGCCAAGCTCATGGGGAGAGGTGCTCATACTAGCATATATAAGTGAAAGGTTATGGTTGATGATCCGCGTATCGTGTTACGATGATTCGGGGTTATCCTCGACGGATGTAATCAAAAGTTGTGGCACAAGAGTACAACCTCTGCGCAGTGTTAAACCTATTCGAATAGCCGTGTCCACGGTTACGGACGATTGGAAAGGCCATACTATCTCCGTTATCATTAATATGTTTTGATCTTAAAAATGAATGGTGAATTGAAAGGTGATATTGTGGTGAATCAATATGAGTTGTGGGAATGACACTAATGTTCCCACTTGAGTTAGTTTAGCACATGACAAGGCTTTACTAAATGTTTATCAAACTAAAACTTGGCTTTATGCAAATAAACCTAGAGCTTAGCACCCCCTTATTACACTTAATGAGTAATTATTGTAGAGTTAGTTTGCGAGTACTTTAAAAGTACTCATGGCTTTGCCCCGGCTATTCAAATGCCAGACTATGAAGGAGAGCACCAGTATCAGGATGACGGACAACAGGACGTCTACGATAACTAGGATCGTCTTCTAACGTCAAGCGTTGCTCGTGGAATAGATAGTCCACTACTACTTCGCTTTCGCTACTATTTGTGATGTTGAACAATATATTCGTGTAATATTGGATCATGTGATCTATGGTTGTAAGACAATATGTGTTGTAATAAATGATGACTCTATGCTACTTACTATTATGTCTCACAAAAAACATTATTCCTGGGATTGCGATGTATGGCATAATAGGCATCTGGACTTAAAAAACCGGGTGTTGACAAGTTGGTATCAGAGCCATTGTTTGACCTTAGGAGACCCTAGTTAGGGCTCAAAAACTTAGTTTCAAATTCCATGATTTGACTAGTTATGAAAACCTTATTCACCCTCTTACCTTGAAGAGTCTATTACAAACTTTAAATTCATGCCCTTCTTATAAGTGAATTAAAATTTGGAACACTTGCACTTCTCTAACTTAATCATCTAATCTCTCTACAGATGGATCACGTCGTTGACGCGTAGCCCTTTCTCCAGACTGAGTTCTATCAGTTGGGGAACGGTGGAGAGATCATCTTTGAGAGGGACCTCTTCTCCCTCTCAGAGTTCCTCGGGCGCCCACCACCGGAAGTCTTTGGTGGAATGGTCAATGACCAGCCTGGTGGTCAACTCCAGTGGGTGATCATGGTGGACCTTCGTGGAAGGTTCACGCTCCCAATGAGCGCAAGGATCCAGTTCTCCTTTCGGGAGAACAACTGGGCGGATGGTCTCGCAAGGGGACTTCAGGAAGGGCTCGCACGTCTGTGCGGGCAAAACTTCATGGACTTCGAAGATAGCCGCTTTGTGCACTATGCAAGGCACAACTCCCTCGGGGTGCCAATGAACCTGCCGTCGCACCCGCAACTTCGCCACCATGTGGATCATCTCGACTTCATGTTGAATGAGACCCGCATCGACCTCGACAACTCCCGCGAATACGCCAACCACACTCACATCCAGTTGGCGCAGCAAGCCGACACCATCAGGGTTATCGCCGCGGAGCGCAGGGCTCTCCGCCGCGCCAACCAGAAGAAGGATCACGCCATCAACCGCCTCAAGGCCAGGATCGCCGCTCTGAAGGCGACCATCGCCACCCAAGCTGAGCAGATCCAGGAGCTGGAGGGCGAAGGTGAAGGGGAGAACATCCAGGGGGACGGCTACTCCTACGTCAGCAATGACGACGACTACGAGGAGGAGGAAGATGACGACCTGGAGTTCCACCCTTACGAGGATGGCCATGAGCACCTTGCTGTCGGGGTAGACAATGTCTACCCTATCAACGTCGATGGCGAGTAGTCCCGTCTGAGCACTTGCGTCCCGTGTTATGTATCGGTCCTTTGTACCCGCCCCATGTATCGTAGTTTGTTGAAAGGGTTCTTCAAACCCTCCGGAACATTTGGCTTGTAATATTTGCTACCTCCATGACTATGTTTGTGTGTGTGTAATATTATTATTATTATTATGAATCAAGTTTTAAGTTGTGTGAAATTTTATCCCAAAATGAGCCATAGAAATTTCCCTCTCATCTCATGATCCCTATCACTGTTCAGATGGCACCCCCAACTCGCAGCGAAACCGCAATGCTGCAAATGCTGCAACAGATGATGGCAGAAAGAGAAGCTGAGAGAGTTGACCGTCAAGCCAACCTAGCTGCACTTCAACAGATTGCTCAGGGCAATCAAGGCCACGGAAACCACGACCACCCAGGGTCAAAGCTGAAAAACTTCCAAAACACCAACCCACCGGTGTTCAGCAAGACAGAGGAACCCCTCGATGCTGATGATTGGCTCCAAACCATGGAGAACAATCTCGAGGTTGCCGGAGTGGAGGACAACGAGAAGGTGTTGTTCGCCACCCACTATCTGGCTGGACCTGCACGTGCCTGGTGGACAAGTACCTGCGCATTAAATGCGGGGCAAATGATGACTTGGGAGGACTTCAAACTCAAGTTTAGCAAGTATCACGTGCCCCCGGGCCTGATTAAGAAGATGAGGGATGAGTTCAGGGAACTGAAACAAGGCAGAATGACCGTGGTGGAATACCGCGACAAGTTCCTCACTTTGTCAAGGTACGCCCCGGATGAGACAGACACCATCGAGAAGAGGAAGGAGAGGTTTCGAATGGACCGCATGATGAGATGCGGATCGTGCTGATCAATATCCCCTTTGCCGACTTAGAAGCCCTCGTTGACTCCGCCATTCAGATGGAGGGGAAGATACACCAAGCCAATGAGAACCGCAAGCGCCGCATGATGAACCAGAGTGGGCCCAGCAATAACCACAAGTATCGCCCCAGCTCAAGTGGAGGGTTCGCCCCAAGAAACAACAAGCCCCCGATGCAGAATCCACGTCCGAGTTATCAGAACCGGAGTGGAGGAAACCCCAGGCCAGGAGGCCACCACAACTACAATAACAACAACCATAACAACAACTTCAACCGCGCTCCACCTCGCGCCCCCAACAACAACTCCAACAACTCCAACACCGCTCCAAGGACTGGGAGCAATGCTGTTCCCATCACCCCCAAGGACAAGTCCACCTACAACTGCTATGAGTGTGGAGTGGTGGGGCACTTCTCCTATGAGTGCCCCAAGAAGCTCGCCAAGACTGCCGCCAACACCTCGGGCCCTGCGCAGCAGCAGCGTCGTGTCACCACCAACAAGAAGTTCGCCCCCAACAACCCGAACAACCGCAACGGCCGCCTCTACCACATGAATGCAGAAGAAGCTCAGGAAGCCCCAGACGTTGTGCTGGGTATGTTCTCTCGTTAACTCAATACCCGCAAGAGTGCTTGTTTGATTCCGGAGCATCGCATTCATTCATTACCGAAGATTTTGCATGCACTAGTAAGATTCAACCCATCAGTTTGAAGCATGTCATGATAGTTCAAATACCTGGATCAACCACTAAAGCTAGAAAAATTTGCAAAGATGTGCCAATCGAATACATGAAATAGAATTCTATGCAAATTTGATTGTTCCGGGAGCCAAAGGTTTGGAAGTAGTCCTGGGAATGGACTGGATGGCGAAACATCATGGATCGATTGATTGTGCCAAGAAGGCCATCACCATGACTAGTAGCACCGGAATAATAGTCGAACACATATCCGAAAGGATGCCCGGAAAGTTTACTCGCAACCAAAGCCTAGCCAAACCCACCTTGGATCGGATCGGGGTCGTCCGTCGATATCCCGATGTGTTTCCGGATGATCTACCCGGTATGCCCCCGGATCGGGATATCGAGTTTATCATCGAGTTAATCCCTGGAACCGGACCTATAGCCCGGAGAGCCTATAGCATGAACCCGGCAGAGTTAGTGGAACCGAAGAAGCAAGCTGGATGATATGCTATTCAAAGGTCCGATTCAACCAAGTGCGTCACCTTGGAGATCGCCGGCTTTGTTTGTGGATAAGAAGGACGGTGCCACTCGTTTGGTTACGGACTACCGTAAGCTCAACGATGTCACCATCAAGAACAAGTACCCGTTGCCAAAGATAGAAGATCTGTTTGACCAGCTGACCGGAGCCCAAGTATTCTCGAAGATTGATCTGCGAACAGGATACCATCAGCTGAAGATTCGTGCCACCGATATCCCAAAAACTGCCTTCACCACCAGATATGGATTGTACGAGTACAATGTCATGTCATTTGGATTGACCAATGCCCCCGCTTACTTCATGAATCTCATGAATAAGATCTTTGTGAACTACCTGGACAAGTTTGTCGTTGTCTTCATCGACAACATCCTCATATACTCCAAGTCCGAAGAAGAACATGAGCAACATTTGGAATTGGTCCTAGATACCCTTCGGGAGCATCAGTTGTATGCCAAGTTCAGCAAGTGTGAGTTCTGGTTGAAAGAAGTAGGATTCTTGGGTCATATCTTGTCAGCCGGAGGAATTGCCGTTGACCCCGCAAAAATCAAGACTGTTGAAGAATGGAAAGCCCCAACCACTCAGACCGAAGTCCGTGCATTTCTCGGATTGGCGGGATACTACCGCCGATTCGTTGAAGGATTCTCGAGCATAGCAAGACCAATGACTCAATTGTTGAAGAAGGGCCGGAAGTTCGAATGGACCGACAAGTGTGAAGAGAGCTTTCAACAGCTCAAGCTAAGATTGACAACAGCCCCAATACTGGTTATGCCGGACATTACCAAGCCCTTTGATGTGTACTGTGACGCCTCCAAGATTGGACTTGGATGTGTGCTGATGCAAGAAGGCAAAGTAATATCTTACTTATCAAGACAGCTGAAGCAGCATGAACAGAACTATCCAACCCATGACTTAGAGCTAGCAGCCGTGGTTTTAGCACTGAAAGTATGGCGTCATTACCTCATGGGTAATCGATGCGAGGTTTACTCGGATCACAAGAGCCTGAAGTATATCTTCACGCAGAAGGAGCTGAATATGAGACAGCGCAGATGGATAGAGTTAATCAAGGATTACGACATGGAAATCCACTATCACCCCGGCAAGGCCAATGTGGTAGCGGATGCTCTGAGTAGACTGCCGTGTCAGTTGAACTCCATGATAGCAATTGAGCAACCCAGCCTGTTTGAAGAGTTTGAACAGTTTAGACTGGAACTGGTTAGCGAAGGATACCTCGCCAGCATTGAACTCCAACCCACCCTGATTAGTCAGATCAAGGAAGCTCAGAAAGGAAATGCTAGCATTGACGGAATCAAGAGCCAAATAGCCGCCGGAAAAGCACCGGGATTCACCGTAGATGAAGAAGGAGTGCTATGGTATAACAAGCGCCTTTGCGTGCCGTAAGACTCAGAGTTGAAGCAAGTTATTCTGAAAGAAGCCCACGACACCCTATACTCCATTCACCCCGGAGGAACCAAGATGTACCAGGATTTGAAGGAACAATTCTGGTGGCATGGAATGAAGAGAGAAATTGGAAGCTACATCACCAAGTGTGACATCTGTCAAAGAGTCAAAGCAGAACATCAACGCCCCGCAGAGCTGTTGCAACCCCTACAGATTCCCGAATGGAAGTGGGATTCCGTAGGAATGGACTTCATCACCGGACTGCCCAAATCAAGTCAAGGAAATGATTCCATCTGGGTAGTGGTCGACAGACTGACCAAAGTCGCCCACTTCATCCCCGTCAAGACCACCTATCAAGGACCGAGACTTGCAGAGCTATATATCTCAAGGATAGTCAGCCTACACGGAACCCCGAAGTCGATAGTATCCGACAGAGGATCCCAATTCACCTCCAGATTCGGCGGAAAGTACATGAAGGACTCGGAACTCGTCTGAATTTCAGCACCGCCTATCACCCGCAGACAGATGGACAGACTGAACGAGTCAACCAGATACTCGAAGATATGTTGAGGGCATATGTGCTAGAGTATGGATCTAAGTGGGAAGACTGCTTGCCGTACGCAGAATTCTCGTACAACAACAGCTACCAAGCCAGCTTGCAGATGGCCCCCTTTGAAGCACTGTACGGAAGGAAGTGCCGTACCCCTCTGAATTGGTCGGAAGTAGGAGAGAGTCAAGTCTTTGGACCAGATATTCTTCGAGAAGCCGAAGAGAAGGTTCACAAGATCCGCGAGTACCTCAAGACAGCCCAATCAAGACAGAAGAGCTATGCCGACAAAAGACGCCGAGAGATGACCTTCGAAATCGGAGATTTCGTATATCTCAAAGTGTCCCCTCTTAAAGGAATGCAGAGATTCCAGCTTAGAGGAAAGCTCGCACCCCGATATGTCGGACCTTTCAAGGTCCTGAGCCACCGAGGAGAAGTGTCTTATCAACTGGAGCTACCAGAAGAAATGTCAGCGGTGCACAATGTGTTTCACATCTCGCTACTCCGGAAGTGCTTAGAAGTGCCTGAGAAGACCGAGGTTTTCAAGAACATCGACCATCGAGCTGTGGATATCAACTCAGATCTGACATACCGTGAAGTACCTATTCGCATCTTGGAAGAAGCTTTCAGAACCACCCGTACCCGAAGTATCAAGTTTCTGAAGATCCAATGGAGTAACCACACCGAAGAAGAAGCCACTTGGGAGAGAGAAGACTTTATGAGGACTGAGTACCCAGATCTCTTTAGTACCTAGTTTTCTCAGATCTCGGGACGAGATCTTTTGTAAGGGGGAAGGGTTTGTAACATCCCAAGTTTCAACAATATTAAACAAGAAAGACAATTTCCCCAAACTCAAAATTTGCAATTAACAAAAACTTTTTCTATGCATATAGTGCCACATATAGATTCATGCATTTGAGTGATTTTCTTTGGTGCAATTGCCATGATGAGTGTTAGTATGATTATCAATTGCTAATTGAACCCTAGCAAAGATCATCAAACCCTAATTTGAGGAGAAAAGAAGAAAATGGGAAAAACCCATTTTTCACTTACATACACAATATGCCAAATTGCAAATCTTCACCCTAGGCCATAATTGCTTGCTCCCTTGCTTGTAAAATACTTAGATATGATAAACTAACACAATTGCATCCTTGGATCAAGAATCAAACACAAGGAAATCAAAAATTCTACATACATATGATAATGGTCATATGGCCCAAAAATATTTTCTTCACTACTTTACCCCTCTGGTTTTCTCATTTCTTAAACTAAACTTGGTCAACCAAAGCCATGTCATCCAAGACCATGTCAAGGTGAGTAACTTTGATGTTGACCACCATGGCTAGAGTTGACTAGGTTGACCAGTAGCATTGTGACAAGTGGTGTATGTGAAGCAAAGTGAAGATCATACCCAAATTTGAAACTTTGCATTTCAACTCCAAAATAAGTACCACCACCACCAATACTTCACTTTAATTATATAAATGAGATTCACCAAAAAGAATTTCAAAATTCAAACAAAAGCTTCATGCGGCCATTTGACCGAACACCTTGCAGGCATTATTCCAGTTTAGTGTTACCTCCTATTACACGATGGTTTTTGGCCTAAACCCCTTTTTCTGGTGATCATTAGCCTTCCCTGCATCACCTGCATCAAGCTTGTACCCGCCTTGGTCGATTAAAGTGAGGAAAGAAGAAGAGAAAACCTAAACTAAGGCATGCCGTGGCCATGCCGGCCACCTTTGGCCATCTCCTCCCTGACCCTCTCCTCTCTCCTCCACCATGTCTAGTACATGCCCCAGAGCACCACGATCATGACCCTGCACGGCCCAGCCTTGCCAAGCCACGGCATTGGCCAGAACGCCCGCGTCCAAAACCATGCCAGGGCATGCCAGCCGACGCGGTGAGCGTGCTCTGGACGCGCCAGAGCATCTCGCGTGCCGTCGCCCTCGTCCTCCCCCCTGCATCCCTATCTCTGTAACGAGCATCGCCTCCCCGCCCTCTACCCCCTAGACACACTCAAGCGACTGCGGCCGCCTCGTCACCGTCGTCCTCGCCGGAGAAGTACCGCGGGTACTGCCGCACTCGAAACGAGCCCCCGATCGATCCCATCTCCCTTTTCCTGCGCCAGCTGCACCTAGCGCATCGCCAGGACACCGCCCACACGCTGCCGTCCTTGCCTTGCCCCTTCGAGCACCCCAAGCACCGCGCCATGGCCGCTCCCCCCAAGCACCTCACGGCCATCTCCGCCCGCTATAAATAGAGGAGCTTGGAGCTCAAGTTCTTCACAACATCTGCTCCCCTCTCATCCCTGCTTCCTCTCCACTCATCAATTTGACACCACACCACCGGAGCTGCTCCAATTGCAAGACGAAGTCCGCCAGAGCCCGCAGATCCTCGCCATCGATTGACGCCACCCCGAGCCTCGCCACTGCTACCAGGAGCCTCAGCATCCTCGACAACGCCACCTCGCCACCAGCAGAGCTCCGCGGGAACGCCGGTAAGGCCGTCGACCCCCTACGTCCGCCGCCAGAACCTAGCCTTCTCGTCGGAGAAGACGACGATTGCTGACCGTCGATCCCTCCTCTAATCCAACGCCTCTCAGCGCGCGTACCGTTTCGCGTGGTTAAGAGCCACTGACGGGTGGCCCCCACCTCATCAGGGCAGCCCACTTGCACCCGTGGCTTGTTGGGCTGCGCAGTAATATTAAATACCGTTTCGGCCCGTTAAGGTTTCCCGCCTAGCCCAGCAATTCAAACTTAGGTTTAATTATTATTCAAAATGCCCTGCAGATGACTTAGTAAATTTTGAATAGTTTGAAATCTACCAAACTAAATCTAACAAACTTTATATTGTTGGAAAGCCAATGAAATTATCTATCCAATGCCACTGGTCCCACCTCCAAATTCATAGTAGATTTAATTTGATAAAAAAGACAAGACAGGGACTTTTGAACATTCAAACTTTATTTAAAATTTAACCAGAATAGATTTTGAATTGATTCCAATTCTAATAAATCACAAATGATGTCCTCTAATTGATTATGCAATAATATAGACATGTTATTTGTATGATCATGGACTAGATCAAATAAAATGGCTATGTAGTCAATTCTAGAGCAATTAAAATTGGAATTCAAATTCAACAACTAATATGAGAGCTACCTCTCATTTAAATCTTGATCCTAAGTAATATAACCAGGGGGAATGACTTAGGCTAATGAACCCTTGAGAAGTATTACTTAGAGATTTTAATTCATTTAAATATTAAGTTTTAAGACTATGTGAAGTGTAGCACTTCAATTAAATTATACTCACATATAATAGATATGAAATGTTGACTTTGGGGTCAACCTATATTTCATACCTTATTATTATATGAAGAGATTAAATCTTAATATGAGGTAATGAGAAGAAATTATTTCCTCTAAGGATCTACATACCAAATTTAAGAAATAGGAATAATGAGAGGAAATTATTTCTTCTTTTAAATAAAGACTAATCAAATAATCCACCATGCCATGTTTGATTGATGATAGGATTAGTGTGTGAACTCTTTTGAGTGTTTCTAGTTTAGTATGTGAGCTTGGTTTAGTATTTATACCTTGTATTCGTATATAGACGCTAGTAACGAGGAATACCAAGAGGAGGAGGCCTACTCTCAGGAAGAAGAAGAGAACTTCGATAACTACCCAGCTCAAGGCAAGCTAACCCTTGCTAAACACAAGTGCTTAGCTCTACAAGAGCAAAGGCACCATCACACTTTACTTTTATGTATTACCTATCCCATGTTTTTACTTACATTTACTTTTGCTTATTTATTTCAAAGTATCTTTTTGATTTATGATTCACTTGGTCTAGAGTAAAACAATACTTGAAGTTAGATTAGCACAACTCAAGGCTAGATAGCACCCCTCATATAGTTGCTAGTGCTAATCAATTAAAATTGACTACTCTAGATGGGAACATGGTGAAGTGAAATGACTTTGAAAGAAAGTAAAGTGGAGGTGGATTTGAACTAGAGAAGATGGTGATTTTTGATAAAACTGATGATTGGGTTTGAATGCGATACCCTTCCAATTATACAAGTACCCCCACAATACCTGATTATGGGTAGGGCTTAACTAGAAACTTGTGTATTTTAGTATGGGTTCCCTCTAAACAAGCATCATAGGGGTTACGCCGAGGCTGCCTCCGTTAAGTGTGGAATGATGTTAAAATGAGGTGAATGTATGGCCCAAGCCCTGTGCAGTTCCCGGGTTAACTGCGGTTTCCACCGGGAGGCCAAGCTCATGGGGAGAGGTGCTCATACTAGCATATATAAGTGAAAGGTTATGGTTGATGATCCGCGTACTATGTTACGATGATTCGGGGTTATCCTCGACGGATGTAATCAAAAGTTGTGGCACAAGAGTACAACCTCTGCGAGTGTTAAACCTATTCGAATAGCCGTGTCCACGGTTACGGACGATTGGAAAGGCCATACTATCTCCGTTATCATTAATATGTTTTGATCTTGAAAATGAATGGTGAATTGAAAGGTGATATTGTGGTGAATCAATATGAGTTGTGGGAATGACACTAATGTTCCCACTTGAGTTAGTTTAGCACATGACAAGGCTTTACTAAATGTTTATCAAACTAAAACTTGGCTTTATGCAAATAAACCTAGAGCTTAGCACCCCCTTATTACACTTAATGAGTAATTATTGTAGAGTTAGTTTGCGAGTACTTTAAAAGTACTCATGGCTTTGCCCCGGCTATTCAAATGCCGGACTATGAAGGAGAGCACCGAGTATCGGGATGACGGACAACGGGACGTCTACGATAACTAGGATCGTCTTCTAACGTCAAGCGTTGCCTGTGGAATAGATAGTCCACTACTACTTCGCTTCCGCTACTATTTGTGATGTTGAACAATATATTCGTGTAATATTGGATCATGTGATCTATGGTTGTAAGACAATATGTGTTGTAATAAATGATGACTCTATGCTACTTACTATTATGTCTCGCAAAAACATTATTCCTGGGATTGCGATGTACGGCATAATAGGCATCTGGACTTAAAAAACCGGGTGTTGACAACACCGCCTCCGTCAATCCCATCTCGAGGGATTCAGAAGATCTCCTCTGGCGCCCTGCCGGAGAGGGGAATCATCACCGGAGGACTCTACATCACCATGCCCGCCTCCGGACTGATGCGTGAGTAGTTCATCCTTGGACTATGGGTCCATAGCAGTAGCTAGATGTTTAAATCTTGTGAGCTGCCTATCATGATCAAGATCATCTATTTGTAATGCTACATGTTGTGTTTGTTGGGATCCGATGAATATGGAATACTATGTCAAGTTGATTATTGATCTATCATATATGTGTTGTTTATGATCTTGCATGCTCTCCGTTGCTAGTAGAGGCTCTGGCCAAGTTGATACTTGTGACTCCAAGTGGGGGTATTTATGCTAGATAGTGGGTTCATGCCTCCATTGAATCTGGGACAGTGATAGAAAGTTCTAAGGTTGTGGATGTGTTCTTGCCACTAGGGATAAAATATCAATGCTTTGTCTAAGGATATTTGTATTGTTTACATTACGCACAGTACTTAGTGCAATTGTCTGTTGCTTGCAACTTAATACTGGAAGGGGTGCGGATGCTAACCCGAAGGTGGACTTTTTAGGCATAGATGCATGCTGGATGGCGGTCTATGTTCTTTGTCGTAACGCAATAAGTAAATCTCATAGTAGTCATCATGATATGTATGTGCATTGTTATGCCCTATTGATGACCCACAAGTATAGGGGGTGTATCGTAGTACTTTTGATAAATAAGAGTGTCGAACCCAACGAGGAACAGAAGGTGTTGACAAGCAGTTTCGATGAAGGATTCACTGTAAATGCTCACAGACAAGTATTCAGGGGTTTTTGAATTAGCAGACAAATAAAGTACGAGTAAGTAAAATGCGAGAGAAATAATTGCAGCGAGTGGCCCAATCCTTTTTATCACAAAGGACAAGCCGGTTTGTTTACTTATAATGACCAAACGTTCTTGAGGACACACGGGGATTTAGTCTAGTGCTTTCGCTTCATATAATTGATTAATCTTCATTGTTTTGATAAGTGTTGTGTGGGTGAACCTATGCTAATGTACCGTCCTTCCTAGGACTAATACATACTTGTGATGATACCCCTTGCAAGCATCCGCAAATACAAGAAAGTAAATAAGATAAATCTAACCACAGCCTTAAACTCTGAGATCCTGCTATCCCTCCTGCATCGATATACCAACGGGGGTTCAGGTTGCTGTCACTCCGGCAACCCCACAATTAGCAAACGAATACAAGATGTATTCCCCTAGGCCCATAAAGGTGAAGTATCATGTAGTCAACGTTGACACCACTAGAAGAATAACACCACAACTTAAATATCAAACCATTTAATATTACCCAACATAATTCACTACTAACATTTAGGCTTCACCCATGTCCTCAAGAACTAAACGAACTACTCACGAGACATAATATGGAACATAATCAGAGGTGATATGATGATGAATAACAATCTGAACATAAACCTTGGTTCAATGGTTTCACTCAATAACATCAATAACAAGTAGTAATCAATACCGGGAGAGTTTCCCCTATCAAACAATCAAGATTCAATCCTAGATGTTACAGCGGTGACGAGGTGCAGCGGTGGAGATGATGGTGACGGCGATGGAGATGATGGTGATGATGATCCCAATGATGTCCAGCTCGATGACGGTGACGATGGCGTCGATTTCCCCCTCCGGGAGGGAATTTCCCCGGCAGATTTCAGCCTGCCGGCGAGCTCTTTTCTCTCTGGTGTTTTCCGCCCCGCAGAGGCGGCTGTGACTCTTCGCGATTATTCTCTGGAGCTTAGGTTTTCGGGGAGAAGAAGTACGCGAAGGAGAGGCGGCTGAAGGGGGTTGTGGGCCCCCTCCCCACAAGGCGGCGCGGCCAGGGCAGGGCTCGCACCGACCTATGGGGGGCCCATGGCGGCCCTCCTCGGTCCCTCCTTTTGGCTGGCTTCATCTTCGGGAAAAATAAGATCTTCGGTGTAATTTCCGTCAATTGTTGATCTTCAGAAATATTGAATTCCGACGGTGCTTTTTCCAACAGAATCTTGACTCCGGTGAGCGATTCTCCAATAATCATGAAACATGCAAAATAGGTGAAATAACATGAGTATCATCTCTAAATATGAAATATATCAATGAATAACGATAAATTACGATATAAAATAGTGATGCAAAATGGACGTATCAACTCCCCCAAGCTTAGACTTCGCTTGTCCCCAAGCGAAACCGAACTCGATAAACAAGACCACATGTTTATGGAGTGAAGAGTCGATAAATAAAATACGGACAAGAAGCATCATATTAATTCACACAAGACATTCTAGTGAACAACTTCCTCATATAATTCAACTTGAAACAAGTAGAAGGTAATCACAAATAAAGGTGCATAGGAAATCATAATTGGTGATGGCAAACTTTGTTCTTGGTCAGAGAACAGTTAACAGGTTGTACTTATCTATCGAGCAGCGCTCTTATATTAAAGCTTATACGGCAAAGCTTGCATACTCAATCATAATAATCTCCTCATAATCATTGATAACCTTCAAAGCTATATTCATTCGGATAAAACTTGTACTAAACAAGGAAGAGTAAAAGGCATGATTAAGCAGATCACAATATAAAGGGTTTGATCACAACAACTCAATTGCTTGCTTAAGATAGAGGGAAATAGGTTTACTGACTCAGCATAAAGTAAAAGATAGGCCCTTCGCAGAGGGAAGTAGTGATTAAATCATGTGCTAGAGCTTTTTCAGTTTTGAAATCATATAGAGAGCATAAAAGTAAAGTTTTGAGAGGTGTTTGTTGTTGTCAACGAATGGTAGTGGGTACTCTAACCCCCTTGCCAAACAGACTTCCAAAGAGCGGCTCCCATGAAGGACATTATCTCTACCAGCAAGGTAGATCATCCCTCTTCTCTTTTGTTTACACACGTACTTTAGTTTGTTTGGTGATGACACTCCTCCCAACCTTTTGCTTTCTCAAGCCATGGCTAACCGAATCCTCGGGTGCCTTCCAACAATCTCATACCATGGAGGAGTGTCTATTTGCAAAATTAAGTTGCTTACTGATGAATAGAGCAAAACATGTGAAGAGAATTATTAATGAAAGTTAATTAATTGGGGGCTGGGAACCCCGCTGCCAGCTCTTTTTGCAAAATTATTGGATAAGCGGATGAAGCCACTAATCCATTAGTGAAAGTCTGCCCAACAAGATTGAAAGATAAAACACCACATACTTCCTCATGAGCTATAAAACATTGACACAAATAAGGGATGATAACTTTGAATTGTTTAAAGGTAGCACATGAAGTATTTACTTGGAATGGCAGGGGAATACCACATAGTAGGTAGTTATGGTGGACACTGATGGCATAGGTTTTGGGTTTAGGTTTGGATGCACGAGAAGCATTCCCTCTCAGTACAGGTCTTTGGCTAGCAAGGTTGATTAGCAAGCATAAGAGTTGAGGGAAACAAACAAATACACATGTGATAGAAACAATCATGCATCTTCCTTGTAAGCACAGACAATTTTAACTTCAGAATAATAAGCTAAGAGCTAACAAGAAAGAAATATAATGAAATAACATATTTATATGTATTTCTCTTTTCTACTTAAACTCAAAATGTTGTTGCTGTTGACCAATGCTAAGTTTGCCAAAACCAAATAGATTTACTCAATGCTCCCAAAATGATACCAATACTAATAACAAGATCAATCATATAATAGAGATTGCAAACTAAAATAAGATGTGCAATATGTAAATGAAAAGACTTCTCATTAATATTCCATAACGATAACTCACACCAAGGGATACATAGACAACCAACTAAAAGAGAGATACTTCCACACTGCAACCCATCTTATATGATAACTTCCCTAATCATGATATGACACTACTTGATAGTAAAAAAAGAGTAAAAGATAGTGATGATGTGATACCGCGGCACTCCCCCCAAGCTTGGAACAAACCAAGGGGGTGCCAATACCAATGATGAATTACTCCTTCGGCGGTGATGGTGATGAATTCTTGATAAGCTTCTTAACAAGTTCCTTTAGCTCATCAATATCGTACATGAGGTTGCGGATAATCTCCGAATTGTGCTCGATGTGGTTAAGAAGTATATCCGACGGCGAGTCCCAACTCTTAGAGTTGTTTCCCCACTCTTCAGCTTCAGGCTTCATCCTTCCTGCAGTGTTAGAACGATCTATATCCCAATTTCTAGGCAATACTGCCTTGGGAATCCTTTCAATTTGACTATTATGAATTAGAGTGTGGAAGGGGTTGTAGGTGCCTGGAGGAGATGTCCTTGGAGCTAGGAAGTGACGTGGAACTTTTCCTCCTGTGCGAATTTGCGAGCTCTTCTTGGGGTTGAGAGGATTTTCCACCACTTTGATGCTTGCGATGTTGACACGTGGGTGTTCCTCCACTTCTTCTTCATCTTCTCTCTCGACTTCTTCTTTGAACTCGGGGTCTTGAATATCTTCCTCCGAAAGCCCCTTGCCCTTGTTATTGGAGACCATGGTGCTCCTAGATCAAAAACAGATCCTGGCAGAAAACAGCTTGAAACAAAACACGACGAGAAAACGATATACGGACCTCCAGGTGTCCGTGGGATTATATAGCAGAAATTTTCACGATGAAAGGAAAGTACCAGGTCGAACCAGAGTTGGAGAGGGACACCGAGGGGCAGTCCTCATAGGGCGGCGTGACCAGGCTGGGGCCCGCGCCGGCCTATGGGGGCACGCCCTCGTGCGTCTCCTCCACTCCGTTTAGATCTCGTAATTTTTCATATTTTCCGAAAATAGCAAAAACATTGTTCGGAAAGTTAAACGCAGACTTTTTATTACCAGTACTGTTACCTATTCAAAGTCGAACTCTGCAGAACTATCAATTTGGCCTTTGATGAAAGCTTCCGGAGTCACCACTCGAATAACATAAACGTCTTCATTATAAGAATCTCCAGAAATATAATGCTTGAGCCTTTGTCCATTCACCACTTGTGTGGCATCGCCTTGCAGAGAACTAATTTTAATTGCCCCTGAACGATACACCTCCACAATGACATATGGTCCTTCCCATTTTGAGAGCAATTTCCCTGCAAAAAATCTGTGACGAGACCGATACAATAGGACTTTATCCCCAACATTAAATTCTCTTTTGATAATTCTTCTATCATGCCATTTCTTAACTTTCTCTTTAAAGAGTTTAGCATTTTCATAAGCTTCACTTCTCCATTCATCTAGAGAACTCAATTGTAGCAATCTCTTCTTACAGGCAAGTTTAGGATCTTTATTTAGTTCTCTTACAGCCCAATAAGCTTTGTGCTCTAGTTCTAAAGGTAAATGACAAGCTTTCGCATAAACCATTTTATAAGGTGACATACCCATAGGATTTTTATAAGTAGTTCTATAAGCCCATAGTGCTTCCTTCAATTTACTAGCCCAGTTCTTTCTAGATTTATAAACAGTCTTTTGCAAGATAGATTTAATCTCTCTATTTGTTAATTCTACTTGCCCACTAGTTTGAGGATGATAAGCGGAAGCAATCCTATGATTAATACCATATTTAGCAAGAGTTTTTCTTAAACCACCATGAATAAAATGAGAACCTCCATCAGTCATAAGATATCTAGGAACTCGAAATTTAGGAAAAATAATATCTAAAAGCATTCTTAAAGAGGTCTCACCATCAGCACTTTTTGTGGGTATGGCTTCCACCCATTTAGTAACATAGTCGACAACAACAAGTATATGAGTGTTACCTTCTAAAGAAGGGAAAGGACCCATGAAGTCAAATCCCAACAATCGAATGGTTCAATAACAAGAGTATAATTCATAGGCATTTCATTGCGTATGGAGATATTACCAACCCTTTGACATTCATCACAAGATAAAATAAACCTTCTTGCATCCTTGAGGAGAGTTGGCCAATAAAAACCTGATTGTAGAACCTTTTGCGCGGTTCTATCTCCGGCGTGATGTCCTCCATAAACACTACCATGACACTTACTCAATATCTCTTGTTGTTCATATTCGGGAACACATCTTCGCATAATACCATCCACTCCTTCTTTATATAAGTGTGGGTCATCCCAAAAATAATGCCTCAAGTCATAAAAGAATTTCCTCCTTTGCTGGGCTGAAAAGGTTGGAGGCAAGTACTTGGAAACAATAAAGTTAGCATAATCAGCGTACCAAGGACTATCTCGCTAGCTCACCTTTATTACAGCCAATTGTTCATTTGGAAAACTATCATTAACAGGAACAGGATCATAAGAAATATTTTCCAATCTAGATAAATTATCAGCAACAGGATTCTCAGCACCTTTCCTATCTATAATATGCAAATCGAATTCTTGCAACAGAAGCACCCATCTAATAAGCCTTGGCTTAGCATCTTTCTTTTCCATAAGGTATCTAATTGCAGCATGATCAGTATGAATTGTAACTTTTGAATCAACAATATAGGGTCTAAACTTGTCACAAGCAAAGACTACAGCTAATAATTATTTTTCAGTTGTAGCATAATTTCTTTGAGCCGCATCAAGAGTTTTACTAGCATAATGAATAACATTCAATTTTTTATCTATTCGCTATCCAAGGACAGCACCCACAGCAAAATCACTAGCATCACACATAATTTCAAAAGGTAAGTTCCAATCAGGAGGTTCAACTACAGGAGCAGTTGTTAAGGCTTTCTTTAGAGTTTCAAAAGCTTCCTTACAATCATCATCAAAAACAAAAGGTACATCTTTTTGAAGAAGATTAGTAAGAGGCTTTGAAATCTTAGAGAAATCTTTAATGAATCTCCTATAAAACCCAGCATGACAAAGAACACTACGAATACCTTTAACATCCCTAGGATAGGGCATCTTCTCAATTGCTTCAACTTTAGCTCTATCAACTTCAATACCTCTCTCAGAAATTTTATGTCCCAATACAATTCCTTCATTAACCATAAAGTGGCATTTCTCCCAATTAAGAACAAGGTTAGTTTCTTCACATCTCTACAAAACTTTATCAAGGTTCCGCAAGCGGTTATCAAAAGAATTCCCATAGACAGAAAAATCATCCATGAATACCTCTACAATCTTTTCACAAAAGCCATGAAAAATAGCAGACATGCACCTTTGAAAAGTAGCAGGAGCATTACATAAACCAACAGGCATACGCCTATAAGCATAAGTTCCATAGGGACAAGTGAAAGTGGTTTTCTCTTGATCTTTAGTTTTAACGACAATTTGTGAAAACCCGGAATAACCATCAAGAAAGCAAAAATGAGTATTTTTAGATAACCTTTCTAACATTTGATCAATAAAAGGTAAAGGGTAATGATCTTTCTTAGTAACTTTATTAACTTTTCGATAATCAATGCACATTCTATACCCTACAACTACTCTTTGAGGGATGAGCTCATCATTATCATTAGGCACAACAGTTATTCCTCCTTTCTCAGGAACATAATGCACAGGACTAACCCATCTACTATCAGCAATAGGATATATAATACCAGCTTCAAGAAGTTTTAATACCTCATTCCTTACCACATCCTTCAACTTAGGAATTAGACGACGCTGATGCTCAACAACAGGCTTTGCATCATCTTCCATGTTGATGGCATGTTGGCAAATAGAGGGAGAAATCCCCTTCAAGTCATCGAGAGTGTAGCCAATAGCTCCTCGGTGTTTCTTCAATATTTCCAATAACCTTTCTTCCACAAACTCTGAAAGCTTAGAACTAATAATAACAGGATATATTTTCTTATCATCATTATGAGCATACTTAAGATTATCAGGCAATGGTTTTAAATCAAAAAACATGATCTTCCTTTGGTGGTGGTGTTGTACCTAGATCTTCAACCGGTAAATCATGTTTAAGAATAGGTTGATGAAGGAAAATTTCATCAAGCTCATTCCTTTCTTCCCTAAAGACTTCACTCTCATTATCCTCCAAATGTTGCTGCAAAGGATTATTAGGAGCAAGAGCAACAGATGCACACTGTTCAACTCTAAAATCATTATTAGGCAAATCAGCTTTATAAGGAGTTTTGGAAAATTTAGAGAAATTAAACTCATAAGATTCACCAGCAAATTTAGTCACAATTTTCTCTTTCTTGCAATCTATAACAGCTCCACAAGTATTTAGAAAAGGTCTACCAAAAATGATAGGACAAGACTTACTAGCAGCAGAACCAAGTACCAAAAAGTCAGCAGGATATTTAATCTTACCACATAGAACTTCCACATCTCGAACAATACCAATAGTAGAGATAGTTTCTCTATTAGCTAGCCGAATAACCACATCAATATCTTCAAGTTCACAAGAACCAATTTCATGCATGATCTCCGTGTAAAGCTCATAAGGAATAGCACTAATACTCGCACCAATGTCGCATAAACCATAATAACAATGATCACCAATTCTAACAGAGAGCATAGGAACACTGGTTTTCCTAGACTTATTAGGATGTGAAACAATATTAGAAGCATCCTCACAGAAAATAATATGACCATCTTCTACATTTTCAGTCACAAGATCTTTAACTATTGCAATAGCAGGTTCAACCTTTATTTGCTCTTCAGGTTCTATATGTTTCTTTGCACTTTTATTAACCGCACTAGTTATAACAGAATACTCCTTCATTTTAGCAGGGAAAGGAGTTTTTTCAATATAAGCTTCAGGAAGAATATGATCAATAGTTTCAATTACAACACATTTATTTATAGATGAATCAGTTTTATCTTTATACGGTTCATGATACTTAACAAAATTCTTCCTAGGCAATTCAAAATGAGAGGCAAAAGCTTTATAAAAATTTGCAACGACTTGAGAATCAAGACCATAAGTAGCACTCATATTACGAAATCTATCAGTATCCACAAAAGTTTCAATGCATTCATAATCATAATTTATACCCGACTTTCTATCTTTGTCGTTCTCCCATCCTTCAGTATTCTCCTGAATCCGATCAAGAAGGTCCCTTTTAAACTCTTCTTTGTTGCGTGTAAATGATCCAGAACAAGTAGTATCCAGCAAGGTTTTATCTTGAAAAGAAAGTCTTGCATAGAAATTATCAATGATGATATTACCAGGAAGCTCATGAATGGGGCATTTGAGCATTAAAGACTTCAATCTCCCCCATGCTTGGGCAATACTCTCTCCATCATGAGGCCAGAAATTATATATGCGGTTCCGGTCTTTGTGAATTTCACTTGGAGGATAGAATTTAGAATAAAATAGAGGCACAATATCCTTCCAATCAAGAGAATCCCCATTCTTCAGTAATTTATACCAATGCGCCGCTTTACCAGATAGCGATATAGAGAATAGTTTCTTCCTAACTTCATCCATAGCAATACCTGCACACTTGAATAACCCGCATAATTCATGTAAGAACAGTAAATGATCTCCAGGATGGACAGTTCCATCCCCTTCATAGAGGTTATCCACAACACGTTCAATAATTTTCATAGGTATTTTGTATGGAACCTCTTTCTCACCTGGCGCCTCATCCACTACCTTTGCAGTAGTAGTAGATTTACCAAATAGGAATTCAAGAGAAGATCTCTCCATAATGAATTATAGCAGCAGGCAGAAATAAAATCAGCACGTACAGTAAAAGTTTCCCTTACCAATTCCACTTACCAATAGCGCTTCACTCCCCGGCAACGACGCCAGAAAATAGTCTTGATCGATGACCCACAAGTATAGGGGGTGTATCGTAGTACTTTCGATAAATAAGAGTGTCGAACCCAACGAGGAGCAGAAGGTGTTGACAAGCAGTTTCGATGAAGGATTCATTGTAAATGCTCATAGACAAGTATTGAGGGGGTTTTGATATAGCAGACAAATAAAGTACGAGTAAGTAAAATGCGAGAGAAATAATTGCAGAGAGTGGCCCAATCCTTTTTAGCACAAAGGATAAGCCGGTTTGTTTACTTATAATGACCAAACGTTCTTGAGGACACACGGGAATTTAGTCTAGTGCTTTCGCTTCATATAATTGATTAATCTTCATTGTTTTGATAAATGCCTATGCTAATGCACCGCCCTTCCTAGGACTAATACATACTTGTGATTATACCCCTTGCAAGCATCCGCAAATACAAGAAAGTAATTAAGATAAATCTAACCACAGCCTTAAACTCTGAGATCCTGCTATCCCTCCCGCATCGATATACCAACGGGGTTCGAGTTGCTTGTCACTCCGGCAACCCCACAATTAGCAAACGAATACAAGATGTATTCCCCTAGGCCCATAAAGTTGAAGTATCATGTAGTCGACGTTCACATGACACCACTAGAAGAATAACACCACAACTTAAATATCAAACCATTGAATATTACCCAACATAATTCACTACTAACATTTAGACTTCACCATGTCCTCAAGAACTAAACGAACTACTCACGAGACATCATATGGAACATAATCAGAGGTGATATGATGATGAATAACAATCTGAACATAAACCTTGGTTCAATGGTTTCACTCAATAGCATCAATAACAAGTAGTAATCAATACCGGGAGAGTTTCCCCTATCAAACAATCAAGATTCAACCCTAGATGTTACAGCGGTGACGAGGTGCAGCGGTGGAGATGATGGTGACGGCGGTGGAGATGATGGTGATGATGATCCCAATGACGTCCAGCTCGATGACGGTGACGATGGCGTCGATTTCCCCCTCTGGGTGGGAATTTCCTCGGTAGATTTCAGCCTGCCGGAGAGCTCTTTTCTCTCTGGTGTTTTCCGCCCCGCAGAGGCGACCGTGACTCTTCGCGATTATTCTCTGGAGCTTAGGTTTTCAGGGAGAAGAAGTACGCGAAGGAGAGGCGGCCGAAGGGGGCTGTGGGCCCCCTCCACACAAGGCGGCGCGGCCAGGGCAGGGCCCGCGCCGGCCTATGGGGGGCCCATGGCGGCCCTCCTCGGTCCCTCCTTTTGGCTGGCTTCATCTTCGGGAAAAATAAGATCTTCGGTGTAATTTCCGTCAATTGTTGATCTTCAGAAATATTGCATTCCGACGGTGTTTTTTCCAGCAGAATCCTGACTCCGGTGAGCGATTCTCCAATAATCATGAAACATGCAAAATAGGTGAAATAACATAAGTATCATCTCTAAATATGAAATATATCAATGAATAACAGTAAATTACGATATAAAATAGTGATGCAAAATGGACGTATCACCTCTCTATTTGTCAATTGCCCAACTGTAATTTGTTTACCCAGCATGTTATTTATCTTATTGGAGAGACACCACTAGTGAACTGTGGACCCCAGTCCATTCTTTTACATCTGAAATACAACCTACTGCAATCATTGTTCTCTTTTGTTTTCTACAAGCAAACATTATTTTCCACACCATACATTTAATCCTTTGTTTTCAGCAAGCTGGTGAGATTGACAACCTCACTGTTAAGTTGGGGCAAAGTAGTTTGATTGTGTTGTGCAGGTTCCACGTTGGCGCCAGAATCCCTGGTGTTGCGCCGCACTACAGTCCTTCACCAACAACCTTCACGTGATCTTCATGTCCTACTGGTTCGATAACCTTGGTTTCTTGCGAGGGAAAACTCGCTGCTGTACTCATCATACCTTCCTCTTGGGGTTCCCAACGGACGTGTGCTTTACCGTCACAAGCAGCTACTTTTCTGGCGCCGTTGCCAGGGAGATCAAGACACGTTGTAAGGGAAGTCTCTCACACCCAATCTCTTTACTCTGTTTATTGTCTTGCTTTATTTTATTTTATGTCTTGTTTGCTTTCTTTATATCAAAAACACAAAAAATAGTTACTTGTTTTACTTTATTTAATTTGGTTTTGTTTTATTTATTTTTATTATTGCTAAAATGAGTACTCCTGAGAACACTAAGTTGTGTGACTTCACTAGCACAAATAATGATGATTTCATATGCACTCCTATTGCTCCACCTGCTTCTACAGCAGAATTTTATGAAATTAAACCTGCTTTACTAAATCTTGTTATGAGAGAGCAATTTTCTGGTGTTAGTACTGATGATGCTGCTGCCCATCTTAATAATTTTGTTGAACTTTGTGAAATGCAAAAGTATAAGGATGTAGATGGGGATATTATAAAACTGAAATTATTTCCTTTCTCCTTGAGAGGAAGAGCTAAAGATTGGTTGCTACGTTTGCCTAAAAATAGTATTAGTTCATGGACTAAATGTAAAGATGCTTTCATTGGAAGATATTATCCTCCTGCTAAAATTATATCTTTGAGAAGTAGCATTATGAACTTTAAGCAATTGGATAATGAACATGTTGCCCAAGCATGGGAGAGAATGAAATCTTTGATAAAGAATTGCCCTACCCATGGACTAACTACTTGGATGATCATCCAAACCTTTTATGCAGGATTAAATTTTTCTTCAAGGAACCTATTGGATTCAGTCTGCTGGAGGTACTTTTATGTCCATCACTTTGGGTGCTGCAACAAAGCTTCTTGATGATATGATGATCAACTACTCTAAATGGCACACTGAAAGGACTCCTCAAGGTAAGAAGGTAAATTCTGTTGAAGAAACCTCTTCCTTGAGTGATAAGATTTATGTTATTATGTCTATGCTTGTTAATGGTAAATCTCATGTTGATCCTAATAATGTTCCTTTAGCTTCATTGGTCGCTCAAGAGGAGCATGTTGATGTGAACTTCATTAAAAATAATAATTTCAACAACAATGCTTATAGGAATAATTTTGGTAGCAACAACTATAGGCCATATCCTTCTAATAGTGGTAATTCTTATGGTAGATCTGTTTTGCCTAGTGAGGAAAAGATGCTGGAAATTGAAAGAGCTACTAAGAACTATATGCAATCACAATATGAGCAAAATCAATTGTTTACTAAAACTATGAATGAACAATCTGCCTTGTTGAAAAATATAGGGAATCAACTTGAGAATTTGAATATGGAAATTTCTGGTTTGTAAACTAAGCTTTCAAATGCTGAAAACCGAATTTCATACATGTCTGAGTCACAAGCTTCTTTAATTAATAAAATGGCTGCTAAACCTGAGGATAATGATAACAAAATTCTTGCTACAGCAAATGCTATCCAAGTTTGAATTAATGACAATATTAGATTGATGGCTGAATTGCATGCTAGGTGGGAAAGAGTAGAAAAACTTGCTAAAGAGAATAATATAGCTAGAGTTTGGACTATTACCACCACTAGTAATGTTGATGCTTCACATGTTGCTAAACCTCCTACTATCAATGGTAAAATAATTGGTGTTGGCAATGTTTCTACTTCTACTACAAAGCGTGCAAAATTGCATAAGACTGCAGAAACTGTTTGTGATAAAAGTCTTGAAATTTTTCAAAGTGTTGGGGACAATGGTCCCATTGCTTTAGATCATAATGATTTTGATTTTGATAATTGTCATATTTCTGAAGTTATTAAGTTCTTGCAAAAACTTGCTAGAAGTCCTAATGCTAGTGCTATAAACTTGGCCTTTACAAAAACATATTACAAATGCTCTCATTAAAGCTAGGGAAGAGGAATTAAAACTTGAAGATTCTATCCCTAGGAAGTTGGAAGATTGTTGGGAGCCCATCATTAAAATGGAGGTCAATGATTTTGATTGTAATGCTTTATGTGATCTTGGTGCAAGTATTTACGTTATGCCTAAGAAACTTTATGATATGCTTGACTTGCCACCTTTGGAATATTGTTATTTGGATGTTAATCTTGCTGATAATTCTACAAAGAAACCTTTGGGGAGAATTGACAATGTTCACATTACGGTTAACAATAACCTTGTCCCCGTTGATTTTGTTGTTTTGGATATTGAATGCAATCCATCTTGTCCTATTGTTTTGGGAAGACCCTTTCTTCGAACTGTTGGTGCTATTATTGATATGAAAGAAGGAAATATTAAATATCAATTCCCTCTTAAGAAAGGTATGGAACACTTCCCTAGAAAGAGAATGAAGATGCCTTTTAATTCTATTATTAGAACAAATTATGGTGTTGATGCTTCTTCTCTTGATGTTACTTGATTTTCACTTTACGCGCCTAGGCTGAAAGGCGTTAAAGAAAAGCGCTTATGGGAGACAACCCATTATTTTATTTCTGCAACTTTTGTTTTATATTTGAGTCAAGGTGCTTGTTACTACGGTAGCAATACCTTTGTATCTTTATTTTATTGCATTGTTGTGCCAAGTAAAGTCTTTGATAGAAAGTTGATACTAGATTTGGATTTCTGCGCAGAAACAGATTTTTAGCCTCAGATATGTACGCAACTTTCATTCAACTGGAGCTTTTCCATCTGAGCATGTTAAGTGCCTCGAAAAAATTCGTCTTTACGGACTGTTCTGTTTTGATAGATTCTGCCTTTTATTTCGCATTGCCTCTTTTACTGTGTTTGAGTGGGTTTCTTTGCTCCATTAAATTTCAGTAACCTTGCATAATGTCCAGAAGTGTTGGGAATGATTGTGTCCTTGCTGAACATGTGAATTTTTGATTATGCACTAACCCTCTAATGAGATTGCTTTGAGTTTGGTGTGAAGGAAGTTTTCAAGGATCAAGAGAGGAGGATGATATAATATGATCAAGAAGAGTGAAAATTCTAAGCTTGGGGATGCCCCCATGGTTCATCTCTGCATATTTTGAGAAGACTCAAGCGTCTAAGCTTGGGGATGCCCAAGGCATCCCCTTCTTCATCAACAACTTATCAGGTCACCTCTAGTGAAACTATATTTTAATTCCGTCACATCTTATGTGCTTTATTTGGAGCGTCTGTGTGCTTTTAATTTCATTTTTTATTTTCATTCTCTGAATAAATCGGATCCTAACATGCTTGTGTGGGAGAGAGACACGCTACGCTTTTTCATTTGAACATTGGTGTTCTTCGTTTTATTTTTCATGTTCATGGAAAAAGCTGAAAGCCGCTGCACTTTTGTATTTGGTTGGAAACAGAAAATGCTTCATGTGGTAGTTGGTATATTGTATTGAATAATTTGATACTTGGCAATTGTTTTGAGATCTCAAGTAGATCATGTTTAAGCTCTTGCATCATGTAGTTTAAACCTATTAGTGGAGAACTACCGTAGAGCTTGTTGAAATTTGGTTTGCATGATTGGTCTCTCTAAGGTCTAGATATTTTCTGGTGAAAGTGTTTGAGCAACAAGGAAGACAGTGTAGAGTCTTATAATGCTTGCAACATGTTCTTATGTAAGTTTTGCTGTACCTGTTTATAGTTGTGTTTGCTTCAAACAACCTTGCTTCGTGCATCCAAAATCTTGAGCCAAAACCTATGACATGTGTGTCCACCATAACTACCTACTATGTGGTATTTTTCTGCCATTCCAAGTAAATACTCCATGTGCTACCTTTAAACAATTCAAAACTTTATTACTCCTTATTTGTGTCAATGTTTTATAGCTCATGAGGAAGTATGTGGTGTTTTATCTTTCAATCTTGTTGGGCAGACTTTCACCAATGGACTAGTGGCATATACATCCGCTTATCGAATAATTTTGCAAAAAGAGCTGACAACGGGGTGCCCAGCCCCAATTAATTAACTTTCATTAATAATTCTCTTCACATGTTTTGCCCTAATTTATCAGTAAGCAACTTAATTTTGCAATAGACACTCCTCCATGGTATGTGAAATGTTGGAAGGCACCCGAGGATTCGGTTAGCCATGGCTTGTGAAAGCAAAAGGTTGGGAGGAGTGTCATCTATAAATAAAACTAAAATACATGTGTAAACAAAAGAGAAGAGGGATGATCTACCTTGTTGGTAGAGATAACGTCCTTCACGGGAGCCGCTCTTTGAAAGTCTGTTTGACAAGGGGGTTAGAGTGCCCACTACCATTCGTTTGACAAGGGGGAGCACATGATTTAATCCCTGCTTCCCTCTGCGAAGGGTCTTTCTTTTACTTTATGTTGAGTCAGTTTACCTAATTCCTTCTATCTTAGAAGCAAACACTTGTTTCAACTGTGTGCATTGATTCTTACATGCTTACTTATTGCACTCATCATATTACTTTGTGTTGACAATTATCCATGAGATATATATGTTGAAAGTTGAAGGCAATTGCTGAAACTTAAATCTTCCTTTGTGTTGCTTCAAAACATTTTATTAAGAATCTATTGCTTTATGAGTTAACTCTTATGCAAGACTTTTTGATACTTGTCTTGAAAGCACTATTCATGAAAAGTTTTTGCTATATGATTCAGTTGTTTAGTCATTATCTTTTTGTTAGCAAACTATAGACCATTGCTTTGAGTCACTTGATTCATCTCATATGCTTTACAATAGTATTGATCAAGATTATGTTGGTAGCATGTCACTTCAGAAATTATTCTTTTTATCGTTTACCTACTCGAGGGCGAGTAGGAACTAAGCTTGGGGATGCTTGATACGTCTCCAACGTATCTATAATTTCTTATGTTCCATGCTAGTTCTATGACAATATCTACATGTTTTATTCACACTTTATAATGTTTTTATGCATTTTCTAGGACTAACCTATTAACAAGATGCCACAGTGCCAGTTCCTGTTTTCTGCTGTTTTTTATTTCAGAAAAGTTGGTTTACGAATATTCTCGGAATTGGACGAAACAAAAGCCCACGGCCCTATTTTCCACGGAGTGTTCCAGAAGTCCGAAGAAGAGTCGAGGAAGGCCAGCAGGGGGCCCACACCATAGGGCGGCGCGGCTGTGGGGCCCCCCGCGCCGACATGTGGGGAGGGAGCCCCCTGGCTCCCCCGACGCTGCCCCTTCGCCTATTTATTCATTCGTCTCCGTAAACCCTAGTACCGAGAGCCAAAATACGAGAAAAGTTCCTGAGACACCGCCGCCGTCAATCCCATCTTGGGGGATTCAGAAGATCTCCTCCGGCACCCTGCCGGAGAGGGGAATCATCACCGGAGGGCTCTACATCACCATGCCCGCCTCCGGACTGATGTGTGAGTAGTTCATCCTTGGACTATGGGTCCATAGCAGTAGCTAGATGGTTGTCTTCTCCTATTATGCCATCATGTTCAGATCTTGTGAGCTGCCTGTCATGATCAAGATCATCTATTTGTAATGCTACATGTTGTGTTTGTTGGGATCCGATGAATATGGAATACTATGTCAAGTTGATTATTGATCTATCATATATGTGTTGTTTATGATCTTGCATGCTCTCCATTGCTAGTAGAGGCTCTGGCCAAGTTGATACTTGTGACTCCAAGAGGGGGTATTTATGCTAGATAGTGGGTTCATGCCTCCATTGAATCTGGGACAGTGACAGAAAGTTCTAAGTTTGTGGATGTGCTGTTGCCACTAGGGATAAAACATCAATGCTTTGTCTAAGGATATTTGTGTTGTTTACATTACGCACAATACTTAATGCAATTGTCTGTTGCTTGCAACTTAATACTGGAAGGGGTGCGGATGCTAACCCGAAGGTGGACTTTTTAGGCATATATGCATGCTGGATGGTGATACGTCTCCAACGTATCGATAATTTCTTATGTTCCATGCCACATTATTGATGTTATCTACATGTTTTATGCACACATTATGTCATATTCGTGCATTTTCTGGAACTAACCTATTAACAAGATGCCGAAGTGCCGCTTGTTGTTTTCTCGCTATTTTTGGTTTCGAAATCCTAGTAACGAAATATTCTCGGAATTGGACGAAATCAACGCCCAGGGTCCTATTTTGCCACGAAGCTTCCAGAAGTCCGAAGAGGAGACGAAGTGGGGCCACGAGGTGCCCAAACCCTAGGGCGGCGCGGCCCACCCCTTGGCCGCGCGTCCCTGTGGTGTGGGGCCCTTGTGCCCCCTCCTGACTTGCCCTTCCGCCTACTTAAAGCCTCCGTCGCGAAACCCCCAGTACCGAGAGCCACGATACGGAAAACCTTCCAGAGACGCCGCCATCGCCGATCCCATCTCTGGGGATCCAGAGATCGCCTCCGGCACCTCGCCGGAGAGGGGAATCATCTCCTGGAGGACTCTACGCCGCCATGGTCGCCTCCGGAGTGATGTGTGAGTAGTCTACCCCTCGGACTATCGGTCCATAGCAGTAGCTAGATGGTTGTCTTCTCCCCATTGTGCTTCATTGTCGGATCTTGTGAGCTGCCTAACATGATCAAGATCATCTATCTGTAATTCTATATGTTGCGTTTGTTGGGATCCGATGAATAGAGAATACTTGTTATGTTGATTATCAAAGCTATGTCTATGTGTTGTTTATGATCTTGCATGCTCTCCGTTATTAGTAGATGCTCCGGCCAAGTTGATGCTAGTAACTCCAAGAGGGAGTATTTATGCTCGATAGTGGGTTCATGTCTCCGTGAATCTGGAGGGGTGACAAGAACCTCTAAGGTTATGGATGTGTTGTTGCCACTAGGGATAAAACATTGGTGCTATGTTCAAGGATGTAGTCACTAATTACATTACGCGCAATACTTAATGCAATTGTCTGTTGTTAGCAACTTAATACTGGAGGGGTTCGGATGATAACCTCGAAGGTGGACTTTTTAGGCATAGATGCATGTCGGATAGCGGTCTATGTACTTTGTCGTAATGCCCAATTAAATCTCACTATACTCATCATAATATGTATGTGCATGGTCATGCCCTCTTTATTTGTCAATTGCCCAACTGTAATTTGTTCACCCAACATGCTCGTTTATCTTATGGGAGAGACACCTCTAGTGAACTGTGGACCCCGGTCCAATTCTCTATACTCGAAATACAATCTACTGCAATACTTGTTCTACTCGTTTTCTCGCAAACAATCATCTTCCACACAATACGGTTAATCCTTTGTTACAGCAAGCCGGTGAGATTGATAACCTCACCGTTTCGTTGGGGCAAAGTACTTTGGTTGTGTTGTGCGAGGTTCCACGTTGGCGCCGGAATCCCCGGTGTTGCGCCGCACTACATCCCGCCGCCATCAACCTTCAACGTGCTTCTTGGCTCCTCCTGGTTCGATAAACCTTGGTTTCTTTCCGAGGGAAAACTTGCTGCTGTGCGCATCATACCTTCCTCTTGGGGTTCCCAACGAACGTGTGAGTTACACGCCATCAAGCTCTTTTTCCGGCGCCGTTGCCGGGGAGATCAAGACACGCTGCAAGGGGAGTCTCCACTTCTCAATCTCTTTACTTTGTTTTTGTCTTGCTTAGTTTTATTTACTACTTTGTTTGCTGCACTAAATCAAAATACAAAAAATTAGTTGCTAGTTTTACTTTATTTGCTATCTTGTTTGCTATATCAAAAACACAAAAAAATTAGTTACTTGCATTTACTTTACTTGATTCATCATGTTTCCTTTTAATTTTACCACGAAAGATATACCGGTAGGACGTGGGTCTATAATTGGGAGAAATAATATAGAGGAATTTTTCAACCATGTCGATACCGTTGACGATTTTGAGGATAGACACTTGGTAGACCTTGCCCCTACCTATGAAATTGCTGCTGTCTGCTTTAGTTCGCATGTTGGAAACTAAATTTGTTAATCTCAATCCTACAATCCAACACATGTTTCTCACACTTGGTGATATGGAAGAAGGGGAAAAGAAAGATTTTGTTTTAGAAACCCTTCTTAGAGAATTTGGTGGTATAGCAAGAGAGGCTAGAAAGGTCTTTGCTAAATTTAATATGCTTGGTTCTTATGCCGATTTTGTTAGTCTCCTTGAAAAGATGGATATGGATAGAATAAAGTACACTAATAATATTAATGATGGTGGGGAGATCAAAGCACCAATACCATGTAAACTCTTAGCTATGAATGATGCACTAGAAAATAACTATGCTTGGCTTGTTCCTGAAAATTTGTTTGATGAGAGTAGCACGCCTAAGACTAATGAAAAGGGGGATGCTAAAACTTATGTATCTAATATACTATGCCTGGTTGAGAAAACTCCACATCCTGCTGTAGAAGTACCACCCTCCGATAATACTTGATACACACTTTCTGCGCCTAGCTGAAAGGCGTTAAAGAAAAGCGCTTATGGGAGACAACCCATGGTTTTTACTACAGTACTTTGTTTTTATTTTGTGTCTTGGAAGTTGTTTACTACTGTAGCAACCTCTCCTTATCTTAGTTTAGTGTTTTGTTGTGCCAAGTAAAGTCGTTGATAGAAAAGTTCATACTAGATTTGGATTACTGCGCAGAAACAGATTTCTTTGCTGTCACGAATCTGGGCTGTTTTCCCTGTAGGTAACTCAGAAAATTATGCCAATTTACGTGAGTGATCCTCAGATATGTACGCAACTTTCATTCAATTTGAGCATTTTCATTTGAGTAAGTCTGGTGCCTCGATAAAATTCGTCAATACGAACTGTTCTGTTTTGACAGATTCTGCCTTTTATTTCGCATTGCCTCTTTTGCTATGTTGGATGAATTTCTTCGATCCATTAATGTCCAGTAGCTTTATGCAATGTCCAGAAGTGTTAAGAATGATTGTGTCACCTCTGAACATGTTAATTTTTATTGTCGCTAACCCTCTAATGAGTTGTTCTGAGTTTGGTGTGGAGGAAGTTTTCAAGGATCAAGAGAGGAGTATGATACAACATGATCAAGGAGAGTGAAAGCTCTAAGCTTGGGGATGCCCCGGTGGTTCACCCCTGCATATTCTAAGAAGACTCAAGCGTCTAAGCTTGGGGATGCCCAAGGCATCCCCTTCTTCATCGACAACATTATCGGGTTCCTCCCCGAAACTATATTTTTATTCCATCACATCTTATGTGCTTTGCTTGGAGCGTCGGTTTGTTTTTGTTTTTTGTTTTGTTTGAATAAAATGGATCCTAGCATTCACTTTATGGGAGAGAGACACGCTCCGCTGTAGCATATGGACAAGTATGTCCTTAGCTTCTACTCGTAGTATTCATGGCGAAGTTTCTTCTTCGTTAAATTGTTATATGGTTGGAATTGGAAAATGATACATGTAGTAATTTGCTATAATGTCTTGGGTAATGTGATACTTGGCAATTGTTGTGCTCATGTTTAAGCTCTTGCATCATATGCTTTGCACCCATTAATGAAGAAATACATAGAGCATGCTAAAATTTGGTTTGCATATTTGGTTTCTCTAAGGTCTAGATAATTTCTAGTATTGAGTTTGAACAACAAGGAAGACGGTGTAGAGTCTTATAATGTTTACAATATGTCTTTTATGTGAGTTTTGCGGCACCGGTTCATCCTTGTGTTTGTTTCAAATAAGCCTTGCTAGCCTAAACCTTGTATCGAGAGGGATTACTTCTCATGCATCCAAAATACTTGAGCCAACCACTATGCCATTTGTGTCCACCATACCTACCTACTACATGGTATTTTCCGCCATTCCAAAGTAAATTGCTTGAGTGCTACCTTTAAAATTCCATCATTCACCTTTGCAATATATAGCTCATGGGACAAATAGCTTAAAAACTATTGTGGTATTGAATATGTAATTATGCACTTTATCTCTTATTAAGTTGCTTGTTGTGCGATAACCATGTTCACTGGGGACGCCATCAACTATTCATTGTTAAATTTCATGTGAGTTGCTATGCATGTTCGTCTTGTCTGAAGTAAGAGCGATCTACCACCTTATGGTTAAGCATGCATATTGTTAGAGAAGAACATTGGACCGCTAACTAAAGCCATGATCCATGGTGGAAGTTTCAGTTTTGGACAAATATCCTCAATCTCATATGAGAAGAATTATTAATTGTTGTTACATGCTTATGCATAAAAGAGGAGTCCATTATCTCGTTGTCTATGTTGTCCCGGTATGGATGTCTAAGTTGAGAATAATCAATAGCGAGAAATCCAATGCGAGCTTTCTCCTTAGACCTTTGTACAGAGCGGCATAGAGGTACCCCTTTGTGACACTTGGTTAAAACATGTGCATTGTGATGATCCGGTAGTCCAAGCTAATTAGGACAAGGTGCGGGCACTATTAGTATGCTATGCATGAGGCTTGCAACTTGTAAGATATAATTTACATGATACATATGCTTTATTACTACCGTTGACAAAATTGTTTCATGTTTTCAAAATCAAAGCTCTAGCACAAATATAGCAATCGATGCTTTTCCTCTATGGAGGACAATTCTTTTACTTTCAATGTTGAGTCAGTTCACCTATTTCTCTCCACCTCAAGAAGCAAACACTTGTGTGAACTGTGCATTGATTCCTACATACTTGCTTATTGCACTTATTATATTACTCTATGTTGACAATATCCATGAGATATACATGTTATGAGTTGAAAGCAACCGCTGAAACTTAATCTTCTTTTGTGTTGCTTCAATGCTTTTACTATGAATTATTGCTTTATGAGTTAACTCTTATGCAAGACTTATTGATGCTTGTCTTGAAGTGCTATTCATGAAAAGTCTTTGCTATATGATTCACTTGTTTACTCATGTCATATACATTGTTTTGATCGTTGCATTCACTACATATGCTTTACAAATAGTATGATCAAGGTTATGATGGCATGTCACTCCGTAAATTATCTTTGTTATCGTTTTACTCTGCTCGGGACGAGCAGTAACTAAGCTTGGGGATGCCGATACGTCTCCAACGTATCGATAATTTCTTATGTTCCATGCCACATTATTGATGTTATCTACATGTTTTATGCACACTTTATGTCATATTCGTGCATTTTCCGGAACTAACCTATTAACAAGATGCCGAAGTGCCGTTCTGCTGTTTTCTCGCTGTTTTTGGTTTCAGAAATCCTAGTAACGAAATATTCTCGGAATTGGACGAAATCAACGCCCAGGGTCCTATTTTGCCACGAAGCTTCCAGAAGTCCGAAGAGGAGACGAAGTGGGGCCACGAGGTGCCCAAACCCTAGGGCGGCGCGGCCCACCCCTTGGCCGCGCGGCCCTGTGGTGTGGGGCCCTCGTGCGCCCTCCTGACTTGCCCTTCCGCCTACTTAAAGCCTCCGTCGCGAAACCCCTAGTACCGAGAGCCACGATACGGAAAACCTTCCAGAGACGCCGCCATCGCCGATCCCATCTCGGGGGATCCAGGAGATCGCCTCCGGCACCCTGCCGGAGAGGGAAACATCTCCCGGAGGACTCTACGCCGCCATGGTCGCCTCCGGAGTGATGTGTGAGTAGTCTACCCCTGGACTATGGGTCCATAGCAGTAGCTAGATGGTTGTCTTCTCCCCATTGTGCTTCATTGTCGGATCTTGTGAGCTGCCTAACATGATCAAGATCATCTATCTGTAATTCTATATGTTGCGTTTGTTGGGATCCGATGAATAGAGAATACTTGTTATGTTGATTATCAAAGCTATATCTATGTGTTGTTTATGATCTTGCATGCTCTCTCGTTATTAGTAGATGCTCTGGCCAAGTTGATGCTAGTAACTCCAAGAGGGAGTATTTATGCTCGATAGTGGGTTCATGTCTCCGTGAATCCGGAGGGGTGACAAGAACCTCTAAGGTTATGGATGTGCTTGTTGCCACTAGGGATAAAACATTGGTGCTATGTTCAAGGATGTAGTCACTAATTACATTACGCGCAATACTTAATGCAATTGTCCGTTGTTAGCAACTTAATATTGGAGGGGGTTCGGATGATAACCTCGAAGGTGGACTTTTTAGGCATAGATGCATGCTCGGATAGCGGTCTATGTACTTTGTCGTAATGCCCAATTAAATCTCACTATACTCATCATAATATGTATGTGCATGGTCATGCCCTCTTTATTTGTCAATTGCCCAACTATAATTTGTTCACCCAACATGCTGTTTATCTTATGGGAGAGACACCTCTAGTGAACTGTGGACCCCGGTCCAATTCTCTATACTCGAAATACAATCTCATCGCAATACTTGTTCTACTCGTTTTCTCGCAAACAATCATCTTCCACACAATACGGTTAATCCTTTGTTACAGCAAGCCGGTGAGATTGACAACCTCACTGTTTCGTTGGGGCAAAGTACTTTGGTTGTGTTGTGCAGGTTCCACGTTGGCGCCGGAATCCCCGGTGTTGCGCCGCACTACATCCCGCCGCCATCAACCTTCAACGTGCTTCTTGGCTCCTCCTGGTTCGATAAACCTTGGTTTCTTTCTGAGGGAAAACTTGCTGCTGTGCGCATCATACCTTCCTCTTGGGGTTCCCAACGAACGTGTGAATTACACACCATCAGATGGCGGTCTATGTTCTTTGTCGTAATGCCCTAAGTAAATCTCGTAGTAGTCATCATGATATGTATGTGCATTGTTATGCCCTCTCTATTTGTCAATTGCCCAACTGTAATTTGTTTACCCCGCATTTATTTATCTTATTGGAGAGACACCACTAGTGAACTGTGGACCCCGGTCCATTCTTTTACATCTGAAATACAACCTACTGCAATCATTGTTCTCTTTTGTTTTCTGCAAGCAAACATTATTTTCCACACCATACGTTTAATCATTTGTTTCAGCAAGCCGGTGAGATTGACAACCTCACTGTTAAGTTGGGGCAAAGTAGTTTGATTGTGTTGTGCAGGTTCCACGTTGGCGCCGGAATCCCTAGTGTTGCGCCACACTACACTCCTTCACCAACAACCTTCACGTGATCTTCATCTCCTATTGGTTCGATAACCTTGGTTTCTTACTGAGGGAAAACTCGCTGCTGTACTCATCATACCTTCCTCTTGGGGTTCCCAACGGACGTGTGCTTTACCGTCACAAGCAGGCTCCTCCCGCGGCACGAGGTTGCCCGGGGCAGCAGCCTTGGGTTCGACGGTGGAGGCTGCCCTCTTCTTCACCGGAGATGGTCGGCCTGCGGATGGTGGTGGTGGGTCTTTCGATCTATCACCGTGTTCTGGCGGCGAGGTGGAGAGGCGTGGAAGCCGGCGATGGCTGATGTCGCCGGTGGAGGGCTGACTATCGGCTGCGGTGGTGCCAGGGCGTGTGCGGTGTCTCCTGACAACGCGATCTGCACTTGGTGTCTCCGGCCGCAACTGTGGCCAGCCTGGGATGGTCGCCGGCGTGGGGGCCCGACCTGAATAAAGGCGGCGGTCCTAGGGTCTCTTTTGGACGAAGATGAAGACTTACCTGAGGTTTGCTCCTCTCGTTCTAGCAGGAGAGTTGAGTTCCGGAAGGCGCCGCCGGCGAATGTAACAGTGCTTTTTTTGCCTGGAGTTGGCTGGATCGGTGGTATTCGATCGTGCGCACCCATGCTTTTATTCCAGCCAAGATTCCGGCCGATTGGTTCTGGAGGGAGCGGCGCGAAGCTCTGGTCTGTGTTAGCATCAAGAAACGTTTTGGTCCATGATGCAGTCAGATAAAGGGAATAACATGAAGGCCGGAGCGGAGGAATAACTAAGGGAGGTTCAAGTCTCCGCGTTGTTGAGGGACTTGCTTGGTGTCCCGGGCTTCACAGCAGTCATATGGAAGTGGGGGCGGCAGCACAAGTGAAGTTCAGAGTCCTACCTTTCAGGGTGAAAATCCAAGGTCTGGCCTTAACTGGTTGTGCCTGGCAATGGTCTTGTTGAAGGCATTGTTTTGAGAGCGGAGACTATCTTCAGGGTGAAAACCAAAGATCTTTGGTCGGACGTCGACGGTGCTGGTGCACTGTTTTCTTCTTGGAGGTGTCATTTTTGGAGATTCTATATTTCAGGTGTTGTCTTGGTGGTGGTTGTATTGTTGTTGCTAAGCCTAAGATGCTATAGCGGGACTTTTGTTTCTTAGTTTTTTTTTGCTGTGTGCATCCATACCGTCATTAGGGTATTGCGTTGTTGCAGAGACTGAATGTAATTGGTATCTTTTGATATTAATATATTCTCTTTATCGATTTTTTTTTGCACCGGTACACTCCCTCTGCACCGAACGGCTAAGCAATATCTGCACAGAGGTTTTTCTTGCTATGTTGCATAATGCATCACAAAAAGCAGAAGCACTTCGATTATCCACGGCCCTGGTGGCGCCCGGATTAATGCCGTGGAGGTTAGCACATAGTAATCGTGTACACACTTGTTGGTCTCCTTTTGAGTTTTGTCTGCGGATTTTTGCGCTAGCACGCTGCTGTTTCGTTGCTGGTGCTGGTAGCCTTGGTTGGTAAAGAAACATGACTCATACAAGTACATTATTTGTTCACAAGCCTATCTCGCTTTATTCTCTACGGGATACACATCACATTCAGATAGGCCCATGCAGTTAACGTGCGGAAAATACAGTACACCCTTCCTGATATTTTATACGGATTTTTGTTTTCGATAATTTGCTGGGAAATTGGAATGGACTACGTTGGAGAGACATTGTATTCTAAGGAACCTTAATGATCTCCTTATGTTATGTTTGTATGAGACGGTGCAAATATTTGAACTGAACATGACTGATTTGTGACATTGTTTCCAAGGAGAGGATTTGACATTATTTCTAGCACAGAATATTAATGGACCAGTGGTCAGGTACAGCTGAGTATTTTCTTTGGTCTCCCTAAGATGATTCACAAGTCAGGGGAGAAGGATGAAACCTTTAAATTTTCAACTTTTTTTTGAAAGATCCAACAAATGGCGGCTTTCGATGTATTAGCGGGGAAACTCAATTGAGTTTTTCTTTTTCCGTAACTTGGTTTGGGCGACATCTGTTGTATCTTTTGCTTTTCATAGTCTTCATCCCAGAGTCCAAAGGAACCAACATACTGCATGCCATGCATGAACCATGATTGTTCGAGATTTTCTTTTCAAGAAAATTTGGAAGGGGAAAAGGAAACAGAGTATTCAGCAAAGCTAAAAGATGGATTATCCTAAAAGCACACGTGCCCACGGTGCCCACACACGCACATACGAATGGTGTGATGCAAAATTTATTGAATTACCTATCCGGAAAGTTGATATCCACATAACCACTTTTTAATTACAAAGAATGTCTGATTTTTCTTATTTTGAAAAAAATGTACCTCTCATCTAGAATTTTACATAGAATATTAGAGGCAACTTTGTCCCCGATTAGGGTTTTAACCGTCACTGGAGACTGCATGCTGGAACTGAACCATGTAATTTGAACAGACTTATGATACATATGGGAAGAGTTTGATCGTTAGATTTAAGCATGCCAAAAGTTGTAATTCTCCATAATCGGTTAGGCATTTACTTAGCTTCTCCATAAGTGTTTATATCGTCCTTTATGCACTGTATCTTCAGGCACAGGAAGGACTAAATATTTCAATAAATAAAATATTATATAATGCCAAGAATAGCCTTGTCTTCTCTGCATGCTTCTTTCAGACAATGATCTTAGCAAGATGATACGCCTTTTAGGGTGTGCAAAACATCTTTCGCAATTTGCGTGTGATCTCTAATAGTACTGGAGAAAAATAGTGTACGCATCATCCTCCCATCCACCACCTTAAGGGGTACTAGTCATTTCTCTTGGGGTAGTGTGTTGCATCGAAATCTACAAGGCATCAACAACAAATAAGAAAAAAAGCAGGTGAAACATGTCACCTTGCCGAAGCCCACTAGAGTGCTGACAATTCTCTGACCACTCCAGGCTTGGACATGTTGCCCCTGGCAGCTCTCTAGGATCTGCGCACTTTGTCCTCACTCCGGTCACCTATCCTCAAACCGCTCCAGGCCAAACATGCTTAACTTCACAGTTCTTTGGGAATGAGCCCAAAGCTAGTCTTATCTAGGGTCTAGGGTTTCCGGAATGAGCTTCCGGAAAAGTAGTTGCAACATATTCATATGAGTATCCTATCAACACTATTGAGCCTTGGCTAGGATGTCACATTCATCCCTCCTTAGAAGATCGACGTCCAGGACGTCGATCAACCGAAAGCCAGGAACTTCCCCTCTTGGCACACGTTTGTGCGTCCAGTGTCGGCACATGTGCCATGCCGTGTGCCACGACAGACCACACCAGCCATGCACCAAATGCCTGAACCCCTGATCCGCACACACCCGTGTAACCGCGAAGGTCGGCTCTGATACCAAATGTAACACCCCGGCCACTCCGGGCTCGGGCCTGTTACCCTTGGCAGCTCTCTAGGATATCTAGACTAGCCCAACAGATCAACACTAGTCTTATCTGCGCACTTTGTCCTCACTCATGAGTACCCGGAAAGAACTTCCCGATCGGTCACCCTCTCAAATCGCTCCGGACCAAGCACGCTTAACCTAAGGGTTCTTTGGGAATGAGCTTCCGGAAAAGTACAACTTGTTGATATAAGTATCCTATCAATCCTATTGAGCACTGGCAGGATATCACATTGACTAAATAGATAAATGAGCCCACGCATTGCATGATCAATGAATCCAACTAATTAAAGCCCCATTTTGTCGATTGCTTTCTCCAAAAGTCCCTAGTCCACTGGATCAAATGTTATTATTGCATTATCCTAGATCATTGTTTGACAAATAAAAATACTTTGGTTCTCTAAGATTATAGACCACCATTTAATTATGAAAGTATTGCAAAGCGAAGAAATTGCTACCTCAACTTCAAAGTATTCTTAACAGGATAGATGCCTAAACCACCCAAGTCTTTTGGACAACACAAGATGCTCCATTTTGCCAGGCGGTATTCCTTCTCGTAACATAAATAAATACTAGATAAATAAAGAGTCAAGTATGTCGAGATAAATCATCTTTTAGATTCGACGCTTAAAGCACTTTCTCGTGCCAATCCAACAAGCGAAGCAGTGATTAGATGCAAAATTCGATCTAGATTCTGCATGGATCTCAACCCATCATTTGCTTTAGAATTCCAAAAAAATAGTTGTAGGAGAGCGTAAGATCGCTTTAAAATTGGAAGAAACCAACAGGGCTCACACCGATTTGACTCAAATGTTAGAAACTCACTGGCGATCTTGCTGACTCTGCCATTTGGTACTCCACTACTGAAAGCAAAGCCAACAGGAAGTAATGGAGGGCCCTCTGCCTACATCAGCAAGAAAGCATAGATTCTTCCTTCCGGGTGGCCTAAAAACTGGTGCCCAGATCTCTTAGCTGCATCTCTGCCTGAAACTCTGAAGCAAACAAGTAATCGTAGTGGCGGGCAGATTTCACTAGTCATCATAATGTAGTTTGACGGCGAGGAAAGCGTACCGGCGATCGACCAATAGGCAAGGAAACTCGTGGATATACTTTAGATTCTTATTACTTTTGTTGGTTTATTATATCCTTATCATATGTACTATGTTTTTTTTCGAGGATGAGTTATATGTACTATGTGAAGTGACACGTACAATATCTGCTCTTTTAATCCATTGTTAAGATTCTCTTTTGTGTGATTCAAGGGATTATTACTGCATCCCAAATGCTCATGCTGTATCTTAACTTCTGAAATGACGGGCTTCTTGTGGGGTACAGTAATGAAAATAACAAATAAACGGAGAGCATAATTCTGTGTGGAGCTAGGTCATAATGACAAGAAGACGACACATGCTTAATCACAATCAAGACCAAGAATCCAAGGTGTAATAATCTATCATGCATTATATTGAAAAAATACTGTATCATCCTCCCATCCACCAAAAAGCTCATATGTTATTGCTCCTGTGCAGAACCTTCTTCTTTTATCTTCCGGTCAGTGTTATGTTTCGGTAAGAAAAAGAAACGCTATTTTGGTGGAAGATACGCTTGAGGATTTACATGCCTGACCCCATTTCATCAGGAAAAATGAGCTGTGTTACACTGTTTCTAGTATTCATGCGGATTTGTAGCTACTCACGTCAAGTGCATATGCACACAATTTCGTCTAATATGCTAAGCGGGCAAGCAGGAAACGTGGAAAATATTCTAACACCTCAGCATGACGAAATCACCGAAATCGAAGCATGTGAACCACGATCTAGCCTCTTTCTTGTTCGCTGCACGAGAGCCCGTGAGCTCTGGGGTCTCTTCTTCGCCAACAATATGACCAGGATAGCTCTTCACCAGGCATTGGTGTTGTTTGCAATTCTAGGTGCCGCAACCTGGTGGAAGCCACAGTCTGCACCGCCATTGCAATATTGCATGGAATATGGAAGCGAAGGAATGGGCTTGTCTTCAAATGCCGTCGATAAGGACCTGACCATCGTCTTCCGCAGATGTCTCGAAGATATTCGGCTTTGGGCGAACCGTTGTAGCGATCCTTCCTCCGCCTCCCTCCTTAATTCTTGGTGTAACACCTTTGACCCACCTTGATGGTCCTCTGTTTCTCCTCTCCTCACTCTAAAACCTTGTAATGAACCCCTGTAACTGTTTGTGGTGTTGATATGAAAGTTCAGGCCGGCGTAAGCCCACCTTAGTTCAGGTAAAAAATAATGTAGCCTCTTTCTTTATCTCAGGATCAGATTGTTGGCTGATGCAGATTATTGTATTTTTAAATTTCATTCGATCGATCCTGTGATGATTGAATATTTGATTTGACAGCATTCTTTCCTTCCTCCCTTTGGAAGTGTCCTCTAAAGCAGTTAAGGGCGTATACTAGGAGAGCTTTGCAGTCCTTTTCAAGAATATATAGAATACGCAAAAGGAAAAAAAAAAGACAAAAAAAGCAAAAGCAACTATGCAAAAGAGGTTCTGGACTATGCATGTATCTGGCCGGGAGATAACAGTTGTGACAAAGCCATGAGCCCATGACGAGGACACATGGTATATATGTATAGTTAATATTAGTGGAAGTTTCAGCAACAATATAGTAAGAGCATCTCCACCGGCGCTCCCTAAATAGGCGCCGGTAGAGACGCCGACACTGCTGTATGGGGACGCCGACACTGCATCCTCTATTTTGAAATGTTGTTTCCACACCGGCGTCGTACCCCATACGACGGCCACTAAAACATTTTTTCTTTTTACAATATTTTGAAACAACGTATCAATCACATTTTATTCATACTATATTTAATTATTCATATAATCACACAAATAGAAATTAAATTATTCATACAATCAAACAAATAAAAATTAAATTATTCATACAATCAAACAAATGGAAATTAAATTATTCATACAATCAAACAAATAGAAATCAAATCATGCATTGTTGGCAGCTCCTATCCCCGTCCATAAATGCGTAGCTAGATCCATCTGAAGTTGAGCATTAACACCTGCATCTCGGATTTCATGATGCATGTGAAGGAAAGCGCCAAATTTCTGGGGTACATGCTCTACCTCAGCAAGAGGCTCTTGATAATCAAATGGTTGATCATCATGCACAGGTTGGTCGCGCTTGCTCTCAATGATCATCTTGTGCATGATCACACAGGTGTTCATCACCTCCCACATCTGAGACTCGGACCAAGTGAGAGCAGGATACCTGACAAGCGCTGCTGAAGCATCCCAAAAGCACGCTTAACATCCTTGCGAGCTACTTCCTAGCATGTTGCAAAACAAGCATCCATCTCCGTAGTTGGAGACGGGATTGTCTTCAGAACTGTAGCACACATCGGGTAGATACCATCATCTAGATAGTACCTCTTGTTGTATGGGTGACCATTTACCTCAAAGTTCACGGCAGAAGCTTGTCCCTCAGTTAGCCTGGAAAACACCGGAGAGCGCTGCAGCACGTTGATATCATTGTTTGTTTCTGCCATGCCAAAAAAAAGTTCGCCAAATCCAGAGGTCATGGTCTGCCACCGCCTCTAGAATGACACTTCACTCAACAGTATGCCCCTTGTAGATACCCTGCCAAGAAAAATGGCAATTCTTCCGGCCCCAATACATATAGTCAATGCTTCCGAGCATCCCAGGAAATCCCCGTGCTGCATTATTTTTCAGGATCTGAGCTGTATCATCTGCCCTTGGTGCTCTCAAATAGTCTTTACCAAACACTGCTATGACGGCTCGGCAAAACCTGTAGAGAGTCTGTGAACATGTCGACTCTGTCATCTGTAGGTAGTCATTGACTGTATCTGGAGGAGCTCCGTAAGCAAGACAGCGCATTGCAGCAGTGCACTTCTGGATTAAGGTGAAGCCCCACAAACCTGTGCAATCTTTCTTGTCCATGAAGTAGTTGTCGTACTATGTGACACCGTAGACAATCTTTATGAACAGATCCTTGTTCATCTTAAACCGCCACCAAAATTCCTATGGGGAATGAGTCGCATCGTCGGTGAAGTAGTCGACGTCAAGCAGCGTTATGTCGGCTTGACGATGCCGGTTGATGTTCCTCCTCTTGCCTAGCTTTGAGTAGCCGCGCGGCGAACAAAGGCTGGCGAGCGCGGAGCAAGCTTGTCAGAATCAGCTATTGTTGTTGTCGCCGGACAGCCTCAGCGTTCTGCTCCTCCGTGGACAGCTGCACCATCATCTCGTCATTGCTTTCCATCGCGGCAATCCGATGAATACCTTGTGGGCGGGGTGGTTGTGCGGGGGTGGTGGCGAGCTCTGTTCCGGACGAAACAACGGTCGTCGGTCGAGGGGTGGCGGCCGTGTCGATGGACGGCGGTTCCTGGACATGCGGAGGTGTCTATTGCAAGCATGGGCGCGACGGCGACGGTGGCGATCTAGAGGGGTGGGAGTCGGCTCGAGCGTGGGTGGGAGGTGGGAAAAGCGGTGAGTCTGGCTGCCAGGCGGAGCCCACGAGCGGTTTCTGACGTGCCGCGAGGCGTCGGCGCGCCCTCTATGAAGAGGCCGGTACGGGGTTGTCGGCGCTTCTATTGGGCTCGAAAACTAACCAGCGTCTTTTATGGCGCACCGGTGCGAACCCAAAAACCACGCCGACCCCCAAAACGCTATTGGAGCCGCTACGGGGCGCGCCGGTGGAGATACTCTAACATTTTTCTTTGTGTTCAGAATATTTCTATCATTTCTGTGCGTACACACGAGTTCAAATAAGTTCAAAATCCCTCGGGATTTTTGTTGGATTTTTCAGTCAATTTCAAGTGAAAATTTTGGTTGCAATGCAAATCGAAATAGTAGAGATTTCAGTGAGTTCCGTGGTGTGTGTAATTTCTGAAACCGACATAACCATATCTAGCTACATTACCTTCAAAATAGTTATTGTTTGGGAAAAGTGATCCTTAACTTTCTTGAGAAATATATTCGCAATGAGTAAGTCCTTCGCGAGTTTTGAACGTAATGTGTTCCAACAAAATTAGGGCCGGCAGGCCTAACTGGCTAGTTAATCATACCGAAAAAGATGAAAGCGTTCCACTAGGTGAAGGTGAATTAATTTAGCAAAAAAATTGGTCAGTGAAAACAATTTTGCAGTCCCTTAACTCTTAAGTGAAACGACGTGTCATGTGAGATGTACATATGATACGATTTCTCTATGAGAGCTTGGCCCACGTGGCCTGCAGGGTGCGCGGCATGGCGCCGGAGAAGGTGGAGGGGGAGAGGACGGTGGAGAGGGTGTGATGCGGTCTCTGGCCGCCGCCGTCTTTTATAGCCAGCGGCCTGGCGGGAAACTTGGACGCGAGCGCGCGCCCAAGGGCTTTTCGCGCGCGCGAGAACATTGGTGCGCGCGGGAACTTTCCCGCGCGTTCCATCTCGGCGTCGAACGCCGTGTGGGCCGCCCGCTCCTCCTCTGCTCCCTTCTCCACTTCAGCCAGGGCCTTGGCGTCCCTGACCGTGTCGAGGAGGTCGTCCGTGCTGTCGTCGTCGAAATCCTCGTCGGAGCTCGTGGCCGGGGAATGTGGAGTGGGAGGTGGAGGCGGAGGCGCGGCACCTTGCCGCGGCCGGCGCTGCTCATGGTGGCTCCGGTGGAGGCTGAGCGGCAGCGGCGCTACGGTGGAGGTTGTGCAGCGGCTAGGGTTTAGCGAGGAGGAGATGAGATGCCCGCACCCCTGTTTATATAGGTCGGAGGCAAGGCAACGGCCGATGCCACGCGTGGCATCGCCATTAACTTCGTGCGCAGGGGTAGGCGAAGGCAGCGCGCCACGCGAGACATCGCCATTTACGCGGCTGCAGACTACCGAAGCGATGCATCGGCGCCAGTATTGGCGCCGCTGAGAAGACGCATCGACGTTGGGTCACTGCCGGGCAGGCCAGACAAAACGTCCACCAGACGCGAGCGGACACTTTGCGCGTCCGCGCAGTGACCAGAGACGCATCCGAGACGCATATTTGGGTCAGGTTTGCGTCGCTGCGGACGGCCATATCACTTTGCATCCCCCACCGAAAGCGGTACTAGACGCATTTTTAGGCCCGACGGACGCAAACTGACGCTCTTCGCCCCGTTGGAGATGACCTTAGAGATTGCATACATGTATCTGATCGATCCGGTGCAAAAATAAATTTGGTAGCTAGCATAGCTCTTTGCACGTATACGTACGATTTTCAACCCGCTGGAAAATAAACACTACCTCCTGCCGCGGAGACGAGGGCGGCATGGCCCGCAGCCAGCTGCTACATCAGCCTGCCGTCGGTGCGTGGGGCGGCATGGCCCATGGGCGCTGAGGGCGACGAACTGCGATGGACGGCGACCGAACGTTCCGCCAGTGTGTGGGACGGCAGGCAGTGCCGCCTCTCTCTCCGGCGGCATGTCGCCACGTGTTGTACGGAGGCACTGCCGTCACAGCCAAGGTGGTCATTTTTGTCATTTGCATTCACAGGTGGTCCTTTTTGTCAATGAATTGGAGATGGTGGTCTCTTTTGCCAAAATTTCTAGATTAGCATGTCCCTTAACTGTCAACCAGGACCGGTGAAAACATCAGAGAGTTCAACTGTCACAGTTTGGTAAGCAGACCACACTGTGCTAAAGCAGACCGATATCAGCTGAGCAATGTGCATGGATCTGGTGCATTTGGTTATTTTTAAACCAGATAATGCCTTTGATTTGTTATTGATCAGAATATAAACGTGTAGAAACTGCAGAAGAACTATGTGCATTTAACTTTTTAAACCAGATAATGCCTTTGATTTGTTATTGATCAGAATATAAACGTGTAGAAACTGCAGAAGAACTATGTGCATTTAACATATAAAAACATGGACCCGTGAGGAAGTACCCGGTGCTCAGAGAAGGAAAAACGCTGATTAATTCAATCCAGCAAGAGGGGCATTCTGCTCCGACGTATGGTTCCCGAGCTAAGCAATAACCCTTTATTTTAAAAAAAGGGAAATCATATTTATATGTTTCAAACAATCTGAGTATTTTGAATATACAATATCTTTGAAAAAATGCTTTGTATTTTGGATTCAGAAAAATCGGAAAAAATGTCAGCTCTAGACTGTAGGTAGACATTACAAAGTTCATTTTTAGTCCTCTCATTTGTCTTTTTTATGTAGGTCACAAATCAAAATATAACTCGATGAAACTTATATGTAGGCACTAGACGTCCGTACATGTATTAAGTTTTTCAGAATATTTTAAATGTAAACTATGAAGTTTTCTAATGTTTCAAAAGTCAGGCTACATGAAACTTGGGTTTCCATTTGAGATTTTTGGGCAAGTGATCGTGTTCATTGGCTTTGTTTACCTATTTTATCTTCTAGTTTTTACCTTAGCAATCATATCCATTGAAAACAGTGCCGCTAGACATGACTATAGTTCTTCCCATGAATTTCATGGAGCAGACTCACATCTTCAACATGGACAAAGATTTTTCACCAAGGATATCCATTGGATAATCATCCAATTGGTGGGACTCACATGTCAGTGGCACAGATTATGTAATTGGTCCGAATCCCACTTCTTGAAAACCCAAGGGTTTAGAAAAGACCTTATTGTATTATGTGAGAATGAAACAATTAAATTTTGTGTTGGTTGGGGAAATGATTTTTTTGCAATGTTATCATTGCCATTTTTCAAAAAAAAAATTTGCTACCATCGCGGCTATTACATGTTTTCTTTGATCCATGGATATTGTATATGCATAGTGAAAGATTGCTTCACTAGCCAATTGAACCAAAAATCCGAACTGATTGAAAGAGACTAGGCAGTGTATTTATATTCAACACTCCCCCTCACGTCTAGGCTATTTTAGTCCTTAGCGTGGGTTCGGTGTGGGCCGTAGAATCTTTTTTCTTTTGTTTTTAAAGCTGCGTGAGCAGGGTCTTGAACTTGAGACCTCTTGGCTCTGATACCGTGAAAGATTGCTGCACTATCCAATTGAACCAAAAGTCCGAACTGATGGAAAGAGACTAGGCAGTGTATTTATATTCAACACATAGATAGTTAGATATTCTTTTGGTAGGTGGGATATAGAGGGCTTTACTTTCAATGGATATCTTCTCGGGTAGGCAATGGAGAGGCAAAAATGCCCATGGATCTGGCGGAGCTTTCCCTTCCAAACCTGTCGGATTGTCACCGAAATTAAATTCGGCTCCCGGGTGCATATGTTCCCTGTACCACAAAAACATATTTTGAAGTACCAGAAAGTATTGATAAAAAGTTCTACATTTACATCTCCATAATATATATGTGTCTGTCAAATTTCACCAAAAACTAATGTTTTTGTGGTCTATGTATAGAAGAGAAAATTTGTCTTGTCAAAAGCCTTATTTATAGCACTGATTTTTTGTATTTTTTACTCACGCCATAGGACAAGTCAATTTTTCATTAAAACAATTTTGTTGGCACGTAGCACGTGAAGATGTACGTGTGAACTTTTAGTTTTAATTTTTTTAACATTTCAAAATATGTCTAAGATGCATTTTAGAATATAGGGAGCATATGCTCTTATTTGCCAAAACACCACTCCTCAGATTGTCATCCCTATTTAAAGGTACAATCTATACTATTATATTGGAGTTGACATATTACACTTTATACTTTTCCTTCATAATTGAAAGCTACGATAATCACGATAATTATTAATAAGCGATACTTAGTTAATCACAATCACGATATTTAATATGCGGCAACCAATACATGGGAATTAATCAACCACAATATAATCATCCCTGCTTGTTAGTGTTTTTTTTTACGAAAAGCCAACGGATTTTCTGGTTTCATTGATTTCATTGATGAAGAATAGGGGTTTACAAATTACAACATGAAAGTTGAAAAAAGGATACATGTTTCCGGCGCTGGAGACCGGCTTTGAAGCTCATGGTGGCTGGAAGATTATTGTTACTGCCTTGATTCCAGCCATGTGCCAAGTGAGAGCTTCATCTACAATTCTTCCCTGAAGTTGATCTGGGCTGCTTTGAGTCCAGTGGAAGATCCGTGCTTTCCCTTTTTTCCAGATTAGTCGGGTTAGAAGATATGAGGTGGTCTTCTAGGCTTGCTGATCTTTGGGCTACAATAGTTGAAGCTGCATCACAACCCTCTCCCGCAATGAGAGCTCTCGGCATCATGGGGAAGGTTGCTGAAAGGCGCCCCACTATTGTCTTGATCTTGGTGGCGACATCTTGGACATAACCAAAAACTCCCAATGTGTTGTTTGCCATTTCAGGTGCCATGCTGCACAAAGGGAAAGTTGGATTGTGAGGGATCTTTTTCTTGGCCAATACATCTGCAGTTAGACACCTCCCTTAAAAGGACAAGCCAAGCGAAGGTTTTAGCTTGCGGAGTTGCTTTGGAGGACCAAATCAGCTCCTTGTTGTCAGACTGAAACCCGCCTTCAAACTGGAATATGGTAGGCACTTGCAGCTGAATAAACACCGTCATTAGTTCATTTACATCTCACCATGTCTTGGTTGTTGTCGTTGAACCTGATGTGTTGAGTGCAGTCCCAGAGTTCATACATTTCTCTCAACACCTGCACCGTGGGGTTTGGTTTTATGCACCTCATCCACTTGTTGTTCTCCACAACTTCTCTGATGGTGAGATGCCTCTTGATGCAATGATTGAGAAGGTTGGGCCATCAATCAATGCGCCACTGGTCGGCCGCCCAGTGAGAGGACCATAAAGAAGCAAATATACCATCCCCAATAATAATATGAGTGGAGGCTCGGAAGAGTGCTTCAGTTTCATGGTCAGTGGGTAGATGCATTCCTTTCCATGGCCTCGAGTGATCAGTACAAAGAAGACATAGCCATCGCATGCGCAATTGACGACTGTGCTTTTGGAGGCCAGTCATGCCTAAGCCAACATTCTCCTTAGGTTGGCAAACCAAGGGACAACGAAATTGGTATTTGCTACCGATAGCTATTTCTTCATTTTACCAAATAAATCCCCTTTTTGAGCTTGTCCAGTCTTTTGAACAACCAAACCGGCAGCGCAATTGCCATCATTGATAGATGTCCATGGCAGAGAGGCAAGTCTTCACTAGTTCAACTAGTTAGGAAGAGAGAAGAACTTGTCTTTCCAGACACATAGATGTTTGAGCATGTTGTCAATGATTGGTTCGAAATCCACTCTCTTGATCCTGGAATTAGACAAAGGCATGCCTAGGTAGGTGATGGGAAATTGTTGCACTGGGCATTTTGTGTCGCCAATGGCAGCCACAATATGATCCTTGGTGCAGGCGATAGGCGAGACATCACTCTTTCGCCAGTTAGCCTACAGACTGATACGTCTCAAACGTATCTATAATTTCTTATGTTCCATGCTAGTTTTATGACAAAACCTACATGTTTTATTCATACTTTATATTATTTTTATGCATTTTGCGGTACTAACCTATTAACAAGATGCCGAAGCGCCAACTCCTGTTTTCTGCTGTTTTTGGTTTCAGAAATCCTACATAGGAAATATTGTCGGAATTGGACGAAACAAAAGCCCACGGCCTTATTTTCCACGGAGGTTCCAGAACATCAAAGAAGAGTCGGAGGCGGCCAGCAGGGGGATAGGGCGGCACGGCCTAGCCCCCTGGCGCGCCCAGGTGTGGGGAGCCCACCCCCTGGCTCCCCCGACGCTGCCTCTTCGCCTATATATTCCTTCGTATCGGAAAACCCTAGTACCGAGAGCCAAACTACGAGAAAAGTTACTGAGACGCCGCTGATACGTCTCCAACGTATCTATAATTTCTTATGTTCCATGCTACTTTTATGATGATACACACATGTTTTATACACACTTTATGTCATTATTATGCATTTTCCGGAACTAACCTATTGACAAGATGCCGAAGTGCCAGTTCCTGTTTTCTGCTGTTTTTGGTTTCAGAAATCCTAGTAAGGAAATATTCTCGGAATTAGACGAAATCAACGCTCAGTATCTTATATTTCAAGGAAGCTTCCAGAGCACCGAAGAGGGGCCAGAGGAGAGGCCCAGGGCCACCACATGTGGTGGCGGCGCGGCCAAGGGGGGCGCCCCCTGGTTTGTGGTTTCCCCATAGCCCTTTCGACTCCGACTCTTCGCCTATAAAAGCCTCGCTGACCTAAATCTTCGATACGAATAAGGCACGGTACGAGAAACCTTCCAGAGCCGCCGCCATCGCGAAGCCAAGATCTGGGGGACAGAAGTCTCTATTCCGGCACGCCACCGGGATGGGGAAGTGCCCCCGGAAGGCATCTCCATCGACACCACCGCCATCTTCATCGCCGCTGCTGTCTCCCATGAGGAGGGAGTAGTTCTCCATCGAGGCTAAGGGCTGTACCGGTAGCTATGTGGTTAATCTCTCTCCCATGTACTTCAATACAATGATCTCATGATCTGCCTTACATGATTGAGATCCATATGATGAGCTTTGTAATCTAGATGTCGTTATGCTATTCAAGTGGATTTTACTTATGTGATCTCCAGAGGCTCCTTGTCCCACGTGTGTAAAGGTGACACTGTGTGCACCGTGTGGGTCTCTTAGGCTATATTTCACAGAATACTTATTCACTGAGTTATGATTTGAGTCGGATGTCTCTATGAAATTGTGGTGTGTTAGTACCTCCCATGAATGCTCACAGTGACAGCGTGGGGTGTTTATTAGTAGTTGGGAATACATCTTTAAGGTTTGCCTACATGATGAATTAGAGTTTGTTATCTTGCCAGAGAGTAATTCAGAATAGCATAGTGAAGTGCTTATTTATATTCCTTTATGATTGCAATGTTGAGAGTGTCCACTAGTGAAAGTATGATCCCTAGGCCTTGTTTCCACATATCGAATCTCCGTTTATTTACGGTTCCATTGCATGTTTACTCGCTGCCATATTTATTTCAGATTGCTATTACCACTCATATTCATCCATACCACTTGTATTTCACTATCTCTTCGCTGAACTAGTGCACCTATACATCTGACAAGTGTATTAGGTGTGTTGGGGACACAAGAGACTTCTTGTATCGTGATTGCAGGGTTGCTTGAGAGGGATATCTTTGACCTCTTCCTCCCTAAGTTCGATAAAACCTTGGGTGATCCACTTAAGGGAAAAACTTGCTGCTGTTCTACAAACCTCTGCTCTTGGAGGCCCAACACTGTCTACAGGAAAAGAAGCCAACAGTAGACAGCAAGCTATTTTCTGGCGCCGTTGCCGGGGAACGAAAAGCTACACCACAGAGATTTCTACCTCCCACGTCAGCCACGCGCCAGTTGTGGACAGCAAGCTATTTTCTGGCGCCGTTGCCGGGGAGGTAAGGTAAAAGGCACTCACACTCCGGTCCCAGGTAACTAAGTTATTTTCTGGCGCCGTTGTAAGTGCTCGAAGCTATTTCCTTTAGATCCTGCAATTGCATCTTTTTGTTTCTTGTTTTTCACTAGCTAGGCATAATGGAAAGTAACAGTGAGCTTTTTAAGCTATTTCCTGAGTTAAGACATGGATTGTTTGATGCGAAAATTGAAAAACCTATGGAGCCTTATTTGCATGCTAGTAGCAATAATATTAGTATGAACGCTTTGAACACCATTGTTGCTAATGATATGGAAAATTCTAAGCTTGGGGAAGCTGGTTTTGATGAGCATGATATTTTTAGTCCCCCAAGCATTGAGGAGAAAATTTTCTTTGATGATACTTTGCCTCCTATTTATGATGATTATAATGATAGTGGTCTTTTGGTGCCGCCTACTATGGAGGATAAATTTTATTATGATTATACTATGCCTCCTACACTTGATGAGAATAATAGTGATAGCTACTTTGTTGAATTTGCTCCCACTACAATTAATAAGAATGACTATGCTTATGTTGGGAGTAGCAATAATTTTATGCATGTAGCTCATGATAAGAATGTTTCATGTGATGGTTATATTGTTGAATTTGTTCATGATACTACTGAAAGTTATTATGAGGGAGGAAAATATGGTTGTAGAAATTTTCATGTTATTAAAACACCTCTCTTTTTGCTGAAAATCTTGAAGTTGCACTTGTCTAGTTTTCCTATGCTATTCACTTTGCTCTTCATGAATTTGTTTATTTACAAGATTCCTTTTCATAGGAAGTGGGTTAGACTTAAAAGTGTTTTGAATTTGCTTTTTGATGCTCTCTTTTGCTTCAACTCTTATTTCTTGCGAGTGCGGCATTGAAATTGCTGAGCCCATCTTAATGGCTATAAAGAAAGCACTTCTTAGGAGATAACCTATGTTTTTATTTTACTACTGCAATTTTGTTTTATACTTGAGTCTTGGAAGTTGTTACTACTGTAGCAACCTCTCCTTATCTTTATTTTATTGCATTATTGTGCCAAGTAAAGTCTTTGATAGTAAGGTTCATACAAGATTTGGATTACTGCGCAGAAACAGATTTCTTGCTGTCACGAATTTGAGTAGTATTCTCTGTAGGTAACTCAGAAAATCTGCCAATTTACGTGAGTAATCCTAAGATATGTACGCAACTTTCATTCAATTTGAGCATTTTCATTTGAGCAAGTCTAGTGCACCTGAAAAAATCGTCTTTATGGACTGTTCTGTTTTGACAGATTCTGCCTTTTATTTCGCATTGCCTGTTTTGCTATGTTTGATGGATTTCTTTATTCCATTAACTTTCAATAGCTTTGTGCAATGTCCAGAAGTGTTAAGAATGATTATGTTACCTCTGAACATGTGAATTTTTGATTATGCACTAACCCTCTAATGAGTTTGTTTTGAGTTTGGTGTGGAGGAAGTTTTCAAGGATCAAGAGAGGAGGATGATACAATATGATCAAGGAGAGTGAAAGCTCTAAGCTTGGGGATGCCCCCGTGGTTCATCCCTGAATATTTCAAGAAGACTCAAGCATCTAAGTTGGGGATGCCCAAGGCATCCCCTTCTTCATCGACAAAATTATCAGGTCACCTCTAGTGAAACTATATTTTTATTCCGTCACATCTTATGTGATTTACTTGGAGCGTCTTTATGTTCTTGTTTTTGTTTTGTTTGAATAAAATTGGATCCTAGAATTCATTGTGTGGGAGAGAGACACGCTCCGCTATTGCATATGAACACATATGTTCTTAGCTTTATCCTTAATGTTCATGGCGAAGGTTGAAACTGCTTCGTTAATTGTTATATGGTTGGAAACATAAAATGCTGCATGTGGTAATTGGTATAATGTCTTGAATAATTTGATACTTGGCAATTTGTGTGCTCATGTTTAAGCTCTTGCATCATATACTTTGCACCTATTAGTGAAGAAATATTGTAGAGCTTGTTGACATTTGGTTTGCATGATTGGTCTCTCTAAAGTCTAGATATTTTCTAGTAAGGGTTTGAGCAACAAGGAGGATAGTGTAGAGTCTTATAATGCTTGCAATATGTTCTTATGTGAGTTTTGCTGTACCGGTTCATACTTGTGTTTGCTTCAGACAACCTTGCTAGCCTAAGCCTTGTATTGAGAGGGATTACTTCTCATGCATCCAAAATCCTTGAGCCAAAAACTATGCCATTTGTGTCCACCGTACCTACCTACTACATGGTATTTTCTGCCATTCCAAAGTAAATTGCTTGAGTGTTACCTTTAAACAATTCAAAAGTTATTACCTCTTATCTGTGTCAATGTTTTATAGCTCATGAGGAAGTATGTGGTGTTTATCTTTCAATCTTGTAGGGTAACTTTTACCAATGGACTAGTGGCTTCATCCGCTTATCCAATAATTTTGCAAAAAGAGCTGGCAATGGGGTTCCCAGCCCCAATTAATTAACTTTCATAATTTTACAAATAGACACTCCTCCATGGTATGTGAAAGGTTGGACGGCACCCGAGGATTCGGTTAGCATGGCTTGAGAAAGAAAAGGTGGGGAGGAGTGTCATCTAAATAAAACTAAAATAAAAGACACTCCTTCATGGTATGAGATTGTTGGCAGGCACCCGAGGATTCGGTTAGCCATGGTTTGTGAAAGCAAAGGTTGGAAGGAGTGTCACCTAAAATTAAAAAAAAAATTCATGGGAGCCGCTCTTGAAAGTCTGTCTGGCAAGTGGGTTAGAGTGCCCACTACCATTCGTTGACAACAACAAACACCTCTCAAAACTTTACTTTTATGCTCTCTTTATGTTTTCAAAATAAAAGCTCTAGCACAAATATAGCAATCCATGCTCCCCTCTGCGAAGGGCCTTTCTTCTACTTTTATGTTGAGTAGTTTACCTACTTCTTTCTATCTTAGAAGCAAACACTTGTGTTAACTGTGCATTGATTCTTACATGCTTGCATATTTGCATTCATCATATTACTTTGCATTGACAATTATCCATGAGATATACATGTTGAAGTTGAAAGCAACCGCTGAAACTTATATCTTCCTTTGTGTTGCTTCAATGCCTTTACTTTGAATTTATTTCTTTATGAGTTAACTTTTATGCAAGACTTATGGATGCTTGTTGATACGTCCAAAACGTATCTACTTTCCCGAACACTTTTGCTATTGTTTTGCCTCTAATTTGTGTATTTTGGATACAACTAACACGGACTAACGCTGTTTTCAGCAGAATTGCTCTGGTGTCTCGTTTTTGTGGAGAAATCCAACTTTCAGGAAAATACCCGGAATTTATGTCGAAGGTCTTATTTTTCCGGAAGAATTACAGAGCCAGAAGGGCAAGCCAGGTGGAGGCCCGAGGCCCCCACACACTAGGCCGGCGCGGCCCAGGAGGGGGGCGCGCCGCCCTACCGTGTGGCCGCCTCGGCTGGCCTCTGACGCCCTCATCTGGACTATTTAGGGGTTTCGATCTAAAAACGCGAGAAGAGAAGTTGAAGTCGCCAGAAACCCTCCAGAACGCCGCCACCATCGCGAAACTCCGTCTAGGGACCACAAACTCCGTTCTGGCACTCCGCCGGGACGGGGAATTGGAGGAGATCATCGCCATCATCACCACCGACGCCTCTCCATCGACCAGCCATGTTTCACCCATCCATGTGTGAGTAATTCCCCCGCTGTAGGCTGAAGGGGATGGTAGGGATTGGATGAGATTGGTCATGTAATAGCATAAGATTGTTAGGGCATACTGCCTAGTGTCCGTAATTGGTACTTTGATGATATTGTTGCAACTTGTTATGCTTAATGCTTGTCACTAGGGCCCGAGTGCCATGATCTCAGATCTGAACATGTTATTGTTTCATGATGATATGCATTGTTTTATGATCTTACCTGCAAGTTGTATACACATGTCGCTGTCCGGAACCCGAGGCCCCAAAGTGACAGAAATTGGGACCATCGGAGGGGAAGGCAGTGATGTGAGGATCACATGTGTTCACGAAGTGTTAATGCTTTGCTTCGGTACTCTATTAAAAGGAGTACCTTAATTTCCAGTAGATTCCCTAGAGGCCCGGCTGCCACCGGCTGGTAGGACAAAAGATGTTGTGCAAGTTTCTCATTGCGAGCACGTACGACTATATACGGAACACATGCCTATGGATTGCTTAGTACTTGGACACCGTTTTATTACTATCTGCAAATGCCCTGCTTTGATTGTTACATGAGTTTCTCTCATCCATGCAACGCCCGTCATCCATCCCTGTGCCTACAGTATTTTAATCCAGCTGTTTACTATAATCACTACTGCTGTCTTTATTCCACTCGTCGTCGTTATTTCACTACCGCTACTGCTATAAAGCCGTTACTACTGATAAACTCTTGCGAGCAAGTCTGTTTCCAGGTGCAGCTGAATTGACAACTCCACTGTTAAGGCTTGCAAGTATTCTTTGTCTCCCCTTGTGTCGAATCAATAAATTGGGTTTTACTTCCCGCGAAGACTGTTGCGATCCCCTATACTTGTGGGTCATCACTTGTCTTGAAAGTACTATTCATGAAAAGTCTTTGTTATATGGTTCAGTTGTTTAAACATTATCTTTACCATTGCTTTGGATCGCTGCATTCATTACATATGCTTACAATAGTATTGATCAAAATTATGACAGCATGTCACTTCAGAAATTATCTTTGTTATCGTTTACCTACTCGAGGACGAGTAGGAACTAAGCTTGGGGATGCTGATACGTCTCCAACGTATCTATAATTTCTTATGTTCCATGCTACTTTTATGATGATACACACATGTTTTATACACACTTTATGTCATTATTATGCATTTTCCGGAACTAACCTATTGACAAGATGTCGAAGTGTCAGTTCCTGTTTTCTGCTGTTTTTGGTTTCAGAAATCCTAGTAAGGAAATATTCTCGGAATTGGACGAAATCAACGCCCAATATCTTATATTTCAAGGAAGCTTCCAGAGCACCGAAGAGGGGCCAGAGGAGAGGCCCAGGGCCACCACACGTGGTGGCGGCGCGGCGAAGGGGGGGCGCCCCCTGGTGTGTGGTTGCCCCGTAGCCCTTCCGACTCCGACTCTTCACCTATAAAAGCCTCCCTGACCTAAATCTTTGATACGAATAAGCCACGGTACGAGAAACCTTCCAGAGCCGCTGCCATCGCGAAGCCAAGGTCTGAGGGACAGAAGTCTCTGTTCCGGCACGCCGCCGGGACGGGGAAGTGCCCCCGGAAGGCATCTCCATTGACACCACCGCCATCTTCATCGCCGCTGCTGTCTCCCATGAGGAGGGAGTAATTCTCCATCGAGGCTAAGGGCTGTACCGATAGCTATGTGGTTAATCTCTCTCCCATGTACTTCAATACAATGATCTCATGAGCTGCCTTACATGTACTTCAATCCAATGATCCCATGTATTTCTACCTCCCACGTCAACCACGCGCCAGTTGTGGACAGCAGCCGCCACCGTCAATCCCATCTCGGGGGATTCTGAAGATCTCCTCCGGCACCCTGCTGGAGAGGGGAATCATCACCGGAGGGCTCTACATCACCATGCCCGCCTCCAGACTGATGCGTGAGTAGTTCATCCTTGGACTATGGGTCCATAGCAGTAGCTAGATGGTTGTCTTCTCCTATTGTGCCATCATGTTTAGATCTTGTGAGCTGCCTATCATGATCAAGATCATCTATTTGTAATGCTACATGTTGTGTTTGTTGGGATCCGATGAATATGGAATACTATGTCAAGTTGATTATCGATCTATCATATATGTGGTGTTTATGATCTTGCATGCTCTCCGTTGCTAGTAGAGGCTCTGGCCAAGTTGATACTTGTAACTCCAAGAGGGGGTATTTATGCTAGATAGTGAGTTCATGCCTCCATTGAATGCGGGACGAGTGACGTAAAGTTCTAAGGTTGTGGATGTGCTGTTGCCACTAGGGATAAAACATCAATGCTTTGTCTAAGGATATTTGTATTGTTTACATTACGCACGAGTACTTAATGCAATTGTCTCGTTGTTTGCAACTTAATACTCGGAAGGGGTGCGGATGCTAACCCGAAGGTGGACTTTTTAGGCATAGATGCATGCTCGGATGACGGTCTATGTTCTTTGTCGTAATGCCCTAAGTAAATCTCATAGTAGTCATCATGATATGTATGTGCATTGTTATGCCTTCTCTATTTGTCAATTGCCCAACTGTAATTTGTTCACCCAACATGTTATTTATCTTATTGGAGAGACACCACTAGTGAACTTTGGACCCCGGTCCATTCTTTTACATCTGAAATACAACCTACTGCAATCATTGTTCTCTGTTGTTCTTTGCAAGCAAACATCATTCTCCACACCATACGTTTAATCCTTTGTTTTCAGCAAGCCGGTGAGATTGACAACCTCACTATTAAGTTGGGGCAAATTATCTTGATTGTGTTGTGCAGGTTCCACGCTGGCACCGGAATCTCTAGTGTTGCGCCGCACTACACTCCTTCACCAACAACCTTCACGTGGTCTTCATCTCCTACTGGTTCGATAACCTTGGTTTCTTACTGAGGGAAAACTCGCTGTTATATGCATCATACTTTCCTCTTGGGGTTCCCAACGGACGTGTGCTTTACCGTCACAAGAAGCTACTTTCTAGCACCGTTGCAAGCCCTGTCACGCGCAAGCAGCTACTTTTCTGCGCCGTTGCCGGGGACCTGAAGAAAAGTTACACCACAGAGATTTATAACTCTCACGTCAACTGCACACCAGCAGCTACTTTTCTAGCGCCGTTGCCGGGGAGATCAAGACACGCTGCAAGGGGAGTGTCTCACACCCAATCTCTTTACTTTGTTTATTGTCTTGCTTTATTTATTTTCTATCTTGTTTGCTTTCTTTATATCAAAAACACAAAAAAAATTAGTTACTTGTTTTACCTTATTTAATTCGGTCTAGCTTTATTTATTTTTATTGTTGCTAAAATGAATACTCCTGAGAACACTAAGTTGTGTGACTTCACTAGCACAAATAATAATGATTTCATATGCACTCCTATTGCTCCACCTGCTTCTACAGCAGAATTTTATGAAATTAAACCTGCTTTACTAAATCTTGTTATGAGAGAGCAATTTTCTGGTGTTAGTACTGATGATGTTGCTGCCCATCTTAATAATTTTGTTGAACTTTGTGAACTGCAAAAATATAAGGATGTAGATGGGGATATTATAAAACTGAAATTGTTTCCTTTCACCTTGAGAGGAAGAGCTAAAGATTGGTTGCTATCTTTGCCTAAAAATAGTATTGATTCATGGACTAAATGTAAAGATGCTTTCATTGGAAGATATTATCCTCCTGCTAAAATTATATCTTTGAGAAGTAACATTATGAACTTTAAGCAATTGGATAATGAACATGTTGCCCAAGCATGGGAGAGAATGAAATCTTTGGTAAAGAATTGCCCTACTCATGGACTAACTACTTGGATGATCATCCAAACCTTTTATGCAGGATTAAATTTTTCTTCAAGGAACCTATTGGATTCAGCTGCTGGAGGTACTTTTATGTCCATCACTTTGGGTGCTGCAACAAAGCTTCTTGATGATATGATGATCAACTACTCGGAATGGCACACTGAAAGGACTCCTCAAGGTAAGAAGGTAAATTATGTTGAAGAAACCTCCTCCTTGAGTGATAAGATTGGTGTTATTATGTCTATGCTTGTTAATGGTAAATCTCATGTTGATCCTAATAATGTTCCCTTAGCTTCATTGGTTGCTCAAGAAGAGCATGTTGATGTGAACTTCATTAAAAATAATAATTTCAACAACAATGCTTATAGGAATAATTTTGGTAACAACTATAGGCCATATCCTTCTAATAATAGTAATGGTTATGGTAATTCTTATGGTAATTCTTACAACAATAGTAGGAGTGTACCCTCTGGTCTTGAAGTCATGCTTAAAGAATTTATTAGTACACAAAGTTCTTTTAACAAATCTGTTGAGGAAAAGCTTGGTAAAATTGATGTTCTTGCTTCTAAGGTTGATAGTCTTGCTGCTGATGTTGATCTTTTAAAAATGAAAGTTATGCCTAATGAAACTAAAGATATTAAGTCATTTGCTACAGCAAATTCTATCCAAGTTCGAATTGATTACAATATTAGGATGATGGCTGAATTGCATGCTAGGTGGGAAAGAGAAGAAAAACTTGCTAAAGAGAATAATATAGCTAGAGTTTGTACTATTAGCACCACTAGTAATGTTGATGCTTCACATGTTGCTAAACCTCCTACTATCAATGGTAAAATAATTGGTGTTGGCAATGTTTCTACTTCTACTACAAAGCGTGCAAAATTGCCTGAAACTGCTGAAACTGTTTGTGATAAAAGTGCTGAAATTTTTCAAAGTGTTGGGGACAATGGTCCCATTGCTTTAGATCATAATGGTTTTGATTTTGATAATTGTCATATTTCTGAAGTTATTAAGTTCTTGCAAAAACTTGCTAGAAGTCCTAATGCTAGTTCTATAAACTTGGCCTTTACAAAACATATTACAAATGCTCTCATTAAAGCTAGGGAAGAGGAATTAAAACTTGAAACTTCTATCCCTAGGAAGTTGGAAGATGGTTGGGAGCCCGCCATTAAAATGAAGGTCAATGATTTTGATTGTAATGCTTTATGTGATCTTGGTGCAAGTATGAAAGTTCAGAGATGGTAAACCTAGAGGGGGGTGAATAGGTTTCTACAAATTTTAATTCTTTCTTTGCAATATTAGGCTTTGCGGAATATAAAGATGAGCCTAATGCAAACTAGGTGAAACAACCTATATGAGGATACAACTAACTCGAGCACGAAGGCTCTCACAGGCAAATAAATCACAAGTAAGGAGTTCGGTTAGAGATAACCGAGTAGCACGCGGAGACGAGGATGTATTCCCGTGTTCCCTTCCTTTGCAAGAAGGTACGTCACGTTTGGAGGGGTGGAGGTCCCACGAAGGATTCCCCACGCCACGAAGGCTCACCCTATTCTCCGGAGCCTATCCCACGAAGGAATAGCTCACTCACTTGTGGTAGACTTTGAGGTAGCCTCCAAACCTTCACAATCTTGTTAGGAGCAAATCCACAGCCCGGATGCTTCCGGACCACTCTTGCCCACCTAGGGTTTCCAAGGAACCCTAGGAAGCAAGCTTCTTGATGAATACAAGGGAGAATGAGATTTGGCTTGATAGAACAGTAGATCGGGTCCTCCTCTATCGTTTCCCCGGAGGGATTTGAGTTTGGGTGGAGGAGGAGGGAGATCTGAGGCTTTTGGTGTTTCTAGCAATGGAGTATGAGAGAGAGAGCTCAAGAACAGCTTGTAGTGTAGTGCCTACCCCTTCAAATGTAGGAGAAGGTGTATTTATAGCGTTCTTATAAATCTGGCCGTTGCTCACTTGACACATCATCAAATTCCTCGAGGAACCCGGTCGACCGGATTTGGCGCCGGACTGGCCGGTGCATAGGCCGGTCAGACCAGGCCAGTGACCGGACCATCCGGTTTCAACCGGAGCTGGGACCGGGTCTTGACCGGACGAGCTTCTGAGGCTTACTGAATGCTACCCGGATGGCACAAGCGCGTAGTCCAGTTGGGCGCCGGGGCAGCCGGTCTGGAACCCGGTCCGACCGGGCCATGGACCGGATTGGCCGGTCCAAACCGGGCTGGCGACCAGATGCTGACTGGGTGCTCGCCCAACCTTTACTGGATCCTGCCCAGATGGCACAAGCACTCGGGCCGGTCGGCGCCGGGCTGTCCGGTGCCAGGGCCGGTCTGACCGGGTCTGGGACCGGCCAGGCTCTGGAAAAACCCTGTTGATTTTTCATCGAAGTGGGGGGTCTCCCATTGCCTTCTTGTTCCATTGATACACCATTATACCTCTTTGGCTAATACCTGGGAATCATCTTGTAGACATGTATTAGTCCAAATACACTATCACGGTGTCATAGTTACCAAAATAATGGATAAGGGCAAAATACCCTTACAATCTCCCCCTTTTTGGTATACGATGACAAACCGAGCTATCGTCATATATAGATATTATGATAAGCTTTAAACCTTGATTCCATATAAGATATTGAGACGGCTCCCCCATAAAGTGTGCACTTGGAGAATTTGCGTTTGAATGCAAAGTGCAACATTTGTGGAACATGAGAAGCTCCCCCAATATCTTTAGGAAACAAGCATGGTATGGAGATGTGCATATCAAGATATATAAGCATAGCAGACATAATCATCCTAACATAGAGCAGCACACATAATAGAGTTTAAGCATATAGGTACATGTCCATACATGAGTTACTTAAAATAGCAAATGGTTCTTGGAACGATAAAAGCAAATAAGCACAAGCCATATAAGAATCAAATAAAGCAACACCCATGGCTTGTGACATCCAAAGCAACACCCGTGAATCCTAGACTCTACTCTCTTCTCCCCCTTTGGCATCGGAACACCAAAAAGGCGAAGAAAAGAGGAGAGATGCTAGCGTACCCATCAGTAGAACTCATGCCCAACAGAATATGAGATCTCGCCATCATCACGCGCATCCGCATCCGCATCACCTTCATCCTCGTCAGCATCATCATCAGCAGGGACACATGCAGGCCTAGGAGGAGGACCACCAAAAGTGTGCAAGGAGGGATCAAAGTTCTGGAACATCTGATCAGAGATGGGAGGCATCTCCCAGTTAGGTGCATGTATAGGCTCCAACTCAGGGCCAGGAGGAGGAACAGGTGCATTCCTACTAGCCATGAACTCATTTTGGCGCCTCCTCATCTCTTGGTTCAAAGCAAGACTTTGATGTGCAACATCATTGGTATTTTTGCACATCTGCCATAAGCTAGAGAAGAACCGTGAGACACCATGCTGTGGGCGCCTAGAGGAGCTGGAGCTAGCAGGGTCATGGCGTTCCTTGGACCGGCGCTCAGAAGGCATCATGTCAGCGACGTCCGGTCTATCACCTCGGATAGGTACCCTGAAGGCTTCCATCTTGACCCGTTCACCTTGCGTATTGAGAGGTGCTGGCACAACCTTGTTGATGAGCAGCTGAACATACTGAGCATAGTTAGGAGTCATCCGTTCGCGAACACATCGCCTCAGCTCACAGTAGAGGAAATCATAGCCATCAATGAGTTCCGGTACTCGGGGCGGCAGTAGTACATCAATTTCAGATGATAGCCACGGCATTCACTTGTATCGCCGGACTTGCTGATGAGAGTCTCACAGAAGAGCTTGGCAAGTAGCAGGTAGGAGTAGTACATGCCAGAAATAGTGGGAGGTCCAGCTGTGGGTTCCGGAGGATAGCAGAAGGCAATGTCTCCTTTGGTGAACTTCTGCTGAGAGTATATCTTGAAACCACGAGCATGACCTCCACCAAACCCCATGGCTTCACAGAAATCAAGATAGTTGCAAGTGTATTTCTGTTTGCCAGTCATCCAAGTCATAGTCCGAGCTGCATCATCATGGAAAAAGATGGTGCAATGAAACTGCCTCACCAAGATTGGACAGTAGCACTCATCAGTAGGCGTCAGGCACATAAGCTCATACAACCCCATCCGCTGCAAGGTCTCAACCACAAAATGAAACTTGGTGGCTTCATGCATTGCAAGAACATCCTTGATGGCCTTGGGCATAATAAAGGTACCATTCTTCATGTGATCTTGGGTGTCGTAGTACTCTTCCCACATCACTTGATGTGTCTTAGTCCAGAAAAAGTGATCTCCCCCTGTGTAAGTGGGTGCCACAAAGCGATAGGGGTTGTCCTCTCTAAGTCTTCTCCATGCACCAACTTGTACATCGCCAACATTAAATGTTGGCAAGATCTCATCATCTTCTTGTGCTGGATGTTTATCTCTCTTTCTGTTGGCAACTGACTTGGTTCTTCCAGATGAGGCGCCATCAGTAGTCGGAGGTGCACCGGAAGGCACACGACCGCTAGTACGGCGGGCTGGAGGCCCCGAACGCCTTCCCCTCTTGGCAACAGTGCCATACTCCTCACTACTCGAATCAACTGTGAATTAGTAGAATAAAGAGAGAATAGCAGTGGGGTAAGTATACATGTCATCAGTAAATAGGGAGGCCAATAAGCATAGCAAATATCCAAGTGTTTCGACGAGATTATGCGAAGAACTGGGCGATCCGGCGCAAAGGCCGGTCCAACCGGACGACAGACCGGACGAGCCGGTTGACAATCCGGTTGACCAGGCGGCACACCGGACCGGCCGGTTGAGAGGCCGGTTGACCGGGCTGTAAACCGGGTGCTGTCGACTTGTGATGTTTTCCCAAAAATTCATCCACAAAATCATGCAAAAACTCACAAACTTGAACATAGACTATAGCATTTAGAGTGAACAATGTGCATAGGGGTGTGAGACACTCTAGATGGCATGAGGACTTACTAACCCTAACCCTAACCCTAACTTTTCTCAACTTTCCTCAAATTTTGGCAATGGGAGAGGAAAAGCAAGAGGGAGAGGGAATGGGAGGAAGATTTACCCGAAGACATCGTCCTCTTTGCCCAAGTGAGCAAGAAGAACACGTGAAGAGGGCTTGAGGGCCAAATCCCCAAGATCTCCCAAAATAGCTTGAGAGGGACCAAATCCTTTGGTGAAGAGGCTTGAGAGATCCCGATCTACGATTGGGTGAAGTTTGGGGAGAAACTAGTGGTGGGAAGGGCCTAGGACGTGGTGGAGATGGTGGAGGCGGCGGCCATGGAGGTTTTGGAGGTGGGGGATAATGAGGAAGAAGACCCCCAAGGGGTATCCTCCTCCAAACATAACCAGCCGCACGGCCGGTCGGCCGCCCGGTTGACCGGGCCAGGCGCCGAATGGTGATAACCCACAAGTATAGGGGATCGCAACAGTCTTCGAGGGAAGTAAAACCCAAATTTATTGATTCGACACAAGGGGAGACAAAGCCTTAACAACCGAGTTGTCAATTCAGCTGCACCTAGAAAAGCACTAGTAACAGGGGTGATGTGAAAGCAGCGATAATATGAGAGCAATAGTAACAAGTAACACGTAGCGATAGCAGTGAACACAGAGGCAATGGCACCAAAAAATAGTTGATACTACTTCTAATGGCATATAGGACCGAGTGAGTATTTGATGATGAAAGATGGACCGGGGTTCCCAGCTATCTACACTAGTGGTAACTCTCCAATAACAAGTGTTGGGTGAACAAATTACAGTTGGGCAATTGACATAATTATTATAGCATTAAGACAGAACGTCCAGTTTATTAATCATGTAGGCATGTTTTCCATATATAGTCATACGTGCTCACAATGAGAAACTTGCATAACATCTTTTGTCCTACCAGCCGGTGGCAGCCGGGCCTCTAGGGAAACTACTGGTAATTAAGGTACTCCTTTTAATAGAGCACCGGAGCAAAGCATTAACACTTGGTGAAAACATGTGATCCTCATATCTAAGCCATCCCCTCCAGCTTATCCCGCTTGCTTGTCACTCCGGGGCCTCGGGTTCTGGACATAGACATGTGCAAACAACTTGTAGATACAATCTAAGCAATAATTATAGAGCTTAAATCTAAGATCATTCCACTCGTGCACTAGTGACAAGCATTAAACACAACAAGATTGCAGCAACAATAACTTCACAAACCTTATAGATAGACTGATCATAGTGTAACAATTCATCGGATCCCAACAAACACAACACCGATTACATCAGATGGATCTCAATCATGTAAGGCAGCTCATGAGATCATTGTATTGAAGTACATGGGAGAGAGAGAGAGTACCAACTAGCTACTGCTAGAACCCGTAGTCCAGGGGGGACTACTTACGGAGCATGATGGAGGCGGTGGTGTCGATGGAGAAGGCTCCGGGGGTCGATCCCCGTCCCGGCAGGGTGCCGAAACAGGAACTTCTGACCCCCGAAACTAGGTTTCGCGATGGCGGCGGCGCTCCAGGAGTCTTTCTGGAGTATGATAGATATATCTCGGGTTTTTGCGTCGTGGGGGAATAAATAGGCAAAGAGGCGATGTCGGTGGAGTCCCGAGGTGGGCTCCCCACCTGCCGACGCGCCTGTGGGCCTGGTCGCGCCGCCCTATGGTGAGGAGGCCGTGGGCCTCCCCCTGGCTTGCCCTTATGGCTCCGTGTGTCCCTCGGAAAAATAGGAGGTTTGGCTTTTGTTTCGTCGAATTCCGAGAATATTGCCCGAACGCTTTTCTGGAACCAAAAACAGCAGAAAACAGGAACTGGCACTGTGGCATCTTGTTAATAGGTTAGTACCGGAAAATGCACAAAAATGATATAAAGTATGAGTAAAACATGTAGGTATTGTCATAAAACTAGCATGGAACATAAGAAATTATAGATACGTTTGAGACGTATCAGATGGCCCGGCGCAAAGGCCGGTCCGACCGGGCCAGTGACCGGCCAGAGTCTGTTTGCCCAGTTTTGTCTCATTTTGCCTCGTTTTGCCCCTATTCTTTGTGTAAATTTGTATGAATGCTCAGATGATGACATGTACATATAGATAGATAGACGATGATGAGATGAGCATAGACATGGGGTTGGAAACACAAAGTTCTCTAGGCATACCCATTGGAGTGAAATCCAAACAAGATATAAATAGCAACAATGGGCATGCGAAGTATATCAAGAACCATAAAACATTTTGGAATAGTTTTTGCAATAAGATCATTTAGCCTTATATAGTCAAATCAAGTTGTAATTGAGGCTCAATGAGGGGCGGGGGATTACTCCCCCTATGTGAAAGTGCAAATGTCATGAGACCTCGAAGAGACATGCTTGGGTCCATATAATGACATTGGGTCTATTTATGTTGCACACATAGGTATGCATCATACCAAGACATGGTAAGATGACTATCCCCATATGTGTTGTGCCTCTAAGCTAGAGAGCAAGATAAATGCAAGAATATAGTGCAAGAAGTTAGTCAATCCAAGTTTTTAGGATCAAGAATACCAAGTTCTCCTCTCAAGTTAACAAACCAGACTTCATCCAAAGGCTTAGTGAAAATATCCGCCAATTGGTAGGTTGTCCCCACATGAGTGAGATCAATATCCTTATTGGCAACATGGTCACGTAGGAAGTGATGGCGAATGTCAATATGTTTGGTGCGACAATGTTGAACCGGGTTATTGGCGATCTTAATTGCACTTTCATTGTCACAAAGAAGAGGCACCGTACCAAGAGACACACCATAGTCTTTAAAGGTTTGCTTCATCCATAACAATTGAGTGCAACAAGATGCCGCGGATATGTATTCGGCTTCGGCGGTGGATAGAGCGGTGGAGTTTTGTTTCTAGGATGACCAACTCACCAATGACCAGCCAATAAATTGGCAAGCCCCGGAGGTAGACTTCCGGTCAACCTTATCACCGGCCCAATCGGAATCCGAATAGCCAATGAGTTCAAAGGTTGACCCCTTTGGATACCATATCCCGAGAGTAGGAGTGAGAACAAGGTATCTTAGAATCCGTTTGACCGCCATTAAATGGCTCTCCTTAGGAGGGGATTGAAAACGAGCACACATCCCTACACTTAGCATGATATCCGGCCTAGAGGCACAAAGGTAGAGCAAGGATCCTATCATGGAGTGGTATACCTTTATGTCCACATCCTTCTCACCATCACATGAGCCAAGTTGCCCCTTTACGGGCATGGGTGTCTTCATTGGGCTTGCATTGGTCATGTTGAATTTCTTGAGCATGTCCTTCACATACTTTTCTTGAGAGATGAAGGTGCCTTTTGCAAGTTGCCTCACTTGGAAGCCTAGGAAGAACTTCAACTCTCCCATCATGGACATCTCAAATTTCCTAGTCATCAATAGCTCAAAAGCTTTGTTATGATTGGGGTTAGTTCCACCAAAGATAATATCATCAACATATATTTGACATATAAATAAGCCACCCCCTTTAACCCGCTTGGTGAAAAGGGTGGAATCGACCGTACCCATGCAAAACCCATCATGTAGTAAGAAATCCCTAAGGAACTCATACCAAGCACGTGGAGCTTTCTTGAGACCGTAGAGTGCCTTATGGAGTAAATACACATGGTTGGGTCGGCATGGGTCTTCGAAACCCGGGGGTTGAGCCACATATGCGGTTTCTTTTAGGGGACCATTCAAAAATACACTTTTCACATCCATTTGAAATAGTTTGAAATTGTGGAAAGATGCAAATGCAAGCAAAAGACGAATAGCTTCAAGACGGACTATCAGCGCAAAGGTATCCTCAAAATCCATACCTTCTATTTGGGCAAACCCTTGCGCCACTAACCTTGCTTCGTTTCGTATGACAATGCCATTCTCATCTTGCTTGTTCTTGAATACCCATTTGGTCCCAATAACATTGATGCGATGATCCTTGGGTCTCTCAACTAGAGACCATACTTCATTACGAGTGAAACACTCCAATTCTTCTTGCATAGCAATTACCCAATCCGGATCAACCAAGGCTTCATGTACCTTGAGTGGTTCAAAACTAGACACAAAAGCATGGTGTTGACAACAAGTGATAAGTAATGCATGGTGTCTACGAGTTACCACTCCTCTTGAGATGCTACCAAGGACTTGATCTACTTTCATGTCACTTGCCCTTGTAGCGGCCTTGATCTTCCGAATGGTTCCTTCATGATCAATGAATTCATCTCTTGCTAGTGCTTGATCATGAGGGATCACTTGAGCTTGATCATGTGTTGAGGATGTTTCTTGATCATCATCATGGTCTTGCTCAGTGGAATGAGGACTTTCTTCTTGTTCTTCGGAATGTGACTCATCTTGAGTGGAGGATGGTTCTTGAGTTGCACTTGATGGTTCGGCTTGAGTTGAGCTAGGCTCCACATGAGCCGTGCTTGATACTTGTATTCCATCATCTTGATCATCATTATGAACTTCCATGGGCCGGATGTGTCCAATGCCCATATGCTTGATGGCACTAGATGGATCATCATTATTACCTGCAACACATGGAACACCTTGCTCCACTTGGCAGCCATTATCCTCCAAGAACACCACGTCACAAGATACTTCAATAGTCCCAGTGGACCGCTTGTAGTATCTATAGGCGTGAGAGTTCTCCGCATATCCAACAAATATACCCTCTATGGTTCTAGTTTCAAATTTACCGAGCTTTCCTTTGTTGTTCTTAAAAAGACATTTGCATCCAAAGACACGAATGTACATGACATTAGGCTTGTTACCCGTGAGAAGCTCGTATGGAGTTTTGTTATGGAGGGGGCAGAGGAAGAGCCTGTTGGAGTAGTGGACAGCCGTAGAGACGGCTTCTCCCCAAAAGTTGTGGGGTGAGTTGAATTCACTCAACATGGTTCTTGCCATCTCAATGATAGTCCGGTTCTTCCTTTCAACAACACCATTTTGTTGAGGGGTGTATGGCACCGAAAACTCATGCTTGATGCCCTCCTCATCAACAAACTCTTGCATGGTGTAGTTCTTGAACTCGGTGCCATTTTCGGTCCTAATCGCCTTGATCTCGGATTCATACATACGTTGAGCTTTCTTGGCGAAGGTGATGAACTCTCTATGGGTCTCGTCCTTAGACTTAAGGAGAAAGACCCAAGAGTATCTTGAGTAATCATCAACAATGACAAGTCCATACTTGCTCCCACCAAGAGTATCATAATGTGATGGCCCAAAGAGATCCAAATGAAGGAGCTCCAAAGGCCTAGATGTGGTGACGATACTCTTGATAGGATGTTTCTTATTGAGTTGCTTTCCGGCTACACATGCACTGCAAACACGATCTTTCTCAAAAGAAATGCCGGTTAGTCCAACAATGTGCTCACCCTTTAGGAGTTGTTTAAGATTTCTCATGTTGACATGGCCAAGGCGGCGATGCCACAACCAACCTTCGTCATGCTTGGCCGCCATTAGACATGTGGAGGGAGAGGAGCTCTCTTTCGAGAGGTCAACCACGTAAAGGTTGTTCTCCACATATCCAACAAGGACCAATTTGAGATTGTCACTCCTAAAGACTTTCACACAATAATTAGTAAAATATGAATTGTAACCGGCATCGGCAAGATGATATATAGAAAGTAAGTTATAGCCAAGGGATTCAAAAAGCATGACCGTCTCACAAGTCATTAGAGATTGCCACCTTGCCATACCCAAGTACCTTTCCCTTTGAGTTGTCACCAAAGGTGATGATTGACTTCTTGTTGATATCTTCAATGAATTGATCAAGCACACCTCTTCCTCCGGTCATATGATTGGTGCATCCACTATCAAACACCCATTTTGGACCATCGGAGGAATACCCCTACAAAATCAAGTAGAGGATTTAGGAACCCATCGATTAATGGGTTCCTTTTTGAAAGTATAGAGATGGTAAACCTAGAGGGGGGTGAATAGGTTTCTACAGATTTTAATCCTTTCTTTGCAATATTAGGCTTTGCGGAATATAAAGGTGAGCCTAATGCAAACTAGGTGAAGCAACCTATATGAAGATACAACTATCTCGAGCACGAAGGCTCTCTCGGGCGTTTAAATCACAAGTAAGGAGTTCGGTTAGAGATAACCGATAGCACGCGGAGACGAGGATGTATTCCCGTGTTCCCTTGCTTTGCAACAAGGTACGTCACGTTTGGAGGGGTGGAGGTCCCACGAAGGATTCCCCACGCCACGAAGGCTCACCCTATTCTTCGGAGCCTATCCCACGAAGGAATAGCTCACTCACTTGTGGTAGACTTTGAGGTAGCCTCCAAACCTTCACAATCTTGCCCGGAGCGAATCCACAACCCGGATGCTTCCGGACTCCTCTTGCCCACCTAGGGTTTCCAAGGAACCCTAGGAAGCAAGCTTCTCGATGAATACAAGGGGGAATGAGATTTGGCTTGGTAGAACAGTAGATCGGGTCCTCCTCTAGTGATTCCCCGGAGGGATTTGAGTTTGGGTGGAGGAGGAGGGAGATCGGAGGCTTTTTGTGTTTCTAATAATGGAGTAAGAGAGAGAGAGAGAGCGCTCAAGAACAGCTTGTAGTGTGTTGCCTGACCCTTCCAAGGTAGGAGAAGGGGTATTTATAGTGCTCTTTGAAAACTGGCCGTTGCAATTTGCCACATCATCAGTTTTCCTCGAGGAACCCGGTCGACCGGATTTGGCACCGGACTGGCCGGCGCACAGTCCGGTCCGACCGGCCCTGTGACCGGGTCGGCCGGTTTCAACCGGAGCTGGGACCGGGTCTTGACCGGACGAGGTTCTGAGCTTACTGGATCATGCCCGGATGTCACAAGTGCAAACTCCGGTTGGGCACCGGGGTGGTCGGTCTGGAACCCGGTTCGACCGGGTCGTGGACCGGATGGGCCGGTCCAAACCGGGCTGGCGACCGGACGCTGACCGGGTGACTGCACACCCTTTACTGGATCCTGCCCGGATGGCACAAGCGCTGGATCCGGTTGCCTCCGGGCCGTCCGGTGCCAGGGCCGGTCTGACCGGGTCTGGGACCGGCCAGGCACTGGAAAACCTTGTTGATTCTTCGTCGAAGTGGGGGGTCTCCCATTGCCATCTTGTTCCATTGTTACACCATTAAACCTCTTTGGCTAATACCTGGGGATCATCTTGTAGACATGTATTAGACCAAATACACTAGCACGGTGTCATAGTTACCAAAATAATGGATAAGGGTAAAATACCCTTACAATCTCCCCTTTTTGGTATACGATGACAAACCGAGCTAGAGTCACATAAAGATATTATGATAAGCTTTAAACCTTGATTCCATATAAGATATTGAGACGGCTCCCCCATAAGGTGTGCACTTGGAGAATTTGCGTTTGAATGCAAAGTGCAACCTTTGTGGAACATGAGAAGCTCCCCCAATATCTTTAGGAAACAAGCATGGTATGGAGATGTGCATATCAAGATACATAAGAATAACACACATACTCATCCTAACATAGAGTAGCACATATAATAGAGTTTAAGCATATAGGTACATGTCCATACACGAATTACTTAAAAATAGCAAATGGTTCTTGAAACGATAAAAGCAAGGAAGCACAAGCCATATAAGAATCAAATAAAGCAACACCCATGGCTTGTGACATCCAAAGAAACACCCCGTGAATCCTAGACTCTACTCTCTTCTCCCCCTTTGGCATCGGAACACCAAAAAGGCGAAGAAAAGAGGAGAGATGCTAGCGCACCCATCAGAAGATCTCATGCCCAGCGGAGTATGAGCTCTCGCCATCATCACGCGTATCAGTAGCACCTTCATCCTCTTCATCATCATCATCAGTACACTACTAGGAAATGCCTTACCGCCGGTGTCCCAAAATGCCTTACCGCCGGCGTTTACGCATTCGCCGGCGATCACCTCGCCGGTGGTAATGTCTTATCGCCGGCGTTTTCCAAATCGCCGGTGGTAACTGCCGTTATCCCCGGCGCTTTCCCCGAATCTCCGGCGGTAATGACTTAGCACAGGTGGTTTGCAAATTCACCGGGGGTAATCTGCTGCAGCGCTGGCGATTTCAATTTCGCCAGGGGTACATTTTAGGGGCGCCGGTGGAATTGATTACAGGATTAAAAAAATAAAACTCGAAATATACAACAGAATACACACAGAATACACAGTATACCAGAATACACAGAATACACAGTTATATAGAAAGTCCCAAATGTTCATAACATGCATGCATTAATAACACAAGTTTAGATACTAGATAGTTGACCATATGGTTCAAACTCGAAGTAGCACATGTTACAGAAATACATATAAGTCCAGTATCGATGACCTAGCTAAACAACAATGACATAATAAACTAGAGAGACGGTGGCGGCAAGCATCATCACGATGAAAGGGGTCCTCCACATCTCCCTCCTCTGCCCCGCTCGAAAGTTGGCGTATCGAGTTTCCGCCTCCTCCAAAGTGGTGTACCCCTTGTAGCTGTTGCCGCTGAAACAGTGGACCCGCCTCCTACGGTCTTCCCGGTCCTCGTAGACTCCGGGAACCCTGCCGTGATAGACGACATAGTACGTCATCTATGCAAACACGAGAAAAAAGAAATGAAAGTTGTTAGTACATTAGTAGAGAGAGATATAACATAGAGTAGTGCAAAGAAAAAGCATGGTAATTTTATGACTAACATTTGCAAAGGACAAAAGTGTTTGAGTCAAGTCGGCTTCGGCGGGAAGGGACGGATGCCCTCGAGCGTGTTGAATGTTCTGTCGTCACATCCATCTTCTAATCGGCCTTCTATCTCGGCCTTAGAAAGTGCGGGACCATAGTGGAACAAGCCACCATTACCGCGAGACATCCCTCCGGAGTATTGTGCAAATGGTCCGCTGGATGGCACGGAACTCGGCTCTCACGTTTTCATCGGTGGTGTCCGCCATGTTCACGAACATCCGCCGAAGACTGGATGGCAACAAGAGATCGTTACGAGACCTTACAATCGACCTCATCCGTAGGATGGCAAACCAGGCCTCCATCCCATTGTCATGCGCCGATTGCTTGAGGCGGGGGAACTTGGTTATGTGGTTGCACACATAGCAACCTTTCACTTTCTTCTCATGCCTGATTTTGTCGATGCCAACCTCGGCTATGAAGCCGCTGAGGGCTTTATCAAGTGTAGACTTAAGGTCGGTGAAGTCCTTGTCCGGATCAAGCCCGGAGTCGAGGTAGCCGACATGTGAATGATACGGGTGAAAGAGGAGGAGGGTGCGGTACTTGAATCTGCGCAAAATGGAAATAAACCATCATACTCGATCAACTATGAAGGAAATTCATGAAAGAATGTAATAGAGGGTACTCTAGTAACCAAATACTTACTCGCGGAAATATGGTATGGCAAAGCATTTCTTATCCTTGTTTAACATCAAGAAATCCTTGATGTACTTCGCCAGAAACGCTTGTTCGTTCTGGACAACAGTTGGAGTCATGTAGAAGGGGTCCATGATAGCGATGTCCGATGTGTTCTCCATGGCGATATCGTGCGCCATGCTGAGCGATAGGAGGCGGACCAAGTTTCGGTCGAGCTGTTGCATGTTCAAGAGCCTGAAGATGTCTTCATATCGAATGAACATCAAGTCCGCGAGGGTATGTGGTGACAAAGCCAAAGCCACTGGGCACCTTGGCCGTCAAAACCGGGTACGAGGGATTTCTATCTCGAAGAAGTAGGTCCTCCTTCATTAGAACAGCATCATGCAAGCTCCTCATATCGGGCGTCACCTGCTGGACAATGTGTGCCGGCAGCATAGGCTGGCCTAGGTGATGCATCTTCCTCCACGGGGTCGGCAACTTGTCATTAACCACTTTCTTGCTTGCGGCAACATCTCCGGACTTCTTCCGCTTCCCGGCCTTCTTCTTCACTGCAACTGGGAGTGGCGTTTTGTTTCATACCCTCCGTGGTCGCACCAAGGAGTGTCCTCGGGGTAAGCCCAACTCGGGGTGGAGTGGTGAAGGCGGTAGGGTCTTCCTGCTCGGGAGTTTCTTGTGAAAGGAACAACTTCTTCTTTAGCGTACGATCGGCGGGTGGCTTGTAAGGAGAAACCCCGTCGCCCTCCATCTCAGCGATGAATGTATCGATTGGAGCTTGATCGATGTCCAACGCATTGCCGTGCCGACTCTCGGGCTGGCCGTCGGGCTGGCTATCGGGCCCAAAAGGACCACCGGCCGGTGGAGGACTCGGGGCAGCCGTCGCATCTCGAGGAGTGACCATGCCATAGCTTGCCTCCGAACCTGAGGCGGCGGTGTTCAGCCGAATTAGGGCTTTCGGCCATAGAAGGATGTGATTCTTGAGGTCCCCGAGAGTGAGCGGGGTTTCCGTTTCCGGGGGTTGATAAGGAGGATGGAGGTCTTGGCATCCCGGTAACGACCGGCTCACGCGAACTCGGCTCACGCTATCATCCATCCTGACGCAGTGGAAAATCCGTCTGTGTTGGCGGGATGACACTTGCCGCTCGCTACAGCCTTCAACTTGTTGTCCACATTCAGTAGCAAGGTGCAAGGAGTCGCGTTCTCCTGTGAAAACATGTGTAGGTCAGAGAGGGGCGACGACAAAGTAACCAATTTGTAGAGCTTGAGAGACTAAATTAATTACCGTGAGGGCGTCAAGCTCGGCTCGCGTTGAAGGACCGAGGCCAGGCGTGCAGGTGACTGAGGGGCTAGTACTGTGGCCCCCCCAGGTCCGGTGAATCCTCTCTAGCGCCGACATTGCCGGCGGGTGGAGTCACCAAGTTGGGTGTGCATTGAGCGTGTCTAGTTGGAGGCCGGTTGTCCGAGTTGCTGGCGCCTAGGCTGATAACCGGCATCGGTCCCTTTGGCCGCCGGCGAAGTAATTCGTCATCGACAACACAAGATCGGGGATGATTTCATTGACCCTGGTGGCCACCGCGTCATCGACCTTGCTAGCAACCTCGGCAACGACGCGTTGCTCGAACCTCGGCAGCGACGCGTTGCTTGAACCTCGGCACCGACTCGTTGCTTGAACCTCGGCACTGACGCGTTGCTCCATGGTTGTTTCCAAGTCGGCCACCTTTTTCAGAAGAGCCTCGTGCTCCCGGTCCTTCTGCGCCTGCCGCGACTCCTTAGTGCTTGCGGGCACGTCCAAGCCATAGTCGGCAAGCTTGTGACCTCCTCCGGCGCCGGGGACATGGTGGGGCTTGTCCAAAAGCGGTCGCGCCTTCACGGTGTTCAGACCCCTGATAAAAGGCATGTCCCACGGGACTTTGCCCGTCGATGTCTGGGACGAGGAGCCAGCTGATTCGGCGGCTGCTTGTTCCGTCAACTGCCAGAAGTAACATGAATAATTTTAGAATGTAATGGACTTGGTGAGCAGTATCAAATTAATAAGCTGGTAAATTGCTTACCACTGCTTTCTCTAGTGCCATCACCTTCGCGTCGGCGACCAACTCAACTCCCACCACCACAGCAGGTTTCGTGACACGTTTCCCACCCAATTCTCGATGGTATCGGGACCTGAGATATGCCCTGAAGAGTGGGTCTTTGTACTTGGCAAAAGGGGCTCGAGGCCAGCATTTATGTAGGCCTGGTCCTCCTTGTCCCATACCGGCTGCTTGCCTTCGAAGCCACGGCAACCGAGATTGTGGTGACCCATGTTCTTATCCGCCAGCTCCTTCCCCCGAGTCGATTGTCGTTTGGTGTACTCGAGCTCCTCGTTTTCCAAGAATTTATTATACTGCTCCAGCGTCATCCGCGGGAAGTGGCGCTGGATCTCTTCCCAAGTCTCATTGTCACCAAGCATCCCCCTCAGCATGGTTTTATAACCGCTGAGGTTCTTGGAGAACTTAGAGAGGGCTCGTCTGTTCACGATGTTATCCTTGGGATCCTCGTTCCTGTATTCCACGGGGAACTCATACCGTGTGTGCAGCCGTGCAAGGAGTTGGGCCTGGAGATGCTGCTTCTTCTTGGTTCGGAGTTTCGTCTCGTTGACGTCGACGACGTCCCGAAGGATTGCTCCCGAGTTGGAGGTCGTACCCCTTCGCCACGTGCTTGGGCTCGGTAGGAAGACCGGTCTTGGCGTCCACCGCGGTGATTATGTCGCGAGTGGTGCCGACCCTGTTTGGGCGCCGGCTGCTTCCGTTTCCTCTTGGCCTCGGTAGTAGTATCCGAGCTACCCCCGGCAACGCCACCTGTCGGTGGTCTCGTCGGCAGCGGCCCTCTCATCCTCACCATCATTGTCCATCTCATCATCCCCCTCCTCCGAGGACCCGTCATCGCTGCCTGGAAGTTCCTCCAGCTGATCCGAGACCATGAGCCTGTAGTGCTCATCCAACTTCCGCTGAGAAGACCCGTCAACGTCTTCGTTGGGGTCTGCAGAAGACGACATCGCTAGCTATATGTACCTAGCACTGCACAAACTAGCATTCAGTAGCATCAAAAGTAAGCAATTAAATAGCCAGCCAGTAGCTAAAATAGCCAGTAATTAAACTAGCTAAAACAACCAGTAGCATCAAAAGTACTCAATTAAACAGGCAGTAATTAAACATAATTATAACAGCCTAGGATCTTATGAAGGTAGTTACATAGCACTTGTTCTAAAACACTACTAGGTGGAAATCCACGGCGAAAATTCGGCATGACCTTTGCTAAAATGGTCATGCCGGAGTGCTGAAAGTCGCCGGAAAGGAAGTTAATCGACATTCCGGCGAAACATTGGCACTCAATGTACCTGCAGATCACATTTCTACACTCCAGAATAAATGAACATCACAATTTAGCTCTCATAAGATCCACAGGATGATGTTCATTCTTGCACAACCACTTTAAGATACTGAAACAGGGGTAACATTAGCAATAAACTGTAAAGATCGATACATGATTAGTACACAGAAACAATTTAGGAAAGGATACTGATATGAAGCAGAGGACAATGGTAGTGCAGACAAATAGCCAAAGCAAAATAAACTCTAAATGGTGTCATGTTTTATCTGAAAACTGGCTCTGAATACTCCAAATATAATCAGTCAATTAAGATTATGTAGAGTTGCATATGAGCACAGATGGAATTCATGTGTTTTTATGGTGCACACCAGTACTACAAGTACCTGGTGGTATCAACGACATAGGTCTCTGAAGTTTGGAGAATAGCCAAATAACTCTAGAAGCTGCCGCTGCATCCTAGCATTTGGATGCACGTTTTTGTTTATCCTAGTACAATATGACACGAACACAGCTGTGCTGAGCACACAGTATGCTTGCGTGGAACTCAGTGCAAACGAATGCATGTTTCTGAAAGACCTCACAGTTGAATATGTACACTGAAACCAAGCATCAGTATAAGAGTTAAAAGGAAAACAATATCACAACCATCATGTGTAATCTAGTTCTGATCTCAAAGATACCAAAACTAAGTTTCAGTAACAGTTAAATGAAGACTAAATATGCGTGCCTCAACAGAGAAGAAATGCAGCATGCCTCTCTCCATCTCCCTTTCAGCACAGACTAAATAAGTACATTCCATCACGGAGAAATTTCCTTGCACATCATCCTGTCTCGCTACATCACAATTTTGACAAATCTCCGACTTACTAATATTTACAGCCAAAGGAACAGAAATGCAACAATCATTAATTTACATGATCAACTTTGAGGACTTCAAAACCACCCAATCAATCCTGCTGCTCATCCCTACAAATATTATCTCGACTACTACTCACCATTATCAGAGCAAAATGATCTACCTGGGGAACAGGGCTGCACATTGACAGAAAGGAAGAATAATGCTTCGAGTGCTTAGGTTTCCAAAACAGGGAAAAGTTATGTCACCATGTTTTCTCAATCTACAGGTTTGAACACTGGGTGCAAGTAATTATCATTTACCATCCAATGAAGTAATAACAAATAGGAACACATGAGGCGAAGCAGCTACATAAATAAGAGGATCATCTAGAATTTACGACAAGGAGGTTCCGAAATGGGGATTCACTTAACTCAAGCAAGCCTGTACTACCACGGAATCACGACAAATGGGCGGCGGCGGTAGGAAATGTTCGGGGAGAAGGGGGGTTAGGGGGAGGGGGAGGGAGCGGAGACGAACCTGAGGATCGACGGCGGATCGACTGCGGGGCCTCGCTGACCTCGGCGAGGAAGCTCTTGAGGAGCAGGTCGTCGTCGGCCTCCGACGAGCCCTGGGGATCGACGGCGGATCGACTGCGGCAGGGGGCAGGGGGCAGCGACGGCGGCAGGGGGCAGCGACGGCGGCAGGGGCAACGACGGCGGCGGTGGGGGATTTGGGGGAGGCAGTCGCAGCCGCGGGGGAGGGAGGAGGAGGGGGCGGCGCGATTGAGGGCTCCGTCGGCGGGGGAAGTGAGCGGGGAACGACGGCGATTTGGGATTTGGCCAGATTTGGCCGAATGGCTAAGTCATGAAGGAGTTATCCCCGGCGATTTGCGCGAAACGCCGGCGGTAAGGTTTCGGTCAATGACAAGTGGGACCCATGGGCTTACCGCGGGCGGAAATGATATATTCGCCTGGGGTAATGACATCTAGTATTTCTATTAACAAACCCTGTCATTTAACAAACCTGACTACTACCAGAGTGGTTTCGTTCCTTCCCCCCACCCAGCACATCTGCAGTTCGAATCCCCACAGGTGCGAATATACCACCCTTTTTTATATTAACAGCGGCAGGGGATTTGGAGGAGGCACCCTTTTTTTCTTTTCTTAAGACCTTTTTTTATTGTTTCTAGTTATTTAGATAAATTGTAAAGTCCTTTGGCAACATTCGATAAAATAAACCAATGAAGGATAAATTGCGAGACATAAATTGATGATTTTAATTCTTGAATGAATTCAAAGTACTTTCGGCGAGATCCGATAAAAAACCAAGACATAAATTTAGGATACACTTGAGAAGGACAAATGGTTGTTCGAGAGATAATTATTATAAATACACAAATGACTTCAAAGTCCCTTCCGCTTGGTCCTTGTGACCCCACCGGTATCGTCGTGACTCCTTGTGTACGGAGGAACACTTGACCTAGGTAGCGTCGTCCTTCTTCTTCTTAGTGTGTAGGTTCTATCGTCTTCATCGGGTTCTTCCATCATTGGGTCTCCGACGAGGCCGTCGAAGTCTTGCTCGTCGGCAACTCCATCCATTCCGACGAGGGCCCTTTTTCCTCTCCTTACGACAACACGGCTGGGCCTTGACGGGTCGGTTATGAAGAAGCATTGCTCGACGTGCTTAGCCAATACCCAAGGCTCATTTTGCGCGGTGGGGTTCTTGGTCTTGGATTTGGGGGCGAGTCGCATGGTGGTGACATACGCATCTTCTTTTGTGACGTCCGTAGCCCATCCGACACGAAACATCGGTAGCTTCTCCCCGATGTAGTCGAGCTCCCAGATTTCCTCGATCCTTCCGTAGTACCTTTTCTTCTCTTCACCCGTGTACGATTCCATCGTCACACCCGAGTTCTGATAGTCGCTTCTGTTGTCTCTCTCCTCTGTGGAGAATGTGTAACCATTGACGTCGTATTTCTGATAAGTCATGAGGTTGGGGGTGGGCCCACAAGACAAGGCTAATATCATTTTGTCTACGCCGCTTGCCATTGGTGGGGGATTGGCATCAATCTGGTCTTTGAACCAGCTCGCGAAAGAGGAGTTGTGCGCTCTAAATACCTCTTCTTCCGTCATCGGCTTGTCAGCCCTGCTCTTGATCATGTTTATGTGCTGATCCACCCAAGGCTCTACCTCGTTCATCTGTCTGTAGTGCTACTAAGTGGGCACTGTTAAAGTCTGTTCTCCTATCATCTTGATCCGCGTCGAGTTCCCTCCTGCCAGCGTTGTGGCCTACTCCCTCGAATCTGCCGAGGTGCTTGTTGGCGGGCAATCCAACCGGATGTGGGTCGTCCTCGTTTAAATAATTCTTGCGGAAAGAGATGCACTCCTCGGTGAGAAAGCCCTGGACGATGCTTCCATCCGGATGTGCCTCGTTACGAACGTATCCTTTGATGAAGCCGTTCATTCTTTCTAACGCCATCATGTTGTGAAGGAACGCGGGCCCAAGATCCTCGATATCGTCCACTATATGCACCAGCAGATGGACCATGATGTCAAAGAATGCGGGCGGGAAGTACATCTCCATCTCGCATAGGATGGTGACGATCTCTTCCTGCAGCCTCCCGAGTTTCTTGACGGTTATCGACTTTCGAGTGATGACGTCGAAGACGTTACACAGGTCGATCAGCGTCGCACGAACGTGCGGTTCCATTATCCCTCGGATAGCAACCGGAAGTATCTGCGTCATCATGACATGACGAGTCATGAGACTTCATCCCGCTGAAGATTTTTTCGTCGGGTCCGACCATCCGCGTATCAGCCCCGCGTAGCCTAGGGGAAATTTGACTTCTAGTAGGCACTTGAAGAATTGTTCGAGCTCATCGGGATTTAGAGTGAAGCAGGAGGGGCGAGGAGTTTCGTGCTGCTTGGCCACCCTTTTGCGTTTGCGAACATCTGTTTCCTCCTCCTCGGTTTCCTGGTCAACCTGGGCGAAATGAAGCTCTTTTCCGATATCAAGGGCCATCAGGTCGTGTCTTGCTTTCGACCCGTCTTTGGTCCTCTCCGGCATGTTGAGCACGGTGCCAAGCAAGCTCTCGCACACGTTCTTCATGATATGCATGACATCAAGGCTATGAGGCGTACCGAGGATCTTCCGATACGGCAAGTCCCAAAACACGGACCTCCTTTTCCTTACCCCCAAGAGCGGCCCGGGTTCCTTTTTCTTTCTCTTGTCTCCTTTCTTCCGCTTCGCATCTTTATCTTACCCGCCGGAGGGCAGATCTTTCCGGTTTTTCAACAGAGTATCTATCTCTTCGCCGCTTCTCCTAGGTGGAGGTCCCTCGACCTCATCCTTCCCATTGAACAGGTCTCCACGCTTCCTCCACGGGTCATTCTTGGGAAGCCACATTCGATGCCTCATGTAGACGGTTTTTGAAGACCCGGGATCCTTACCCAGGCTGTAAAACGGCGTCTTTTCCATGCACCTCACACATGCCTTGTGTCCGTGGCACACTCGGCACGCGATATATCCGTATCCAAGATAGTCCTGCACCGTCGTCAACGGTGCGGCTTTCATACGGAAAGTTTCTTGTCCGTAGGCGTCCCAAGTTTCTATCCCTTCCTCCCACAGAGTGACTAGCTCCTCCTTCAATAGCTCCGGATACGGGTTGATATCGCTCCCTGGCTGCGTCGGCCCTTGGATTAGCATACTCATGTGTATGTACTTCTTCTTCGAGCATAGCCATGGAGGGAGGTTGTACATCCATACAAACACGGGCCAGGTGCTGTGCTTGCTGCTTTGGTTCCCAAACGGATTGAGTCCGTCGGTGCTCGCACCCAACCTGATGTTCCTTGGTTCTTTCCCGAATTCTTCGTAATACTCATCGTCTAATGTTTTCCATCGGCTTGCATCCGAAGGGTGTGTTAGCACTGGGTTTTCAACCCGTTCCACATCACGCATCACCGCCTCCTTTCTTTCCGCGTGCCAGCGCATGAGCTTTGCTTCCTTGGGGTCCACGAAGTACCGCTGCAGATGGGGCGTGAGCGGGAAGTACCACACAACTTTTCGAGGAGATTTTCTTGTCCTTCTCTTGTATCGAGATTCGCCACACTGTGGGCATGTATCGAGATTGGCATGCTCGTTCCGATATATTACGCAGATCATCGATGCATGCGTGGTATTTCTGGTGCGGTAAATCGAGAGGGCACACGATTTTCTTGGCCTCCTGTAGGCTACCGGCACACGTGTTATCTTTAGGAAAGTGGATCTTCAAGTATCCGAAGAGTTCGTCCACGCTTGTGTCCGTCCATTTGTTCTTTGCCTTCATCTCCATAATATCGAGAGCGTATCTCAGATGGCTCTCCTCCGTCCCACGAGCTGCATCGTACAACGGAGTTCTCGAGTCTACCTCGAGTTGATCCAGCTTAGCCTTCCGTCTACCAGCGATTTTGGGGTCGGTCGATGTGTTGCTGAGAAGAAGTTCTTGAACATGACGGTCCTGCACGGCCGCGGTTAGCGGGGTATTTCTACTCATGTCCTCATCGGCCGCATGTTCTTCCCGGCCTTCTTGATCACCATCAACGTGTGCGCCATCCTCTTCAACCTCCTCTCCATTGTCGTGTGGGGCATCCTCTCCATCACCTTCGTTATCATCATCTCCACCATCATCATCTCCATCATCATCACCATCGATATCATCATCTCCATCATCACTCATCCACTGAGTATGCCCCTCCATGAAACTATACCTGAGCAGGTGTTGATTCACTATGCACGAGAAGGGGTCAAACAACGATCCTAGCTTGCATCTTCGACAAGGACACATTATATCCTTTCGCTTATTTCGATACATGTCGACCGTCGCGCGTTCCACGTATCTATCCACGACGCTTTCCCTCATCGCGATGACCATCGCCGCCTACAAGACAAGATAATTGATTACACCGCCGTCTCGGTTTTCACGGAAAAAATTCGGCATGACCTTTGCTAAATATTGTCATGCTGGAGTTCCAAAATTCGCCGAGACGGAAGTTAATCAACATTCCGGCAAAACATTGGCAACTCAATGTTCCACGCACGCGTAAACAAATGCAAAACAATGCATTTACATATATGGACCACCTTTTGCCACCACTACTACTAGTGATATAACCGCGAATTTTCGCCAACATATGAACATTCCACTCATTTAGTTATGTACCTATTAGTTGCCGCGACGTCCAAAAGCACCCGAGAGACACCACACGTCGACTTTAATGCTTGAGAGATCTAGAGATCTAAGAAATGGAGAGATCTAGCTAGATCTAGTGGAAAAGGTGGTGGGAGGAGATAGATCTAGATCTAGATTATGCAAATCATGCTAGAGGGGCTAGGTAGAAATAGCTAAAATGGGTGGGGGAATGAGCTAACTAGTGCTTGGGTTGATTTGCCATCACATATGAGTGTGTGTGGTTGGTGGTAGGTGGCTGGTCGTCCTAAATGGACATGCCCAGGTTACCGCCGGCGCCTACAACATAAAATGCCAGCGGTAGGGCACGTTACCGCCGGCGCCTACAACATAAAACGCCGGCGGTAAGTTAAGGCCAGGTGGCCCACCACGGCTCGGCAATACCGCCGGCATCTACTGCGCGCGTTCGCCGGCGGTAGAGCCCAGTATCCCTGGCGCTTTGGGCCCAATACGCCGGCGGTAAGGCTAGGCCCAAATGGGACCCCGCGGCCCATTGCACCCTCGGCGCCTCAATTTTCGTTTCGCCGGCGGTAAAGGAGCTACCCCGGCGCCGTCCTACGTGTTCGCCGGCGGTACTGTTAGGCCCCCCTGGAAGGTATTACCGCCGGCATCTTCAGCTCATATTTGCCGGCGGTAAGGAGTGCGGCTATAAGCCTTTCCCTAGTAGTGGTAGGGACACGAGCAGGCCGAGGAGGAGGACCGCCAAAGGTGTACAAGGAGGGGTCAAAATTCTGGAACATCTGATCAGTGAGAAGAGGCATCTCCCAGTTAGGTGCATGTACGGGCTCCAACTCAGGACCAGGAGGAGGAACAGGGGCATTCCTAGCAGACATGAACTCATTTTGGCGCCTCCTCGTCTCTTGGGTCATGGCAAGGCTTTGGTGTGCAACATCATTGGTATTTTTGCACATCTGCCATAAGCTAGAGAAGAACCGAGAGACACCATGCTGTGGGCGGCTAGAGGAGCTGGAGCTAGCATGGTCATGGCGTTCCTTGGACCGGCGCTCATAGGGCATCATCTCAGGGACATCTGGTATGTCACCTTGGATAGGAATCCTGAAGGCTTCCATCCTAACCCTTTCACCTTGAGTATTGAGAGGTGCTGGCACAACCCTGTTGATGAGCAGCTGGACATATTGAGCATAGTTAGGTGTCATCCGTTCGCGAACACATCGCCGCAGCTCACAGTAGAGGAAATCACACCCATCAATGAGCTTCCGGTACTCGGGATGGCAGTAGTACATCAAGTTCAGATGATAGCCACGGCATTCACTTGTATCGCCGGACTTGCTGATGAGGGTCTCACGGAAGAGCTTGGCAAGTAGCAGGTAGGAGTAGTACATGCCAGAAATAGTGGGAGGTCCAGGCGTGGGATTCGACGGATAGCAAAAGGCAATGTCTCCCTTGGCGAATTTCTGCTGAGAGTATATCTTGAAACCACGAGCACGACCTCCACCAAACCCCATGGCTTCACAGAAATCAAGATAGTTGCAAGTGTATTTCTGTTTGCCAGTCATCCAAGTCATAGTCCGAGCTGCATCATCATGGAAAAAGACTGTGCAACGAAACTGCCTCACCAAGATCGGACAGTAGCACTCATCAGTGGGCATTAGGCACATAAGCTCATACAACCCCATCCGCTTCAAGGTCTCAACCGCAAAGCGAAACGTGGTGTCTTCATGCAGTGCAATAACATTCTTGATGGCCTTGGGCATAACAAAAGTACCATTCTTCATGTGATCTTGGGTGTCATAGTACTCTTCCCACATCCTTTGCTGTGTATTAGTCCAGAAAAAGCCATCTCCCCCTGTGTAGGTGGGTTCTGCAAAGCGATAGGGGTTGGACTCTCTAAGTCTTCTCCATGCCCCAACTTGTACATCGCCAACATTATATGTTGGCAAGATCTCATCTTCTTCCTGGGCTACATGCTTATCTCTCTTCCTGTTGGGAACCGACTTGGTTCTTCCAAAGGAGGTACCATCAGTAGGCACACGACCGCTCGTACGTCGTGGTGGGTGTCCTGCATGCCTTCCTCTCTTGGCAGTGGTATCACGGTCCTCACCGCTCCAATCTCCTGTGAATAAGCAATATAGGGCGAGGAGAGCAATGAGGTAAGTGTACATGTCATCAATATATAGGGAGGCCAAAGAAACATAGCATATATCCAAGTGTTTCGACGAGTTTGTGCGAAGAACTGGGCGAGCCGGCGCACGGGCCGGTCGGACCGGACTACAGACCGGACGAGCCGGTTGTAAATCCGGTTGACCGGGCGACACGCCGGAACGGCCGGTTGAGAGGCCGGTCGACCGGGTCTGAGACCGGGTGCTGCTGACTTGTGATGTTTGCCCAGAAATTCGACCACAAAATCATGCAAAAACTCACAAACTTGAACATAGACTATACCAAGGGAGTGAATAATGTGCATAGGGGTGTGAGACACTCTAGATGGCATGAGGACTTACAAACCCTAACCCTAACCCTAATTTTTCTCAACTTTCCTCAACATGTGGCAATGGGAGAGGGAAAGCAAGAAGGAGAGGGAATGGAAGGGAGATTTACCCGAAGACATTGTCCTTTTTGCCCAAGTGAGCAAGAAGAACACGTCAAGAGGGCTTGAGGACCAAATCCCCACGATCTCCCAAACGAGCTTGAGAAGGACCAAATCCTTTGGTGAAGAAGCTTGAGAGATCCCGATCTACGGTTGGGTGTAGTTTGAGGAGAAACTAGTGGTGGGAAGGGTCTAGGCTGTGGTGGAGATGGGGGAGGCGGCGGCCATGGAAGTTTTGGAGGTGGGGGATAATGAGGAAGAAGACCCCCAAGGGGTATCCTCCTCCAAGACATAACAGCCGCACGACCGGTTGGTTGCCCGGTCGACCGGGCCAGACGCCGGACGACCCGGCGCAAAGGCCGGTCCGACCGGGCCAGTGACCGGCCGAAGTCAGTTTGCCCAAAATTGTGTTATTTTGACTCGTTTTGCCCCTAATCTTTGTGTAAATGTGTGTGAGTGCTCAGATGATGACATGTACATATAGATAGATAGATGATGATGAGATGAGCATAGACATGGGGTTGGAAACACAAAGTTCTCTAGGCATACCCATTGGAGAGAAAATCCAAACAAAATGTGAATAGCAACAATGGGCATGATTCGAAGTATATATCAAGAATCATAAGTCATTTTGGAAATGATGTTTGCAATAAGATCATTTGGCCTTATATAGTCAAATCAAGTTGTAATGAAGGCTCAATGAGGGGCGGGGGATTACTCCCCCTATGTGAAAGCGCAAATGTCATGTGACCACGAAGAGACATGCTTGGGTCCATATAATGACATTGGGTCTATTTATGTTGCACACATAGGTATGCATCATACCAAGACATGGTAGGATGACTATCCCCATATGTGCTATGCCTCTAAGCTAGATAGCAAGATAAATGCAAGAATATAGTGCAAGAAGTTAATCAATCCAAGTTTTTAGGATCAAGAATACCAAGTTCTCCTCTCAAGTTAACAAAGCGGGCTTCATCCAAAGGCTTAGTGAAAATATCCGCCAATTGGTAGGTTGTTCCCACATGAGTGAGATCAATATCCTTATTGGCAACATGATCACGTAGGAAGTGATGGCGAATGTCAATATGTTTGGTGCGACAATGTTGAACCGGGTTGTTGGCGATCTTTATTGCACTTTCATTGTCACAAAGAAGAGGCACCGTACCAAGAGACACACCATAGTCTTTCAAGGTTTGCTTCATCCATAACAATTGAGTGCAACAAGATGCCGCGGATATGTATTCGGCTTCGGCGGTGGATAGGGCGGTGGAGTTTTGTTTCTTGGATGACCAACTCACCAATGACCGGCCAATAAATTGGCAAGCCCCGGAGGTAGACTTTCGATCAACCTTATCACCGGCCCAATCGGAATCCGAATAGCCAATGAGTTCAAAGGTTGACCCCTTTGGATACCATAGCCCGAGAGTAGGAGTGAGAACAAGGTATCTTAGTATCCGTTTGACCGCCACTAAATGGCTCTCCTTGGGAGCGGATTGAAAACGAGCACACATCCCTACACTTAGCATGATATCCGGCCTAGAGGCACAAAGGTAGAGCAAGGATCCTATCATGGAGCGGTATACCTTTATGTCCACATCCTTCTCACCGTCACATGAACCAAGTTGCCCCTTTACGGGCATGGGTGTCTTCATTGGACTCGCATTGGTCATGTTGAATTTCTTGAGCATGTCCCTCACATACTTTTCTTGAGAGATGAAGGTGCCTTTTGCAAGTTGCCTCACTTGGAAGCCTAGAAAGAACTTCAACTCTCCCATCATGGACATCTCAAATTTCCTAGTCATCAATAGCTCAAAAGCTTTGTTATGATTGGGGTTAGTTCCACCAAAGATAATATCATCAACATATATTTGACATATAAAGAGGCCACCCCTTTAACCCGCTTGGTGAAAAGGGTGGAATCGACCGTACCCATGCAAAACCCATCATGTAGTAAGAAATCCCTAAGGAACTCATACCAAGCACGTGGAGCTTGCTTGAGACCGTAGAGTGCCTTATGGAGTAAATACACGTGGTTGGGTCGGCATGGGTCTTCGAAACCCGGGGTTGAGCCACATATGCGGTTTCTTTTAGGGGACCATTCAAAAATGCACTTTTCACATCCATTTGATATAATTTGAAATTGTGGAAAGATGCAAATGCAAGCAAAAGACGAATAGCTTCAAGACGGGCTACCGGCGCAAAGGTATCCTCAAAATCCATACCTTCTATTTGGGCAAACCCTTGCGCCACTAACCTTGCTTTGTTTCGTATGACAATGCCATTCTCATCTTGCTTGTTCTTGAATACCCATTTGGTCCCAATGACATTGATGCGATGATCCTTGGGTCTCTCAACTAGAGACCATACTTCATTACGAGTGAAACACTCCAATTCTTCTTGCATGGCAATTACCCAATCCGGATCGACCAAGGCTTCATGTACCTTAAGTGGTTCAAAACTAGACACAAAAGCATGATGTTGACAATAAGTGATAAGTAATGCATGGTGTCTACGAGTTACCACTCCTCTTGAGATGCTACCAAGGACTTGATCCACTTTCATGTCACTTGCCCTTGTAGCGGCCTTGATCTTCCGAACGGTTCCTTCATGATCAATGAATTCATCTCTTGCTAGTACTTGATCATGAGGGACCACTTGAGCTTGATCATGAGTTGAGGATGTTTCTTGATCATCATCATGGTCTTGCTCCGTGGAATGAGGATCTTCTTCTTGTTCTTCGGATTGAGACTCATCTTGAGTAGAGGATGGTTCTTGAGTTGCACTTGATGGTTCGACTTGAGTTGAGCTAGGCTCCACTTGTGGCGTGCTTGAAACATCTACTCCATCATCTTGATCATCATTATGAACCTCCATGGGCCGGATGTGTCCAATGCCCATATGCTTGATGGCACTAGATGGATCATCATCATTATCTGCAACACATGGAACAACTTGCTCCACTTGGGAGCCATTATCCTCCAAGAACACCACGTCACAAGATACTTCAATAGTCCCGGTGGACCGGTTGTAGTATCTATAGGCGTGAGAGTTCTCCGCATATCCAACAAATATACCCTCTATGGTTCTAGTTTCAAATTTACCGAGCTTTCCTTTGTTGTTTTTAACAAGACATTTGCATCCAAAAACACGAATGTACATGACGTTAGGCTTGTTACCGGTAAGGAGCTCGTATGGGGTTTTGTTGTGGAGGGGACGGAGAAAGAGCCGGTTGGAGTAGTGGACGGCCGTAGAGATGGCTTCTCCCCAAAAGTTGTGGGGTGAGTTGAATTCACTCAACATGGTTCTTGCCATCTCAATGATAGTCCGGTTCTTCCTTTCAACAACACCATTTTGTTGAGGGGTGTATGGCGCCGAAAACTCATGCTTGATGCCCTCATCATCAACAAACTCTTGCATAGTGTAGTTCTTGAACTCGGTGCCATTGTCGGTCCTAATTGCCTTGATCTCGGATTCATACATACGTTGAGCTTTCTTGGCGAAGGTGATGAACTCTCTATGGGTCTCGTCCTTAGACTTAAGGAGAAAGACCCAAGAGTATCTTGAGTAATCATCAACAATGACAAGTCCATACTTGCTCCCACCAAGAGTATCATAATGTGATGGCCCAAAGAGATCCAAATGAAGGAGCTCCAAAGGCCTAGATGTGGTAACAATACTCTTGATGGGATGCTTCTTCTTGAGTTGCTTTCCGGCTACACATGCACTACAAACACGATCTTTCTCAAAAGAAATGCCGGTTAGTCCCACAATATGCTCACCCTTTAGGAGTTGTTTAAGATTCCTCATGTTAACATGACCAAGGCGGCGATGCCACAACCAACCTTCGTCATGCTTGGCCGCCATTAGACATGTGGAGAAGGAGGGGCTCTCTTTCGAGAGGTCAACCACGTAAAGGTTGTTCTCCACATATCCAACAAGGACCAATTTGAGATTGTCACTCCTAAAGACTTGCACATAATATTTAGTGAAATATGAATTGTAACCGGCATCGGCAAGATGATATATAGAAAGTAAGTTATAGCCAAGGTGTTCAACAAGCATAACCGTCTCAAGGCACAAGTCCTTAGAGATTGCTACCTTGCCATACCCAAGTACCTTTCCCTTTGAGTTGTCACCAAAGGTGATGCTTGACTTCTTGTTGATATCTTCAATGAATTGATCAAGCACACCTTTTCCTCCGGTCATATGATTGGTGCATCCACTATCAAACACCCATTTTGGACCACCGGAGGAATACCCCTACAAAATCAAGTAGAGGATTTAGGAACCCATCGATTAATGGGTTCCTTTGCAATGGCAACAATATCTTTTGGTACCCAAATTGAGTACTCTCTATAAGCATAGCCATTAGGAGGGCCAACATAGTTAGCATAGACATCACCATAATAATCAACAAATAATGCATAGTGATCATTTGGCCCCGTGCGGTCACCACTAGTGGCTTTGCCCTTTGAGGCTTTGCCATTGTTAGTGACCTTCTTGTTCTTATCTTGAGCGGGTTTCTCCTTCTTGTAGTTGTTCTTCTTGTGGGACTTGGGAGCATATCCAAGTCCATACTTTTGATTGTTTGACCTTTGCTTACTCAAGAGGTCATCCAATCCCATCTTGTTCTTGGCGGTGGTGAACTTTGCAAGTTCCTTTGTTAGCCTAACATTTTCCTCAAGAATAGATGCTTGCTCACAAGAAGATTCATTAGGATGATAGTCAAGACCATATTTGGTCACCAAGGACTCAAGATATGCATTGGTCTCAACATGCAAAGAAAGTTCCTCTTGTAAACGAACATGTTCCTCAACAAGTTTAGCATGCTCACTAGTAAAGGAAATGGAGGAACAAGCAAGCTTTTCAACATCAATGGGATCCTTCATTGATCCAAGAGCCTTTTTGTAGGATTCTTGAAGTAGATCATGGTTCTCTCCAAGTTTCTTGAGCTCATCCTTGACAAGCTTGTTAGCTCTTTCAAGGTGGTCAAGATCCCTAGTGAGAGAAGCATGAGCAACTTCAAGCTCCTCCTTTGAGGCATTGAGCTCTTGGGTCAATAATTGAGCCCTATCAATAGTTTCTAGGTCCTTAACTTTATCAAGTTCATAAGTTTCAATTTGTTGCTTAAGGCCTTGAGATATGCACCTTTCGGTTTTTAGCTCTTGTCTTAGGAGATTGAATCTCCGTTCCTTCTCATTCAATTGATATTCTAATTCCTCAATGGACTCATCCTTTTCTTTGAGTGAGTCCATCAAGAAATCAAACTTGACAAGAGCTTCACCACGAAGGGTGCATCTAACATCATAGAGTTCCTTAAGCACAATTAATTCATCTTGATTTTCGTTCTCATCATCTAGAACACTAGATAGGGAAGGTGGAGGTTCCATTACCTTGGTTTCCCTTGCCATAAGACAAGAGCCAATGATTGTAGATGAGGTAGAGTCATCGGAGTCATCATCTTGAGTTATCCTTGCCATGAAAGAGGATCCAACATCATTCTCCATGGAGTAGTCCTTGGAGTAGTCATATGTGAAGAGTGACCCGGGCTTAGAGAAAGCCAAACCGGCCACCCCGGCCTCCTTCTCCTCATCTTCCTCTTCATCATCGGACAAGTACTCGGCCCCAACAAAGGCCCTTCCCTTGTTCTTCTTGTATCGATCATTGATTGGGTTTGGCTTCAACCTTGGCTTGACCCCTTTGATGAACTTTGGCTTGTCTACCCTTTTCTCATAAGGGCACTCATTTGCAAAGTGGCTATCTTCATCACAGTTGTAGCAAGTTCTTTTCTTCTTCTTGTCGTTGAAGAGCATTGGAAGCTTTCCCTTGTACTTCTTGGCAAAGAAGGCAAAGTTGGTAACAATGTCACTAGTTGAGGTCATCTCTTCCTCTTCTTCAAATTCATATTCTTCTTCTCCTCCATGATCGGCCCTAGCCTTGAGAGCAAGATTGTGTGGCGCTTCATGGTTGTGTGAGGCTTCATCAACACGGTTCATTGCCATGAGCCTCTTTCCCGCTTTGGCCATGTTTTCATTGGCGGCCACATAGGAGACTAGATCATCGGAGTTGAGGTCGGCACTCTTGGTCATGATTTGTAAGTTGAGTGCAAGATTGGTGTCTTCTTGTTTGACGGCAATCATAGCAATGACCTTGGACTTTATAAATGCTTCATTCATCTCGAAGCCGTCATTGTACTTCTCAACACCGAGTCCCTTGACCCTTACTCTAAGAGCACCGAGTCTTGCATAAGCATCGGCCACGGACTCTCCTTCTCGAATCATGAATTGATGAGCCTCTTGCTTTGCGGTCTCATAAAGAGCGGATTGGATCAAATCGGTTCCCTCTTGGAGTACTACGATTCGATCCCACAACTCTTTAGCGGACTCTATGTCATTGACTTGATCAAGGAGCTTGCGGTTGATGCCACTCCTAATCTTGTCACGGGCGGAGGCGTTGAGTTGACGGTTGTAGAATTCGGTGGAGGTCAACCGAATGGGATCTTGTGGCTCCCGGTATCCATGAACAATGATCTCCCACAACTCCACGCTGCAGCTGCGAATATGAGATTCCATAGAAGATTTCCAAAAAGGAAAGTGAGTTCCATCAAAATGGGGAACATTCCCACTATGGTTTATATGAGGCATGGGTGAAGTGTTTTTGGGATAGTCATGGTTGACTTCGCGATAGCTCCCTAGTGAGGCCGAAGCCGTACTAGGAGGCCCACTAGTCAAGTTCTTAAGCATGGTAGACATTTCGCCATTTGGCTTTGTAGCTCATCCTCCTTTTTCTTCTTCTCGGCATCATATGCCAAGAATCTAGATTTCATCTCTTTAACCGAAAGGTTAGAGTTTTCATCTAGACCCTCGAATAGTTTTTCCATCTCACTCTTAAGGCGGTGAAGCCCTTAATAAGAGTCCAGGCTCTGATACCAATTGAAAGTATAGAGATGGTAAACCTAGAGGGGGGTGAATAGGTTTCTACAGATTTTAATCCTTTCTTTGCAATATTAGGCTTTGCGGAATATAAAGGTGAGCCTAATGCAAACTAGGTGAAGCAACCTATATGAAGATACAACTATCTCGAGCACGAAGGCTCTCTCGAGGCAGTTTAAATCACAAGTAAGGAGTTCGGTTAGAGATAACCGATAGCACGCGGAGACGAGGATGTATTCCCGTGTTCCCTTGCTTTGCAACAAGGTACGTCACGTTTGGAGGGGTGGAGGTCCCACGAAGGATTCCCCACGCCACGAAGGCTCACCCTATTCTTCGGAGCCTATCCCACGAAGGAATAGCTCACTCACTTGTGGTAGACTTTGAGGTAGCCTCCAAACCTTCACAATCTTGCCCGGAGCGAATCCACAACCCGGATGCTTCCGGACTCCTCTTGCCCACCTAGGGTTTCCAAGGAACCCTAGGAAGCAAGCTTCTCGATGAATACAAGGGGGAATGAGATTTGGCTTGGTAGAACGAGTAGATCGGGTCCTCCTCTAGTGATTCCCCGGAGGGATTTGAGTTTGGGTGGAGGAGGAGGGAGATCGGAGGCTTTTGGTGTTTCTAATAATGGAGTAAGAGAGAGAGAGCTCAAGAACAGCTTGTAGTATGTTGCCTAACCCTTCCAAGGTAGGAGAAGGGGTATTTATAGTGCTCTTTGAAAACTGGCCGTTGCAACTTGCCACATCATCAGTTTTCCTCGAGGAACCCGGTCGACCGGATTTGGCACCGGATTGGCCGGCGCACAGTCCGGTCCGACCGGCCCTGTGACCGGGTCGGCCGGTTTCAACCGGAGCTGGGACCGGGTCTTGACCGGACGAGGTTCTGAGCTTACTGGATCATGCCCGGATGTCACAAGTGCAAACTCCGGTTGGGCACCGGGGTGGTCGGTCCGGAACCCGGTTCGACCGGGTCGTGGACCGGATGGGCCGGTCCAAACCGGGCTGGCGACCGGACGCCGACCGGTGACCGCACACCCTTTACCGGATCCTGCCCGGATGGCACAAGCGCCGGATCCGGTTGCCTCCGGCCGTCCGGTGCCGTGGCCGGTCGGACCGGGTCCGGGACCGGCCGGCACCGGAAAACCTTGTTGATTCTTCGTCGAAGTGGGGGGTCTCCCATTGCCATCTTGTTCCATTGTTACACCATTAAACCTCTTTGGCTAATACCTGGGGATCATCTTGTAGACATGTATTAGACCAAATACACTAGCACGGTGTCATAGTTACCAAAATAATGGATAAGGGTAAAATACCCTTACACTTTTCAATGGCAATAATATCTTTTGGTACCCAAATTGAGTACTCTCTATAAGCATAGCCATTACGAGGGCCAACATAGTTAGCATAGACATCACCATAATAATCAACAAATAAAGCATAGTGATTGTTTGGCCCCGTGTTGTCACCACTAGTGGCTTTGCCCTTTGAGGCTTTGCCATCATTAGTGACCTTCTTGTTCTTATGTTGAGCAGGTTTCTTCTTCTTGTAGTTGTTCTTCTTGTAGGACTTGGGAACATATCCAAGTCCAAACTTTTGATTGTTTGACCTTTGCTTACTCAAGAGGTCATCCAATCCCATCTTGTTCTTGGCGGTGGTGAACTTTGCAAGTTCCTTTGTTAACCTAACATTTTCCTCAAGAATAGATGCTTGCTCACAAGAAGATTCATTAGGATGATAGTCGAGACCATATTTGGTCACCAAGGATTCAAGATATGCATTGGTCTCAACATGCAAAGAGAGTTCCTCTTGTAAACGAACATGTCCCTCAACAAGTTTAGCATGCTCACTAGTAGAGGAGGTGGAGGAACTAGCAACTTTTTCTACAACAATGGGATCCTTCATTGATCCAAGAGCCTTCTTGTAGGTTTCTTGGAGAAGATCATGGTTCTCTCCAAGTCTCTTGAGCTCATCCTTAACAAGCTTGTTAGCTCTTTCAAGATGGTCAAGATCCCTAGTGAGAGAAGCATGAGCAACTTCAAGCTCCTCCTTTGAGGCATTGAGCTCTTGGGTCAATGATTGAGCCCTTTCAATAGTTTCGAGGTCCTTAACTTTATCTAGTTCATAAGTTTCAATGTGTTGCTTAAGGCCTTGAGATATGCACCTTTCGGTTTTTAGCTCTTGTCTTAGGAGATTGAATCTCCATTCCTTTTCATTCAAATGATATTCTAATTTCTCAATGGACTCATCCTTTTCCTTGAGGGAGTCCATCAAGAAATCAAACTTGACAAGAGCTTCACCATGAAGGGTGCATCTAACATCGTAAATTTCCTTAAGCACAATTAATTCTTCTTGATTTTCAGTTTCATCATCGAGAACACTAGATAGAGAAGGTGGGGGTTCCATTACCTTGGTTTCTCTTGCCATAAGACAATAGCCAATGATTGTAGAGGAGGGAGAGTCATCGGAGTCATCATCTTGAGTTGTTCTTGCCATGAAGGAAGAGCCAACATCATTCTCCGTGGAGTAATCCTTGGAGTAGTCATATGTGAAGAGTGACCCGGGTTTAGAGAAAGCCAAACCGGCCACTCCGGCCTCCTTCTCCTCATCTTCCTCTTCTTCATCGGACAAGTACTCGGCCCCAACAAAGGCTCTTCCCTTGTTCTTCTTGTATCGATCGTTGATTGGGTTTGGCTTCAATCTTGGCTTGACCCCTTTGATGAACTTTGGCTTGTCTACCCTTTTCTCATAAGGGCACTCATTTGCAAAGTGGCTATCTTCATCACAATTGTAGCAAGTTCTCTTCTTCTTCTTGTCATTGAGGAGCATTGGAAACTTTGCCTTGTACTTCTTGGCAAAGAAAGCAAAGTCGGTAGCAATGTCACTAGTTGAAGTCATCTCTTCATCTTCTTCAATTTCATAGTCTTCTTTGCTTCCATGGTCGGCTCTAGCTTTGAGAGCAAGATTGGTTGACGCTTCATGGTTGTGTGAGGCTTCATCAACACGGTTCATTGCCATGAGCCTCTTTCCTGCTTTGGCCATGTTTTCATTGGCGGCCACGTAGGAGACTAGATCATCGGAGTTCAGATCAGCGCTCTTGGTCATGATTTGCAAGTTGAGTGCAAGGTTGGTGTCTTCTTGCTTGACAGCAATCATAGCAATGACCTTGGACTTTATGAATGCTTCATTCATCTCGAAGCCGTCATTGTACTTCTCAACTCCAAGTCCCTTGACCCTTACTCTAAGAGCACCAAGCCTTGCATAAGCATCGGCCACGGATTCTCCTTCTCGAATCATGAACTGATGGGCCTCTTGCTTTGCGGTCTCATAAAGAGCTGATTGGATCAAATCGGTTCCCTCTTGGAGTACTATGATTCGATCCCACAACTCTTTAGCGGAGTCAATGTCATTGACTTGATCAAGGAGCTTGCGGTTGATGCCACTCCTAATCTTGTCACGTGCGGAGGCATTGAGTTGATGGTTGTAGAATTCGGTGGAGGTCAACTGAATGGGATCATGTGGCTCCCGGTATCCATAACAATGATCTCCCATAGCTCCACACTGCAGCTGCAAATATGAGATTCCATAGCAGATTTCCAAAAAGGAAAGTGAGTTCCATCAAAATGGGGAACATTCCCACTATGGTTTATATGAGGCATGGGTGAAGTGTTTTTGGGATAGTCATGGTTGACTTCATGGAAACTCCCTTGAGAGGCCGAAACCGCACTAGGAGTCCCACTAGTCAAGTTCTTAAGCATGGCAGTCATCTCTGCCATTTGGCTTTGTAGGTCATCCTCCTTTTTCTTCTTCTCGGCATCATATGCCAAGAATCTAGATTTCATTTCTTTAACCGAAAGGTTAGAGTCTTCATCTAGACCCTCGAATAGTTTATCCATCTCACTCTTAAGGCGGTGAAGCCCTTAATAAGAGTCCAGGCTCTGATACCAATTGAAAGTTCAGAGATGGTAAACCTAGAGAGGGGGTGAATAGGTTTCTACAAATTTTAATTCTTTCTTTGCAATATTAGGCTTTGCGGAATATAAAGATGAGCCTAATGCAAACTAGGTGAAACAACCTATATGAGGATACAACTAACTCGAGCACGAAGGCTCTCACAGGCGATTAAATCACAAGTAAGGAGTTCGGTTAGAGATAACCGATAGCACGCGGAGACGAGGATGTATTCCCGTGTTCCCTTCCTTTGCAAGAAGGTACGTCACGTTTGGAGGGGTGGAGGTCCCACGAAGGATTCCCCACGCCACGAAGGCTCACCCTATTCTCCGGAGCCTATCCCACGAAGGAATAGCTCACTCACTTGTGGTAGACTTTCAGGTAGCCTCCAAACCTTCACAATCTTGTCAGGAGAAAATCCACAGCCTGGATGCTTCCGGACCACTCTTGCTGTCAACACCCGGATTTTTAAGTCCAGATGCCTATTATGCCATTCATCGCAATCCCAGGAATATTGTTTTTGCGAGACATAATAGATTGATATCACAACACATCATTCATTACATACCATAATCGTCTTACAAATAAAGGATCACATGATCCAGTCTTATTACAATAATAGAAGTTCTATTTATTCATTACATAACACATAGCGGAAGCGAAAGTAGCGTAGGAGTAGTCCATCTATTCCACAGGCAACTGTTGACGTCAGGAGTGATCCTAGTTGTCGTAGACGTCCTGCTGTCCTTCTTCCGGGTTCTGGTACTCGTCTTCATAGTCTGGCCATTTGAATAGCCAGGGACACAGCCATGAGTACTTTAAAGTACTCGCAAACTAATACTATGGTAAATACTATCAACTATAGTAAGGGGGTTCTAAGCTCTAGTTTCATTTGCATAAAGCCAGTTTTATTTTGTAAACACCTTATTAATCAAAAACCTTTACTTGCTCAACTAACTCAAGTGGGAACATTAGTGTCATTCCCACAACTCAGTTGTGATTCAAAGTCAAAGTCACCTTTCAATTCAAATCACAAGTCACCATTCATATTTTTAGAAAAGTTCTGATGACGGAACAGTATGGCCTTTCCAACTGTCCATAACCGCGGACACGGCTATTCGAATAGGTTTAACTCTGCAGAGGTTGTACACTTGTGCCACAACAATTGCAATAGTTCGTCAGGGGTAACTGGCCCTTATTTATCGTACGCAGTACGCGAACTACCAATCCTAACCTTTCATTTACATACTCTAGTATGAGCACCTCTCCCCATGAGCTTAGCCTCCCGGTGAAAACCGCAGTCAACCCGGGAACTGCACAGGGCTTGGGCCGGACATTCACCTCATTTCACGTCATTTCACATCACTTCACCAGTACGGAGGCAGCATCAAGCATAACCCCTATGACGCTTGTTCAGAGGGAACCCATACTAAAATACATAAGTTTCCAGCCTAAGCCTTACCCAGATTCAGGTATTGTGGGGGTACTTGTAAAATTGGAATGGTATCGCATCCGAACCCAACCATCAGTGTTTTTGATAAAATTCACCAAGTCATTCACCAGTCATATTCACCTTCAAAATCTCTCAATATAATGACTCATCATTCCAAGGTTTTCAAAGTCATTTCAAATCACAAGTTCCCAACTAGAGTAGTCACTTTTAATATTGAGCACTAGCAACTAGTCATGAGGGGTGCTAAGTATCTTGGAGCTTGCTAGGCTAAGGGTGATTCTCTTGTACTACTCTATAATTCAACCAAGTGAATCATAAATCAAAAAGTAACTTTGATAAATAAAAATCAAGTAAAACTTGGAAGGTAAAAACTTGGGATAGGTTCATAAAGTAAAATGTAATAGTGCCTTGCTCTTGTAGAGCTTTGCACAAGGGAACCTTGCAAGAGTGTTAGCTTGCCTTGGTTGGTGATGTGATCAAAGTTTTCTTGCTCTTCCTCTTGGTAGAAGACCTCTTCCTCTTGATAGTCTCCGGTACTAGCGTCTATAAACGAAGACGAGGATACAATCACCAAACAACACTTAAGTAGTCTTATTTAGCCTTAATGGCTCACACCATTGATCTAGCATCACTACTTACATTTATTCACAAATTATACTAGGGTTTCTTTATTTAACATTTGGAAAAATAATTTCCTCTCATTGAAATTTTAAATTAAGGTTTCTCTTTGGTTTGGAGAAATAATTCCCTCTCATTGAATTCTTCTTAAGATTTAATCTCTCTTATGAATAATATATGACCTAGGTTGACCAAGGTCAACCTCTTCATACTTATCATTTGAGAAAAGTGATTTAAATGAGGTTCCATACCTCATGCAATTTAATACTAACATGATAGTGATTTAATGCCACCAAATAACTCAATATGAGAGTATATAGACCATGGTCACTATCTCATGTTGAATTACTTGAGAACAAGATTTAAATGAGAGGAATACCTCTCATATGATTTAACACATAGTTGTAACTAATTTAATAAAAACTATTATTGAGGTGATTTCATATTCTCAAATAACCAGGGATGATCCCATGTTGACCAAGGTCAACACTTCTCACTTAGTATTTGAGAAAAGTGGTTTAAATGATATTCATCATCTCATGTGAATTAAATACCATGGCAATTGTAAATACTATTTAGATCTAAAAATCTACAAGTGAGCAAGTATGAGCCTAAGCATTTAAAGGTCAACACATTACTTCATATCACTTGTGAGAATGAGGTAAATGAGGTGCTACACCTCATAGATTTAAAATTCTAAAATTTGGATAAAGTTTAAATGAGCTAGTATTGACTACATAGCCAATTTTTGAATCTAGCCCATGATCATGAACAGAACCTATATCATATTTTTACATAATAAATTAGAGTTTGTTAAATGTGGATTATTGCAATTGGATTCACTTCAAAATTCAATGTGGTTGATTTTTAAGATTTATTTGAATACAGAAAAGTATCTGTTTTGTTATTTTTGCTTTTCAAAAACTACACAAGGTAAGGGGTTGATTCCAGTGGGGTTAGTTAGAGCAAATCATAAGCTTTCTAGAACATTTTGATTTACTAAATTTGAGTTTGTAGAATTTGAACTATTCAAATTATAGGACAGACCAGTATTGAATTTAAACCACAAAAGAATTAAACGAATTTGAATTCTGGGCTTTAGGCGGGAAAGTAAACGGGCTAAACTGAGGAAACAGCGCTGGGCCGGCCCGGTAACGCTTCAGCGCGCCGCGGGCCAACTGACATGGTGGGGCCTGCGTGTCAGTCTCTATTTTACACCGAAACGGTATCCACTCACTTGAGCCGTGCGATCAGACGCTGATCCGACGGTCGACCGTCGTCGTCGTCGCCGGGGAGGAGGCTTGCGGCGCCGGCGAGGTAGGGGGTCGGCGGCGCGACGGAGGCTCCCCGCGGGGCTCCTCTCGGGTGTGCGGCGAGGTTGTCGAGGACGAGGAGTCGACTGGTACCGTCGGCGGAGCTCGGGGCGGCGTGAATCGGCGATGGTGATGTGCGGACTCCGGCGGCCGTCGGCTTCGAATTGGAGTAACTCCGGTGAAATTGGGAAGGGAGAGGTGGTCAAGGAGATCAAGGAGAAGGAGGGGAGCAGGTTCTGTGTGGAGAAGGGAGGCTGAAATGGCCTCTATTTATAGGACGGAAGGTGACCGTGGGGTGCTGTGGAGGTCGTCCATGGCGCGGCCGTCTGGAGCGGTGAAGGGGCAAGGTAGGGGTCGCGCGAGGTAGGTGATGACTAGGCGAGGCTAGAGAGCGTGCTGGCGTGGCCAATGATGGTCTGAGGCGTGCTAGCATCGTGGCCGTCCTCGCAGTACCGGCGCGGCAGAACTCAGATCATTGCGACGGTGACGGGGCTCCCGCGAGCTATTGATCATGTCCAGTAGGTAGCTGGTGCCGAGGGCCGTGCGTGTGCAAAGTGAGAGAGGGGTAGGCGGACGAGGGCGACGGGTCGACGGCGTGCTCTGGCGCGTCCAGGGTTGGGTCGGGGCGCGGTCACCGCGTGCCTGGCACGTCCTGGGCGTGTCTGGGCACGCTTTGTTCGGCCAATGGCGTGGTCGAGTGTCGCTGGGGCGTGTACCGTCGAGGTACTGGAGGGGTATAGATGCTCCAGGACAAGGAGAGGCGCCAAGATGGTGGCCAGAGAGGAGGGTTGCGTGTGTGTGTGCATGCTCACGGCATGAGCAAAGTCTTGGCATTTCTCCAACTTAAACAACCGATGCAAGTACTGGGCTTGGTGTAGGGGTGATAGGGGAGCAATGATCATCCAGAAATAAAGGTAGTTTAGGCAAAGATCCAGAGGATAATAGCATGTCTCTTATTTGCCAAATGATGCCTGCAATGTGTTCGACTAAATGGCCGCAAGAAACTTCTTTTCAAAATTTGAAATTCTTTTTGGTGCACTTCATTTATATAAATAGAGAAAGGGTTTTGTGGTGGTGGTGGTCATTTTGGTGAAGTTTTGTGAGATTTCAAAAAGTGTGTCATCTTCTCTTTATTTCAACGTCCTCACTTGTCCATTCTATTCTCGGTCAACCTAGTCAACTTCAGTAGAGATGGTCAACATGGAAGTTGTTGACCTTGACTTGGTCTTGGATGACATGGTCATAGTTGACCAAGTTTAGTTGAAGAAAAGTCAAATGCAGGGGTGTAAAGTAGGGAAGATTTTATAAATGGGTCATATGACCATTATCACATGTATGTGAGTTTTGAATTTTCCTTTGATTTGATTCTTGTTTCTTTGATGCAAATGTGTTTGTTTATCATATATAAGTATTCTACAAGCAAGAGATCAAGCAATGGTGGCCTTGGTTGAAGATTTGCAAATTGGGCTAAGTGTATGTGAGTGAAATTGGGGAATTTCTCACTATGTGATTTCTCTCCATTTAATTTGACTTTGGTTGACTCTAAGATGATTCTTATTAGTTTTGAAACATATTCAAACCATTGAAACCATTCAAATGGTCTTGTTCAAAGATTTGCAAAAATGGCCATAACACATAAGAGATGATGTGTCACTTTTCATTATTTTTGTAAAGTGTTGATCTTGCTTTACTTGGGCATGGGTTAGGGTCAATTTAGTATTATATTAGGTTGAGAGATGGTTTCACACCATTTGGTCAAGGTTTAAAGTCATAGAACAAGAATTGGGTATTATGGCTATGTGCCACATGTGCCTCTATGCATATGTTGCATTTCATTTTAAATTTGACTTGGCTTGACCCATTTGGTGTTGTTGAGTGTTGAAATGGTATATGGAAGTGATCCAACCATTTACAACAAGTCCTAGGGTCAATCTTCTCAAATTCACAAATTTGCTATTTTACTCTCATATGCCTCTATGGCATTTTTAGTTTCTTTTTAATTTTCTTGGAAACCACTTGAAATTGGTTTGATAAGTACTAGGTAAAGTGTGTGAAGGTTTTCCAAACCTCTAAACAAAGTGGAAAGTTCTAGGGTAAAGATTTATAAAAGTAGCCATAGGCGCATATGCCTCTTTCTTATTTAATTTCCTTTTATTCTATTTTAACTAGGGTGGTGAAGAGAGGGATGAGGTTTAGGGTTTAGTGTGGTTCACAATGGTTCACCACCATTTAGCATAATTAAAAAGGTAGGGTTCAAGATTTACCTATTAGGGCTATATGCCCCCATATGTCTTCTATTTTATTTTGGTTTCTCAAAAATAGATCCAAATGATTTTTGGAGAAGATTAGGGTTTAAGGTTTTTCTTATTTGATTTCTTTCTCTTTTATTTTATTTGGTTGGTGATCTTCACTTGATCACTTTAGGGTTTTAGGGTTTAGCACATAAGCATAATAACACTCATCATGGCAAAACACAAGATTTAAACAAGATCTATATGTATCCTACTTAATTAATAAAAGTTTTTGTTGGTTCCAAAATTTGGAACTAGTGAAATTCATTTGTTTTATTTTGAAAATTCTTGGGATGTTACAAACCCTTCCCCCTTAAACAAATCTCGTCCCGAGATTTTAAGAAAAGTTAGGCTCCTAAGAGAGATTGAGCATTTTATTAACAGGAAGACATACTTGGCATGGTCTGGGGTGCTTCCTGAGCTTCAGTGGCAGTCATGTGGTAGAGACGGCCGTTGTTGTTGTTCTGGTTCCTTCTTCCGGCAAAGCGGCGCTGTTGCTGAGCAGGTGCTGCGGTATTGGCGGCAATCCTGGCAAGCTTTTTGGGGCACTCATTGGAGAAGTGACCCACAACTCCACACTCATAGTAGTTGACGGTGGACTTGTCTTTGGGGATTACGGGGGTAGCATTGCTTCCAGTCCTTGGGGCAGTATTGGTGTTGTTGTTGTTTCCATTGTTGTTGCTATTGTTGGGGTGGTTGTTGTTGTTGTTGCTGTTGTTGTTGTTGTTGCCTCCGGTCTTCGGGGGTCCTCCGTTGTTGTTGGTGTAGTTGGGGCGATAACTCTGAGCAGGGGGCTTGTTGTATCTTGGGTTGAATCCTCCAGAGGAGTGATTGCGGTACTTCTGGGTATGGTGGGGTCCATTCTGGTTCATCATTCTGCGTTTGCGGTTCTCATTGGCTTGGTGTAGCTTTCCTTCCATCTGTATGGCTGAGTCCACGAGGGCTTCTAAGTCAGCGAACGGAATGTTCACCAACACAGTCTGCATTTCGTCGTGTAGTCCGTTCAGAAATCTTTCCTTTCTCTTCTCATTGGTGTCGGTCTCATCCGGGGCGTACCTTGACAGAGTGAGAAACCTGTCGCGGTATTCCACCACCGACATTCTTCCTTGCTTGAGTTCACGAAACTCGTCTCTCATTTTCTTGATCAGTCCTTGGGGCACATGGTATTTGCTAAACTTCAGCTTGAAGTCTTCCCAGGTCATCATCTGTCCCGCATTCATTGCACGGGCACTTGTCCACCAGGCTCTGGCAGGTCCTGACAGGTAGTGGGTGGCGAACAACACTTTTTCTGCGGCTTCAACTCCCGCAACTTCGAGGTTGTTCTCCATGGTCTGGAGCCAGTCATCAGCATTGAGGGGCTCTTCAGTCTTGTTGAACATCGGAGGGTTGGTGTGCTGAAAGTTCTTCAGCTTCGATCCAGGGTGATCGTGGTTTCCATGGCCTTGATTGTTCTGAGCTATCTGTTGCAGTGCAGCAATGTTGGCTTGGCGTTCAGCTCTCTCGACTTCTCGGTCTGCCATCATTGTCTGCAGCAGTTGCATCATGGCATCCTGGGTGGCGTTGCGGGTTGGTGGGGCCATCTAAACATTGATGTAGGTGATAAGATAAGAGGGAAATTTCTATGGTTTGTTTTGTTAAGGTTTAAAAAGTTCATAAATTGAAATTTTGAGTAGTGTTGCAGGGGTAACACCGACAACACTTTTTCATTCATACCAAGCATCACATATTACAAATCTAACACACCGTTGGTTTGAAGAACCATTCATCGCTCTACGATACAAGGGGATCCTGATACAACTCACACCTACTTAAGTGCTGGGGTGATACTACTCTTCCGGGTGGATTCTTCTTCTTCACAGGTGATGTGCTTGGCGAGAGGCGAGGGCGTTGTCCAAATCCTCGCGAGTTTTGTACTGCTCGAAGTCCTGAGGTGCTTCATAGGGGTTCATCTTGGGTTGTGGTGGGGGCATGGTCATCGGTCTTCCCATGGAGTCATGTCTTGGGTAGTAGATGAAACGAGTGCTCTTGATCTTGTCCGCATTTTGTCCACACAGACGGAACATTGCTTCTTGCATAGCTTTGTCTAGTCCTTCCTTCCAAGTGTTTCCCGTTACGTGAAAACCAGATGGTTTCCCATACCGGGGCATCAAGCTTCCTTCGTAGATCAGTAGAAACGTCCCACCGAGGTGGTTCTCCTAACTGAGCCTTGAGGGGTATTCCGAAGAACTCGGGATACGGGTGTCCCAGATAGTCCACTAGTTGCTTCAAATCCTTTTCGAACTTTAGGTCGCCTCCGTGACCAAGCTGATAAAACTCCCATTTGTACTCCATCTGTGAAGAATTATGATGAGTAAGTTAGAGAAGTGTGTCAAAATTTTATGTAGTAGTATAAGAAGAATAGAGCATAACTTTCTTATTTGAAAAAGATCTCAATGATAAGAGTGAGAATAAGTTTTCTTAAATAGTCATTTCATTTGTTTTGAAACTAAAATTTTCAGACGTCCATTCTAACTAGGGTCTCCTAAGGTCAACAATGGCTCTGATACCAACTTGTCAACACCCGGATTTTTAAGTCCAGATGCCTATTATGCCATTCATCGCAATCCCAGGAATATTGTTTTTGCGAGACATAATAGATTGATATCACAACACATCATTCATTACATACCATAATCGTCTTACAAATAAAGGATCACATGATCCGAGTCTTATTACAATAATAGAAGTTCTATTTATTCATTACATAACACATAGCGGAAGCGAAAGTAGCGTAGGAGTAGTCCATCTATTCCACGAGCAACCGTTGACGTCGGGAGTGATCCTAGTTGTCGTAGACGTCCCGCTGTCCTTCTTCCGGGTTCGGTACTCGTCTTCATAGTCCGGCCATTTGAATAGCCAGGGACACAGCCATGAGTACTTTAAAGTACTCGCAAACTAATACTATGGTAAATACTATCAACTATAGTAAGGGGGTTCTAAGCTCTAGTTTCATTTGCATAAAGCCAGTTTTATTTCGTAAACACCTTATTAATCAAAAACCTTTACTTGCTCAACTAACTCAAGTGGGAACATTAGTGTCATTCCCACAACTCAGTTGTGATTCAAAGTCAAAGTCACCTTTCAATTCAAATCACAAGTCACCATTCATATTTTTAGAAAAGTTCTGATGACGGAACAAGTATGGCCTTTCCAACCGTCCATAACCGCGGACACGGCTATTCGAATAGGTTTAACTCGCGAGAGGTTGTACACTTGTGCCACAACAATTGCAATAGTTCGTCGGGGTAATCGGCCCTCGATTTATCGTACGCGATGACGCGAACTACCAATCCTAACCTTTCATTTACATACTCTAGTATGAGCACCTCTCCCCATGAGCTTGGCCTCCCGGTGAAAACCGCAGTCAACCCGGGAACTGCACAGGGCTTGGGCCGGACATTCACCTCATTTCACGTCATTTCACATCACTTCACCAGTACGGAGGCAGCATCAAGCATAACCCCTATGACGCTTGTTCAGAGGGAACCCATACTAAAATACATAAGTTTCCAGCTAAGCCTTACCCAGATTCAGGTATTGTGGGGGTACTTGTAAAATTGGAATGGTATCGCATCCGAACCCAACCATCAGTGTTTTTGATAAAATTCACCAAGTCATTCACCAGTCATATTCACCTTCAAAATCTCTCAATAGAATGACTCATCATTCCAAGGTTTTCAAAGTCATTTCAAATCACAAGTTCCCAACTAGAGTAGTCACTTTTAATATTGAGCACTAGCAACTAGTCATGAGGGGTGCTAAGTATCTTGGAGCTTGCTAGGCTAAGGGTGATTCTCTTGTACTACTCTATAATTCAACCAAGTGAATCATAAATCAAAAAGTAACTTTGATAAATAAAAATCAAGTAAAACTTGGAAGGTAAAAACTTGGGATAGGTTCATAAAGTAAAATGTAATAGTGCCTTGCTCTTGTAGAGCTTTGCACAAGGGAACCTTGCAAGAGTGTTAGCTTGCCTTGGTTGGTGATGTGATCAAAGTTTTCTTGCTCTTCCTCTTGGTAGAAGACCTCTTCCTCTTGATAGTCTCCGGTACTAGCGTCTATAAACGAAGACGAGGATACAATCACCAAACAACACTTAAGTAGTCTTATTTAGCCTTAATGGCTCACACCATTGATCTAGCATCACTACTTACATTTATTCACAAATTATACTAGGGTTTCTTTATTTAACATTTGGAAAAATAATTTCCTCTCATTGAAATTTTAAATTAAGGTTTCTCTTTGGTTTGGAGAAATAATTCCCTCTCATTGAATTCTTCTTAAGATTTAATCTCTCTTATGAATAATATATGACCTAGGTTGACCAAGGTCAACCTCTTCATACTTATCATTTGAGAAAAGTGATTTAAATGAGGTTCCATACCTCATGCAATTTAATAATAACATGATAGTGATTTAATGCCACCAAATAACTCAATATGAGAGTATATAGACCATGGTCACTATCTCATGTTGAATTACTTGAGAACAAGATTTAAATGAGAGGAATACCTCTCATATGATTTAACACATAGTTGTAACTAATTTAATAAAAACTATTATTGAGGTGATTTCATATTCTCAAATAACCAGGGATGATCCCATGTTGACCAAGGTCAACACTTCTCACTTAGTATTTGAGAAAAGTGGTTTAAATGATATTCATCATCTCATGTGAATTAAATACCATGGCAATTGTAAATACTATTTAGATCTAAAAATCTACAAGTGAGCAAGTATGAGCCTAAGCATTTAAAGGTCAACACATTACTTCATATCACTTGTGAGAATGAGGTAAATGAGGTGCTACACCTCATAGATTTAAAATTCTAAAATTTGGATAAAGTTTAAATGAGCTAGTATTGACTACATAGCCAATTTTTGAATCTAGCCCATGATCATGAACAGAACCTATATCATATTTTTACATAATAAATTAGAGTTTGTTAAATGTGGATTATTGCAATTGGATTCACTTCAAAATTCAATGTGGTTGATTTTTAAGATTTATTTGAATACAGAAAAGTATCTGTTTTGTTATTTTTGCTTTTCAAAAACTACACAAGGTAAGGGGTTGATTCCAGTGGGGTTAGTTAGAGCAAATCATAAGCTTTCTAGAACATTTTGATTTACTAAATTTGAGTTTGTAGAATTTGAACTATTCAAATTATAGGACAGACCAGTATTGAATTTAAACCACAAAAGAATTAAACGAATTTGAATTCTGGGCTTTAGGCGGGAAAGTAAACGGGCTAAACTGAGGAAACAGCGCTGGGCCGGCCCGGTAACGCTTCAGCGCGCCGCGGGCCAACTGACATGGTGGGGCCTGCGTGTCAGTCTCTATTTTACACCGAAACGGTATCCACTCACTTGAGCCGTGCGATCAGACGCTGATCCGACGGTCGACCGTCGTCGTCGTCGCCGGGGGAGGAGGCTTGCAGCGCCGGCGAGGTAGGGGGTCGGCGGCGCGACGGAGGCTCCCGCGGGGCTCCTCTGGGTGTGCGGCGAGGTTGTCGAGGACGAGGAGTCGACTGGTACCGTCGGCGGAGCTCGGGGCGGCGTGAATCGGCGATGGTGATGTGCGGACTCCGGCGGCCGTCGGCTTCGAATTGGAGTAACTCCGGTGAAATTGGGAAGGGAGAGGTGGTCAAGGAGATCAAGGAGAAGGAGGGGAGCAGGTTCTGTGTGGAGAAGGGAGGCTGAAATGGCCTCTATTTATAGGACGGAAGGTGACCGTGGGGTCTTGTGGAGGTCGTCCATGGCGCGGCCGTCTGGAGCGGTGAAGGGGCAAGGTAGGGGTCGCGCGAGGTAGGTGATGACTAGGCGAGGCTAGAGAGCGTGCTGGCGTGGCCAATGATGGTCTGAGGCGTGCTAGCATCGTGGCCGTCCTCGCAGTACCGGCGCGGCAGAACTCAGATCATTGCGACGGTGACGGGGCTCCCGCGAGCTATTGATCATGTCCAGTAGGTAGCTGGTGCCGAGGGCCGTGCGTGTGCAAAGTGAGAGAGGGGTAGGCGGACGAGGGCGACGGGTCGACGGCGTGCTCTGGCGCGTCCAGGGTTGGGTCGGGGCGCGGTCACCGCGTGCCTGGCACGTCCTGGGCGTGTCTGGGCACGCTTTGTTCGGCCAATGGCGTGGTCGAGCGTCGCTGGGGCGTGTACCGTCGAGGTACTGGAGGGGTATAGATGCTCCAGGACAAGGAGAGGCGCCAAGATGGTGGCCGGAGAGGAGGGTTGCGTGTGTGTGTGCATGCTCACGGCATGAGCAAAGTCTTGGCATTTCTCCAACTTAAACAACCGATGCAAGTACTTGGGCTTGGTGTAGGGGTGATAGGGGAGCAATGATCATCCAGAAATAAAGGTAGTTTAGGCAAAGATCCAGAGGATAATAGCATGTCTCTTATTTGCCAAATGATGCCTGCAATGTGTTCGACTAAATGGCCGCAAGAAAATTCTTTTCAAAATTTGAAATTCTTTTTGGTGCACTTCATTTATATAAATGGAGAAAGGGTTTTGTGGTGGTGGTGGTCATTTTGGTGAAGTTTTGTGAGATTTCAAAAAGTGTGTCATCTTCTCTTTATTTCAACATCCTCACTTGTCCATTCTATTCTGGTCAACCTAGTCAACTTCAGTAGAGATGGTCAACATGGAAGTTGTTGACCTTGACTTGGTCTTGGATGACATGGTCATAGTTGACCAAGTTTAGTTGAAGAAAAGTCAAATGCAGGGGTGTAAAGTAGGGAAGATTTTATAAATGGGTCATATGACCATTATCACATGTATGTGAGTTTTGAATTTTCCTTTGATTTGATTCTTGTTTCTTTGATGCAAATGTGTTTGTTTATCATATATAAGTATTCTACAAGCAAGAGATCAAGCAATGGTGGCCTTGGTTGAAGATTTGCAAATTGGGCTAAGTGTATGTGAGTGAAATTGGGGAATTTCTCACTATGTGATTTCTCTCCATTTAATTTGACTTTGGTTGACTCTAAGATGATTCTTATTAGTTTTGAAACATATTCAAACCATTGAAACCATTTCAAATGGTCTTGTTCAAAGATTTGCAAAAATGGCCATAACACATAAGAGGTGATGTGTCACTTTTCATTATTTTTGTAAAGTGTTGATCTTGCTTTACTTGGGCATGGGTTAGGGTCAATTTAGTATTATATTAGGTTGAGAGATGGTTTCACACCATTTGGTCAAGGTTTAAAGTCATAGAACAAGAATTGGGTATTATGGCTATGTGCCACATGTGCCTCTATGCATATGTTGCATTTCATTTTAAATTTGACTTGGCTTGACCCATTTGGTGTTGTTGAGTGTTGAAATGGTATATGGAAGTGATCCAACCATTTACAACAAGTCCTAGGGTCAATCTTCTCAAATTCACAAATTTGCTATTTTACTCTCATATGCCTCTATGGCATTTTTAGTTTCTTTTTAATTTTCTTGGAAACCACTTGAAATTGGTTTGATAAGTACTAGGTAAAGTGTGTGAAGGTTTTCCAAACCTCTAAACAAAGTGGAAAGTTCTAGGGTAAAGATTTATAAAAGTAGCCATAGGCGCATATGCCTCTTTCTTATTTAATTTCCTTTTATTCTATTTTAACTAGGGTGGTGAAGAGAGGGATGAGGTTTAGGGTTTAGTGTGGTTCACAATGGTTCACCACCATTTAGCATAATTAAAAAGGTAGGGTTCAAGATTTACCTATTAGGGCTATATGCCCCCATATGTCTTCTATTTTATTTTGGTTTCTCAAAAATAGATCCAAATGATTTTTGGAGAAGATTAGGGTTTAAGGTTTTTCTTATTTGATTTCTTTCTCTTTTATTTTATTTGGTTGGTGATCTTCACTTGATCACTTTAGGGTTTTAGGGTTTAGCACATAAGCATAATAACACTCATCATGGCAAAACACAAGATTTAAACAAGATCTATATGTATCCTACTTAATTAATAAAAGTTTTTGTTGGTTCCAAAATTTGGAACTAGTGAAATTCATTTGTTTTATTTTGAAAATTCTTGGGATGTTACACTTGCCCACCTAGGGTTTCCAAGGAACCCTAGGAAGCAAGCTTCTTGATGAATACAAGGGGTTAGATTTGGCTTGGTAGAACAGTAGATCGGGTCCTCCTCTATCGTTTCCCCGGAGGGATTTGAGTTTGGGTGGAGGAGGAGGGAGATCTGAGGCTTTTGGTGTTTCTAGCAATGGAGTATGAGAGAGAGAGAGCTCAAGAACAGCTTGTAGTGTAGTGCCTACCCCTTCAAATGTAGGAGAAGTGGTATTTATAGTGTTCTTAGAAATCTGGCCGTTGCTCACTTGACACATCATCAAATTCCTCGAGGAACCCGGTCGACTGGATTTGGCGCCGGACTGGCTGGTGCACAGGCCGGTCAGACCGGGCCAGTGACCGGACCATCCGGTTTCAACTGGAGCTGGGACCGGGTCTTGACCGGACGAGCTTCTGAGGCTTACTGGATCCTGCCCGGATGGCACAAGCGCGTAGTCCAGTTGGGCGCCGGGGCAGCCGGTCTGGAACCCGGTCCGACCGGGCCATGGACCGGATTGGCCGGTCCAAACCGGGCCGGCGACCGGACGCTGACCGGGTGCTCGCCGAACCTTTACTGGATCCTGCCCGGATGGCACAAGCACTGGGGCCGATCGGCGCCGGGCTGTCCGGTGCCAGGGCCGGTCTGACCGGGTCTGGGACCGGCCAGGCTCTGGAAAAACCCTGTTGATTTTTCATCGATGTGGGGGGTCTCCCATTGCCTTCTTGTTCCATTGATACACCATTATACTGTTGGAGATATGCCCAAGAGGCAATAATAAAAGTGGTTATTATATATGTTTGTGTTTATTATAAATTTTTATATACCATGCTATAATTGTATTAACCGAAACATTGATACATGTGTGTTATGTAAACAACAATGAGTCCCTAGTATGCCTCTTAACTAGCTTGTTGATTAATAGATGATTAGTTTCATAATCATGAACATTGGATGTTATTAATAACAAGGTTATATCATTGTATGAATGATGTAATGGACACACCCAATTAAGCGTAGCATAAGATCACGTCATTAAGTTATTTGCTATAAGCTTTCGATACATAGTTACCTAGTCCTTTCGACCATGAGATCATATAAACCACTTATACCGGAAAGGTACTTTGATTACATCAAACGCCACTGCGTAAATGGGTGGTTATAAAGATGGGATTAAGTATCCAGAAAGTATGAGTTGAGGCATATGGATCAACAGTGGGATTTGTCCATCCCGATGACGGATAGATATACTCTGGGCCCTCTCGGTGGAATGTCGTCTAATGTCTTGCAAGCATATGAATAAGTTCATAAGAGACCACATACCAAGGTACGAGTAAAGAGTACTTGTCAGGAGACGAGGTTGAACAAGGTATAGAGAGATACCGATGATCAAACCTCGGACAAGTAAAATATCGCGTGACAAAGGGAATTGGTATCGTATGTGAATGGTTCATTTGATCACTAAGTCATCGTTGAATATGTGGGAGCCATTATGGATCTCCAGATCCCGCTATTGGTTATTGGTCGGAGAGAGTTCTCAATCATGTCCACATAGTTCGCGAACCGTAGGGTGACACACTTAAGGTTTGATGTTGTAATAGTAGAACTTGAATATGGAATGGAGTTCGAAGTATTGTTCGAAGTCTCGGATGAGATCCCGGACATCACGAGGAGTTCCGGAATGGTCCGGAGAATAATATTCATATATAGGAAGTCATTTTATAAGTTTGAAAATGATCCAGTGAAATTTTGGAAGGTTCTAGAAGGTTCTAGAAAAGTCCGGAAGAATTCACTTTGGAAGGCGGAGTCCCGGTGGGACTCCACCACCCATGGCCGGCCAACCCTAGAGGGGGGAGTCCAAGGTGGACTCCACCAAGGGGGCCGGCCACCCCCCACATGGAAGGGTGGGAATCCCACTTGAGGTGGGAGTCCCACCTTGGGTAGGTTTCCGTACACATGGAAGGTTTTGGGTTTGGGTCTTATTCGAAGACTTGTAGTCCAACACTTGGGGGTTCCACCTATATAATGAGGAGCAAGGGGAGGGGGCCGGCCACACCAAAGCCATTGTGGCCGCACCCCCTCATAGTGGTTGGCCACCTCCCCCTCTCCCAAACCCTAGCCGCCCCCCTCTCCTCCACCTGTCCCGCAACGCTTAGCGAAGCTCCGCCGGAGATCTCCATCGCAACCGCCACCATGCCGTCGTGCCGCCAGATTCAAGAAGGAGATACTACTTCCGCTGCCCGCTGGAACGGGGAGAAGGACGTCGTCTTCATCAACACCGAACGTGTGACCAAGTACGGAGGTGCTGCCCGATTGTGGCACCGTCAAGATCTTCTACGCGCTTTTGCAAGCGGCAAGTGATCGTCTACCGCAGCAACAAGAGCCTCATCTTGTAGGCTTTGGAAATCTTCAAGGGTGAGTCTCGATCATCCCCTCGTTGCTCCTGTCTTCTAGATTGCATCTTGGCTTGGATTGCGTTCTCGCGGTAGGAAAATTTTTGTTTTCTATGCAACGAATCCCTACAGTGGTATCAGAGCCAGGTTTATGCATAGATGGTTGCACAAGTAGAACACAATGGTTTTGTGGGCGTTGATGCTTTTGTTGTCTTTAGTTTGAGTACTTTGCATCTTTGTGGCATAGTGGGATGAAGCGGCTCGGGCTAACTTTACATGACCGCGTTCATGAGATTTGCTCCACGCTTGACATGCAACTTGTATTGCATAAGTGGCTTTGCGGGTGTCTATCTCTCCTACTATAGTGAAGATTCAATTTACTCTTCTATTGACAACACTAGTATCACCGTTGTGGTTCATGTTCGTAGGTAGATTAGATCTTACTCGAAAACCCTAAACCATGTAAAATATGCAAACCAAATTAGAGACGTCTAACTTGTTTTTGCAGGGTTTGGTGATGTGATATGGCCATAATGTGATGATGAATATGTATGAGATGATCATTATTGTATTGTGGCAACCGGCAGGAGCCTTATGGTCGTCTTTAAATTTCATGTTGAGTAGTATTTCAAAGTAGTTGTAATAGTTGCTACATGAGGTGAACAACCATGAAGACGGCGCCATTGACCTTGACGCTACGCCGACGATGATGGAGATCATGCTCGAAGATGATGGAGATCATGTCCGTGCTTTGGAGATAAAGATCAAAGGCGCAAAGACAAAAGGGCCATATCGTATCACATATGAACTGCATGTGATGTTAATCCTTTTATGCATCTTATTTTGCTTAGATCGCGACGGTAGCATTATAAGATGATCCCTCACTAAAATCTCAAGATAATAAAGTGTTCATCCTTAGTAGCACCGTTGCCAAGACTTGTCATTTCGAAGCATCTCGTGATGATCGGGTGTGATAGAATCAACAAGTGCATACAACGGGTGCAAGACAGTTTTGCACATGCGGATACTAAGGTGGCCTTGACGAGCCTAGCATGTACAGACATGGTCTCGGAACACGTGATACCGAAAGGTAGAGCATGAATCATATGGTTGATATGATGAACACTTTGAGTGTTCGCCATTGAAATCACACCTTGTCTCGTGATGATCGGACTTAGGTGCGGTGGATTTGGTTCGTGTGATCACTAAGACAATGCGAGGGATATTGTTTTGAGTGGGAGTTCATCTAGATTTTTAATTATGTTGAATTAAAATTTGAACTCAATTTGTCATAAACTTAGTCTAAACTATTGCAAATATATGTTGTAGATATGGCGTCCCCAATCAATTTTAACCAGTTCCTAGAAAAAGAAAAACTTAAGAGCAACGGTAGCAACTTCACCGACTGGTTCCGTCATGTGAGGATCTTCCTCGCTGGCGGAAATCTGCAATATGTGCTTGATGCACCGCTAGGTGACCCTCCTGCAGAAACTGAAACCGATGAAGTAAAGAATGTTTACGAGACTCGGAAAGCTCGGTACTCTCAAGTACAGTGTGCCATCCTGTGCAGTCTGGAAGCCGATCTTCAAAAACGTTTTGAGCACCACGGTCCTCATGAGTTGGTCAATGAGCTGAAAGCTATATTTGAAACTCATGCGGCCATGGAATGCTATGAAGCATCGAAACACTTCTTCAGCTGTATGATGGAAGAAGGCAGCTCCGTTAGTGAGCACATGCTCGTTATGACCGGGCATGCGAAGAAACTCAGTGACTTGGGAATAGTGATTCCTAACGGATCGGGGATTAATCGTGTCCTTCAATCACCGCCACCAAGTTACAAGAACTTTGTGATGAACTACAATATGCAGAACATGAACAAAGAGTTACCTGAACTCTTTGGCATGCTAAAAGCTCGCTGAGATTGAGATCAAGAAAGAGCACCAAGTGTTGATGGTCAACAAGAACACCAGCTTCAAGAAACAGGGCAAGTCTAAGGGAAAATTCAAGAAGGGTGGCAAGAAAGCTGCCACGCCTCCTATGAAACCTAAGAACGGCCCTAAGCCTGATGCTGAGTGCTATTACTGCAAGGAGAAGGGACACTGGAAGCGTAATTGCTCCAAGTATCTGGCTGATGTGAAGAGCGGCCTTGTCAAGAAGAAGAAAGAAGGTATATCTGATATACATGTTATAGATGTTTATCTCACTGGTTCTCGTTCTAGTACCTGAGTATTTGATGCTGGTTCGGTTGCTCATATTTGTAACTCGAAACAGGAACTAAAGAATAAACGAAGACTACTGAAAGATGAAGTGACGATGCGCGTTGGAAACGGATCCAAAGTCGATGTGATCGTTGTAGGCACACTTCCTCTACATCTACCTTCGGGATTAGTTTTAAGCCTAAATAATTGTTATTTTGTACCCGCGTTGAGCATGAACATTATATCTGGATCTTGTTTAATGCAAGACGGTTATTCATTCAAGTCTGAGAATAATGGTTGTTCTATTTTTATGAATAATATCTTTTATGGTCGAGCACCCGAAAAGAATGGCTTATTTCCGTTAGATCTCGATAGTAGTGATACGCATATACATAACATTGATGCTAAGCGAATTAAATTTAATGATAATTCTACTTATATGTGGCACTCGTCGTCTTGGTCATATTGGAGTGAAACGCATGAAGAAACTCCATACCGATGGATTACTTGAATCACTTGACTTTGAGTCACTTGATAGATGCGAAGCATGTCTAATGGGAAAAATGACTAAGACTCCATTTTCTCGGTATGATGGAGCAAGCTACCGACTTATTGGAAATCATACATACCGATGTGTGCGGACCAATGAGTGTAGCATCGCGCGGTGGTTATCGTTATGTTCTAACCTTCACGGATGATCCGAGTAGATATGGGTATATCTATTTCATGAAACATAAATCCGAAACTTTCGAGAAGTTTAAGGAATTCCAAAGTGAAGTAGAAAATCAACGTAACAAGAAGATTAAATTTCTACGATCTGATCGCGGAGGTGAATATCTGAGTTATGAGTTTGGCATGCATTTAAAGAAATGCAGAATACTTTCACAATTGACACAGCCGGGAACACCACAACGAAACGGTGTATCCGAACGTCGTAATCGAACTTTCTTAGATATGGTTCGTTCTATGATGTCTCTTACTGATTTGCCGTTATCATTTTGGAGTTATGCATTAGAGACAGCAGCATTCACTTTAAATAGAGCACCATCAAAATCCGTAGAAACGACACCGTATGAATTATGGTTTAATAAGAAACCTAAGCTGTCGTTCCTTAAAGTTTGGGGTTGCGAAGCCTATGTAAAAAAGTTACAACCGGACAAGCTAGAACCCAAAGCGGAGAAATGCGTCTTCATAGGATACCCTAAGGAAACTATAGGGTACACTTTCTATCACAGATCCGAAGGCAAAATCTTTGTTGCTAAGAACGGAACCTTTCTTGAGAAAGAATTTCTCACTAAAGAAGTGACTGGAAGAAAAGTAGAACTCGATGAGATTGATGAATATTTACTCGTTGATCAGAGTAGCGCAGTACCAGAAGTTGTTCCTGTGCCGCCTGCACCGGCAACAGAGGAAGCTAATGATAATGATCATGAAACTTCGAACGAGGAAACTACTGAACCTCGCAGATCGACAAGGGAACGTGCCACTCCTGATTGGTATGATCCTTGTCTAAATGTCATGATTGTGGATAACAATGATGAGGACCCTGCGACGTATGAAGAAGCGATGATGAGCCCAGATTCCAACAAATGGCAAGAAGCCATGAAATCCGAAATGGGATCCATGTATGATAACAAAGTGTGGACTTTGGTAGACTTACCTGATAGCCGCAAGGCTGTCGAGAATAAATGGATCTTCAAGAGAAAAACAGATGCCGATGGTAATATTACTCGTCTATAAAGCTCGACTTGTCGCAAAGGGTTTCCGACAAATTCAAGGAGTTGACTACGATGAGACTTTCTCACCCGTAGCGAAGCTAAAATCTGTGAGGATTTTGTTAGCAATAGCTGCATTTTTCGATTATGAGATTTGGCAGATGGATGTCAAAACGGCATTCCTTAATGGAGACATTGAGGAAGAGTTGTATATGGTACAACCCAAAGGTTTTGTCGATCCTAAAAATGCTCGACAAAGTATGCAAACTTCAGCGTTCAATCTATGGACTGAAGCAAGCATCAAGAAGTTGGAACCGACGTTTTGATAAGGTGATCAAAGACTTCGGGTTTATACAGAGTGTCATGGAGAGGCCTGTATTTACAAGAAAGTGAGTGGGAGCTCAGTAGCATTCCTGATATTATATGTAGATGACATATTATTGATTGGGAATGATATAGAACTATTAAGCAAGTGTAAAAGGTTATTTGAATAATAGTTTTTCAATGAAAGACCTTGGTGAAGCGTCGTATATATTAGGCATCAAGATTTATAGAGATAGATCAAGACGCCTAATAGGGCTATCACAGAGTACATACACGGAGAAGATTCTAAAGAAGTTTAGAATGGACGAAAGTAAGAAAGGGTTTTTACCTATGTTACTGTGCAAGGTCTTGAGTAAGACTCAAGGACCGGCTACGGCAGAAGAAAGAGAAAGGATGAGTAATATCCCCTATGCCTCGGCAGTAGGATCTATCATGTATGCCATGCTATGTACTAGACCGGATATAGCACATGCTATTAGTTTGACTAGCAGATATCAAAGTGATCCAGGGATGGAACACTTGACAGCGGTCAAGAATATCCTGAAGTACTTGAAAAGAACTAAGGATATGTTTCTTTGTTATGGAGGTGACCAAGAGCTCGTTGTAAGTGGTTACACCGATGCAAGTTGGAACACTGATCCTGATGACTCTAAGTCACAGTCTGGGTACGTGTTTATATTGAATGGTGCTGCAGTAAGCTGGGCAAGCTCGAAGCAATGCACGGTGGCGAAGTCTTCAACAGAATCAGAGTACATAGCGGCTTCAGAGGCTTCATCAGAAGCGGTATGGATGAAGAGGTTCATTGTAGAGCTCGGTGTGGTTCCTAGTGCATTGGACCCACTAGTCATTTACTGTGACAACATGGGTGCCATCGCCAATGCACAAGAACCAAGGTCACACAAGAGGCTGAAGCATATCAAGCTGCGTTACCACTCGATTCGCGAGTACATCGAAGATGGAGAAGTAAAGATTTGCAAAGTACACACTGATCTGAATGTAGCAGATCCGTTGACTAAAGCTCTCCCTAGGGCAAAGCATGACCAACACCAGAATGTCATGGGTGTTAGGTACATTACAATGTAATCTAGATTATTGACTCTAGTGCAAGTGGGAGACTGTTGGAGATATGCCCAAGAGGAAATAATAAAAGTGGTTATTATATATCTTTATGTTTATGATAAATGTTTATATACCATGCTATAATTGTATTAACCGAAACATTGATACATGTGTGATATGTAAACAAGAAAGAGTCCCTAGTATGCCTCTTAACTAGCTTGTTGATTAATGGATGATTAGTTTCATAATCATGAACATTGGATGTTATTAATAACAAGGTTATATCATTATATGAATGATGTAATGGACACACCCATTTAAGCGTAGCATAAGATCACGTCATTAAGTTATTTGCTATAAGCTTTCGATACATAGTTACCTAGTCCTTATGACCATGAGATCATGTAAATCACTTATACCGGAAAGGTACTTTGATTACATCAAACACCACTGCGTAAATGGGTGGTTATAAAGGTGGGATTAAGTATCCGGAAAGTATGAGTTGAGGCATATGGATCAACGAGTGGGATTTGTCCATCCCGATGACGGATAGATATACTCGGGGCCCTCTCGGTGGAATGTCGTCTAATGTCTTGCAAGCATATGAATAAGTTCATAAAGAGACCACATACCACGGTACGAGTAAAGAGTACTTGTCAGGAGACGAGGTTGAACAAGGTATAGAGTGATACCGATGATCAAACCTCGGACAAGTAAAATATCGTGTGACAAAGGGAATTGGTATCGTATGTGAATGGTTCATTCGATCACTAAAGTCATTGTTGAATATGTGGGAGCCATTATGGATCTCCAGATCCCGCTATTGGTTATTGGTCGGAGAGAGTACTCAACCATGTCCGCATAGTTCGCGAACCGTAGGGTGACACACTTAAGGTTTGATGTTGAAATGGTAGAACTTGAATATGGAATGGAGTTCGAAGTTTTGTTCGAAGTCTCGGATGGGATCCCGGACATCACGAGGAGTTCCGGAATGGTCCGGAGAATAAGATTCATATATAGGAAGTCATTTTATAAGATTTAAAATGATCCGGAAGATTTTACGGAAGGTTCTAGAAGGTTCTAGAAAAGTCCGGAAGAAATCACTAAGGAAGGAGGAGTCCCGGAGGGACTCCACCTCCCCATGGCCGGCCAACCCTAGAGGGGGGAGTCCACCTTGGACTCCACCAAGGGGGCCGGCCACCCCCCCATGGGATTCCCACCTTGGGTAGGTTTCCCTACTACATGGAAGGTTTTGGGTTGGGGTCTTATTCGAAGACTTGTAGTCCAACACTTGGGGGTTCCACCTATATAATGAGGGGCCAAGGGGAGGGGGCCGGCCACCCCAAGACCACAAGGTGGCCGCACCCCCTAGTGGTCGGCGCCCCCCTCTCCCAAACCTTAGCCGCCACCTCTCTCCTCCAGCACTCCCGCACGCTTAGCGAAGCTCCACCGAAGTTCTCCACCACCACCGCCACCACGCCGTCGTGCTGCCGGATTCAAGGAGAAGCTACTACTTCCGCTGCCCGCTGGAACAGGGAGGTGGACGTTGACTTCATCAACACCGAACGTGTGACCGAGTACGGAGGTGCTGCCCGATCGTGGCACCGTGATCAAGATCTTCTACGCGCTTTTGCAAGCGGCAAGTGATCGTCTACCGCAGCAACAAGAGCCTCATCTTGTAGGCTTTGGAAATCTTCAAGGGTGAGTCTCGATCATCCCCTCGTTGCTACCGTCTTCTAGATTGCATCTTGGCTAGGATTGCGTGTTCGCAGTAGGAATTTTTTTGTTTTCTATGCAACAAATCCCTACATCTTTTACTGTGTTTGAATGGATTTCTTTGCTCCATTAAATTTCAGTAGCCTTGGGTAATGTCCAGAAGTGTTGGGAATGATTGTGTCCTTGCTGAACATGTGAATTTTTGATTATGCACTAACCCTCTAATGAGATTGTTTTGAGTTTGGTGTGAAGGAAGTTTTCAAGGATCAAGAGAGGAGGATGATATAATATGATCAAGAAGAGTGAAAAGTATAAGCTTGGGGATGCCCCCGTGGTTCATCCCTGCATATTTCAAGAAGACTCAAGCATCTAAGCTTGGGGATGCCCAAGGCATCCCCTTCTTCATCAACAACTTATCAGGTCACCTCTAGTGAAACTATATTTTTTATTCCGTCACATCTTATGTGCTTTACTTGGAGCATCTGTGTGTTTTTATTTTCATTTTGTTATTTTTATTCTTTGAATAAAATCGGATCCTAGCATTCCTTGTGTGGGAGAAAGACACGCTCTGATTTTTCATATGAACACTGGTGTTCTTCGTTTAATGTTCATGGCAAAAGTGAAAGCCGCTGTATTTATTGATATTTGGTTGGAAACAGAAAATGCTTCATGTGGTAATTGGTATAATTTCTTGAATAATTTGATACTTGGCAATTGTTTTGAGCTCTCAAGTAGATCATGTTTAAGCTCTTGCATCATGTAGTCTAAACCTATTAGTGGAGAACTACCGTAGAGCTTGTTGAAATTTGGTTTGCATGATTGGTCTCTCTAAGGTCTAGATATTTTCTGGTAAAAGTGTTTGACCAACAAGGAAGACAGTGTAGAGTCTTATAATGCTTGCAATATGTTCTTATGTAAGTTTTGTTGTACCGGTTCATACTTGTGTTTGCTTCAAACAACCTTGCTAGCCAAAGCCTTGTACTGAGAGGGAATGCTTCTCGTGCATCCAAATCCTTGAGCCAAAACATATGCCATTTGTGTCCACCATAACTACCTACTATGTGGTATTTTTCTGCCATTCCAAGTAAATACTTCATGTGCTACCTTTAAACAATTCAAAAGTTATTATCTCTTATTTGTGTCAATGTTTTATAGCTCATAAGGAAGTATGTGGTGTTTTATCTTTCAATATTGTTGGGCAGACTTTCACCAATGGACTAGTGGCTTCATCCGCTTATCCAATAATTTTGCAAAAAGAGCTGGCAACGGGGTTCCCAGCCCCAATTAATTAACTTTCATTAATAATTCTCTTCACATATTTTTCCCTGATTCATCAGTAAGCAACTTAATTTTGCAAATAGACACTCCTCCATGGTATGTGAAATGTTGGAAGGCACCCGACGATTCGGTTAGCCATGGCTTGTGAAAGAAAAAGGTTGGGAGGAGTGTCATCCATAAATAAAACTAAAGTGCATGTGTAAACAAAAGAGAAGAGGGATGATCTACCTTGCTGGTAGAGATAACGTCCTTCATGGGAGCCGCTCTTTGAAAGTCTGTTTGACGAGGGGGTTAGAGTGCCCACTACCATTCGTTGACAACAACAAACACCTCTCAAAACTTTACTTTTATGCTCTCTATATGATTTCAAAACTTGAAAAGCTCTAGCACATGATTTAATCCTCGCTTCCTCTCGCGAAGAGCCTTTTTTTTACTTTATGTTGAGTCAGTTTACCTACTTCGTTCTATCTTAGAAGCAAACACTTGTGTCAACTGTGTGCATTGATTCTTACATACTTGCTTATTTGCACTCATCATATTACTTTGTGTTGACAATTATCCATGAGATATACATGTTGAAAGTTGAAAGCAATTGCTGAAACTTAAATCTTCCTTTGTGTTGCTTCAAAACCTTCTATTAAGAATCTATTGCTTTATGAGTTAACTCTTATGCAAGACTTTTTGATGATTGTCTTGAAAGTACTATTCATGAAAAGTCTTTGCTATATGATTCAGTTGTTTAGTCATTATCTTTTTTGTTAGCAAACTATAGACCATTGCTTTGAGTCACTTCATTCATCTCATATTCTTTACAATAGTATTGATCAAGATTATGTTGGTAGCATGTCACTTCAGAAATTATTCTTTTTATCGTTTACCTACTCGAGGGCGAGTAGGAACTAAGCTTGGGGATGCTTGATACGTCTCAAACGTATATATAATTTCTTATGTTCCATGCTAGTTTTATGACAATACCTACATGTTTTATTCATACTTTATATCATTTTTATGCATTTTCCGGTGCTAACCTATTAACAAGATGCCGAAGCGCCAGTTCCTGTTTTCTGCTGTTTTTGGTTTCAGAAATCCTACACAGGAAATATTCTCGGAATTGGACGAAACAAAAGCCCACGGCCTTATTTTCCACGGAGGGTTCCAGAACATCGAAGAAGAGTCGGAGGCGGCCAGCAGGGGGGCCACCCCATAGGGCGGCGCGGCCCAGCCCCCTGGCGCGCCCAGGTGTGGGGAGCCCACCCCCTGGCTCCCCCGACGCTGCCTCTTCGCCTATATATTCCTTCGTATCGGAAAACCCTAGTACCGAGAGCCAAAATACGAGAAAAGTTACTGAGACGCCGCCGCCGTCAATCCCATCTCGAGGGATTCTGAAGATCTCCTCCGGCACCCTGCCGGAGAGGGGAATCTTCGCCGGAGGGCTCTACATCACCATGCCCGCCTCCAGACTGATGCGTGAGTAGTTCATCCTTGGACTATGGGTCCATAGCAGTAGCTAGATGGTTTTCTTCTCCTATTGTGCCATCATGTTTAGATCTTGTGAGCTGCCTATCATGATCAAGATCATCTATTTGTAATGCTACATGTTGTGTTTGTTGGGATCCGATGAATATGGAATACTATGTCAAGTTGATTATCGATCTATCATATATGTGTTGTTTATGATCTTGCATGCTCTCCGTTGCTAGTAGAGGCTCTGGTCAAGTTGATACTTATAACTCCAAGAGGGGGTATTTATGCTAGATAGTGGGTTCATGCCTCCATTGAATCTGGGACAGTGACTGAAAGTTCTAAGGTTGTGGATGTGTTGTTGCCACTAGGGATAAAACATCAATGATTTGTCTAAGGATATTTGTATTGTTTACATTACGCACAGTACTTAATGCAATTGTCTGTTGTTTGCAACTTAATACTGGAAGGGGTGCGGATGGTAACCCGAAGGTGGACTTTTTAGGCATAGATGCATGCTGGATGCCGGTCTATGTTCTTTGTCGTAATTCCCTAAGTAAATCTCATAGTAGTCATCATGATATGTATGTGCATTGTTATGCCTTCTCTATTTGTCAATTGCCCAACTATAATTTGTTCACCCAACATGTTATTTATCTTATTGGAGAGACACCACTAGTGAACTGTGGACCCCGGTCCATTCTTTTACATCTGAAATACAACCTACTGCAATCATTGTTCTCTGTTGTTCTCTGCAAGCAAACATCATTCTCCACACCATACGTTTAATCCTTTGTTTTCAGCAAGCCGGTGAGATTGACAACCTCACTGTTAAGTTGGGGCAAAGTATCTTGATTGTGTTGCGCAGGTTCCACGTTGGCACCGGAATCCCTGGTGTTGCGCCGCACTACACTCCTTCACCAACAACCTTCACGTGGTCTTTATCTCCTACTGGTTCGATAACCTTGGTTTCTTACTGAGGGAAAACTCGCTGCTATACGCATCATACTTTCCTCTTGGGGTTCCCAACGGACGTGTGCTTTACCATCACAAGAAGCTACTTTCTGGCGCCGTTGCAAGCCCTGTCACGCGCAAGCACAGACCAGTAGCCAATGCGAAGATGTCAAATAGCTTCATGATGGCTACAAGATCAGTTGCACTTGGCTCGAGGAAGACGACAACATCGATGATTGCTACGAGTGTGTTCATGGAAATGACAAATTGGAGCGAGGAAAGGGGGTCACCATGTCTCAAACCACGCCTATGGTCGATATGATTTGTTAAGTTGCCATTGATCAAGGCTCTTGTGCCGGCAGTGTGCAGTAGGTAGGCAATGAGATCAACCCACTTGGTTCTGAAGCCTAGGTGCACCAGGATGGCGGTCAAGAAGTCCCAGGACAAAGTGTCTAAAACCTTTTGGATATAAATCTTTAGGAGTAGGGTGCTACACTTCTTCCTCTTCATCTGCTTGGTCATTGCTTGCACATTTGCGAAATTGTCCAGGATCAGTATGTTCTGATGAATGCGTTTTTTCCAGGGGAAACAAGGTGGCACATCTTCGGTTGCAGGCGGCGAGATTGGATTTTGGCTACCAGTTTTGCAAAGCCATGAGAACAGGGCAGTAGCCCAGTGGTAGGGCACGCAGTGGCACCCCTAGGGTTTGAATCTCGTCGAGGTTCAATTCCTAGTGCTCATCTTCCCTCTTAACAAAAAGTCGGTTGGGTTCCTCCCTAGCTGAACTTGTTTTTTCATGTTAGTCTTAAGTTCTAGATCAAATCAAATAATCTCATTCTTATTTCGTTAGCATGCTGTCAAATGAGTAGTTTCTTTCTTTGTTATTGAAATAAAAAATCAAATTATTTCTTTCCTTTTCCGTTAACGAGCTATCAAATTAATTGGTTCTTGCCTTGTTATCGAAATAAAATAAAAACTAATCACCAGCCCACACATCCACATGTTTCTTGCGAATCTCTCTTTGAAAAAAAGACGATCATATCACATATAATATCCCCCGTAAATCAAGGGCAATCCATATCACATTCCATCTCCAAGCAACAACTGATAAACAAAGCAACATCGTGTAGTACCAAACAATCGTGATTCGGTTTGGTAACAATGGCGGCAGCCAAATGGGCAGCCAACACTACACGACCCTCGTACTGAATGTCCAAGTTCAATCATACGGTATTTTATCCTCAATCGTGGTTCTATAGGTGACAAAGATTTGAAGAGGTGAATAACCACACTCGGACTGAGTGTTTGCGAAATATAATGATTTATTTATTATTTATTGTATTTTTTCTAGCAAAGCACGGGCATTCAGCTAGCTTAGACGTAACCATTGTATGGAAGTGAAGGCTTTTGAGTATTTTTGGTGAAAGATTTTTGGCCCCTCGCTCAAAATCCAGTTCTTGCGAGGGAGATGAGGTGGCTGTAACCTTGCTCTACTACTTATATTAAAATGTGACATGTACATCGTGTGCATGCGTATTTTGACGCGTCAAAAGTGAAGCAGCAAGAGAAGTACTCTACTCGCACAAAAAATACTCTACTCACATTGACCGCCATGCGCTATTCAAACCTAGAGCTTAATTAGGGCGTGCAAAACGGTACGAAAATAGCTTTTGATCCATCAGTTTAATAGTAGTTGTACCACTGACCTGTCTGGCACCCATAATTTTCTATGGAACATGTCCTAGCTAAAGAACAAAACAAGAGCTACTAGCTAGTTGCTTTCGATGTACATCATGTGTTGAAATTTGCAGCTGCCTGCAACCGGAAAATGGATTAGTGGGTTGGGTAAAGAAGCAGATGTGTGTTTAAAGTAAGTAATTTTTCCGGTAAACGTAAAGCGCTTCCATTAAGGTTATGGTACAGCTTTTCGTGATTAGCTTACTCGATCGGCAGCATCATTGCATCGCAATTTGGAAATGATGAGCTCATCATGTTACAGTTGTGCAAGCATTGCCATTTGCGAATGCAAGTCAAGGAAAATGTGTTAACCCAACAGTAGTAAGTTGTGATTAGGAAGCAAGAATGTCTTACCTTTTTTAAGGCAAATCAGCACAATCTCACCTACTGGATTCATTTCGAGAATTTGTGTATGCATGGATGCCCTGATCCACCAATCCTTGTTCGCCTCCGAGATGGTTTGGAGACATGTGCTGTAAGGAGAAGTGTGCGGAAAGCATCAGAGCAAGCAAGTGAACGTGTGGATGTGGAGGGGAGATGGTTCAGGAAGTCCACGACGAAGACAGAGTCATGGGACGAGGGAGGAGGTGAGATTTTGAGGATGGAGATAATTGGTGAGAACGACAACAGAGTCAGAGAGTAACTGAACTCCGACCAGTGGAGAGCGAGTGTAGAGGAAGGTGATGGAGAAGGCAATGGTGTAGCCTCGATTCACTTTTTACCTAAATGAACAATATGTGAAAACCTGAAAAAAAATACCTTGGACGGCATGTGATACATTATGAAATAATGTTATGCACTTTCATGATTATTTATGAATTTTTACAGCATACCATGAGATAAACCGGGTATGAGGCTGTGTCTTGGGTTACTCCATCCGGTTCAAATTTATTCGCGCACCTATATACTATATCTAGTATAAGTGTACTCGTAAGGTGCAACAATTAATTAGGACCGGAAAAAGCATATAAATTTTGTGATGGACAACCTCCTAACCGGCAGTATTTGAGTCTGGCACGGTATTAATACCACCGCCTATGTTGGTATAGTAGGATTGAAACGACTCTTTTGTCCCGTTAACTTTATACCCAAAAAGCAATTTCACTTGACTAAGATAGCAATTATAGCAACCTGCATGCTTTATCAGAGACCAAACCCCACACTGCACTACAAGCCCAATTGGCAAAAAGGTTGCATTAATTAGTAAAGATACGATAAATCTTATTTATACTAGTATAAGATTACTATAAATGCAACATCACACATAAGAAAAGTAAAAATAAAAATAAATGTCTATAATATTAGGCACACATGACACAACAACCCTCATTGGCGAGTAGAGGACATAATATACATATGCATATGGTGCAAAAATTACATCATCCAATGTTCTGAAATTATATATGCATATGGTGCAAAAATTACATCATCCAATGTTCTGAAATTATATCGAAAACCCCAGAAATACACTGTATTCATGTTCATATGCCTCATGGTATGATGTTGGTATAGTGTATTTTTTGTTTTCTTTTTATTATGTACTACTTTCAAAACATCATATCATGCTTATATTTCTGCAACTGAGGACGCTCTAACCGACCAACTTTTCAAGGCCAAAGTTAACAACGACCCAAGAGCACACGCGCGTGTATTCCTGTGTTATATAAAGCCCCAGTGCCAAGTCCATTGCAGCAAACACAACAAAGGTAGCGTAGCGATCGGTGCTGTGGGCAGTGCTACTAGTACCACTACTGTGCTACACCCGGGCAGTTCAAAGATGAGCAGCGCCCCGGCGAGCACTGGCGGCGGAGAGCGGCGGAGCATCCGCGGCCTGTTCAAGTTCGCGGATCGGGTGGATGTCTTGCTCATGGTCCTGGGCACGCTGGGTGCCATCGGCGATGGGTGCTCCACCAACCTCCTCCTCATCTTCGCCAGCGACGTGATGAACTCGCTGGGGCGCGGCCACGCCCAGCAGCAGGGCCGTGCCGGCAGCGTGGACTTCATGCATGACATCGAGAAGGTTCTTAATTAGTGCTGGAACACATGAATTTGTGCACATTTTATCATTCATTTTCCCAGTGCCAGTGACACTAACACTGTGGTTGTTGCCCGCCTCGTGCAGTCGTGCCTGAACTTCGTCTACCTGGCCTTCGCCATCCTGGTGGTGGCGTCCATGGGTAACCTTCGAACTTGCTGCAGCGAATATACATACACAGATCTATGTTCTAGCTTGCCAGTATCCTTACAATCTTGTACTCCGTGTGGACACACGCAGAAGGGTATTGCTGGAGCCGGACGAGCGAGAGGCAGGTGCTCCGGATCAGGCACCTGTACCTGCAGGCCATCCTGCGGCAGGAGGTGGCCTTCTTCGACTCGCAGGAGGCCACCACTTCGGAGATCATCAACAGCATCTCCAAGGACGCATCACTCATCCAGGAGGTCCTCAGCGAGAAGGTACACACCAACCCAGTCATGTGAAACCCCAAATTTTGCTAGTTAATTTGATTTTCAATTACCTTAATTATCATAGGATCTAGTCTTCTCAGGTAACACCTGCCTAATTTTATATGATTATTCAGTCCATAGATCCACCTTGGAAGTTGGAACCTTGTTCCTTCTTGGTTGATCTGAGCTTAATTAGGACTGGCGGTGCTTTGTTTAAGATGAACCAAGGACAAGAGCAACGTTCCTTGTGACTGATGGTGGCATACCTACCCTGCTTCGCTAACTGTAGGTCGTCACTGAATCCGTAGTGAATCAAATACTCCGAACCATCACAATAGTAGTTTGACTAATTAATGATACCAGACCATCGCATGATTTTGGTGTCGAATCTAGACGACAGGGATGCTTCATCTGTCAGGCTCTGCCATAAGAAATTGGAAAGAAAAAAAAAACGCGTGCACCGTAATGGTGGACCAACAGGGAAATATGGGAGCACATGACGAACTCAGCATGGAATGTTCACATACTGCTTCCTAAGACAACCACTGCATTAAACAAGTGCATAGATGCATTATTAGCTCTACCGGAGGTGAAGCAATTAACAATGAGACTGGCCGGATTAGTTGATCTGGATTTGATAAAAAGGAAATTTAGAGAACAAGAACAAAAGTTACCAACCTTTAATTCATGAGCTAACAGCAGATCTGACTGATTTTCTTTCTTTGATCTTGAACAGGTTCCTCTATTTCTTGTGCACTCTACAGTCTTTGTCTCTGGGCTGGCCTTCTCCACCTATTTCTCATGGAGGCTGGCTCTGGTTTCTTACCCTCTAGTCCTGCTCCTCATCATCCCTGGTCTCATCTACGGCAAGTACCTCCTGTATCTCTCCCGCGAATCGCGCCGTGAGTACGCCAAGGCAAACTCCCTGGTCGAGCAAGCACTCAGCTCCATCAAGACCATTTATTCATTCACCGCAGAGAAAGGAATAATCCAGAAGTATACAGCAATCCTTGACAGGACCATCAACCTGGGGATCAAGCAGGGCATTGCCAAAGGTCTCGCTGTAGGATTCACTGGCCTTGCTTTCGCCATTTGGGCCTTCCTCGCCTGGTATGGCAGTAGATTGGTGATGTACCACCATGAAAGTGGAGGAAGGATATACGCTGCAGGAATCTCCTTCGTTCTGGGTGGCCTGTAAGTTCGTCATAACCCTCCCTCCTCCCCTACTGACTTACATTTGATTATGTAGAACAGAAGCTTAACAATAAAAAAACCTGAAATGTTGCAGAGCCCTTGGAATGGCAATCCCAGAGCTGAAACATTTCATTGAGGCTTCCGTTGCTGCCACGAGAATTCTCGAACGGATAAACCGTGTGCCACAGATCAACGATGATGACCCAGAGGGGCTTGTTTTGGATCAAGTCCGCGGCGAGCTCGAGTTTGAATCTGTCCGCTTTGTGTACCCATCAAGGCCTAATATGACAATCCTCAAAGACTTCAACCTCCAGATTCCTGCTGGCCAAACAATTGCTTTGGTCGGGTCTAGTGGCAGCGGCAAGTCTACCGCAATAGCACTGGTGCAGCGCTTTTATGATGCCACTGAAGGAACTGTCAAGATCGATGGCGTCGACATTAAGAAACTGAAGCTCAAGTCGATCAGGAGCAAGATGGGACTTGTCAGCCAAGATCATGCACTGTTCGGCACGTCCATAAAGGAGAACATCTTATTTGGAAAGCCAGATGCAACCATGGATGAACTGTATGCAGCAGCCATGACAGCAAACGCTCACAACTTCATAAGGGGGCTTCCAGAGGGATATGAGACCAAGGTATGTTTGTTCATCGTAAGGAAACAAACATGCAAGCGCCTTAACTCCCTGTCTTAACGGTGCTTTTACTGTCCTTGTAGATTGGTGAGCGTGGAGCATTGCTATCAGGTGGTCAAAAGCAGCGCATTGCCATCGCAAGGGCGGTCATCAAGAACCCTGCTATATTGTTGCTTGATGAAGCCACAAGCGCACTTGACTCGGAATCAGAAAAGCTGGTGCAGCATGCACTTGATCAAGCATCTATGGGAAGAACAACACTGGTAAGCTCTTCCTTCTTTAGAATGCCAGGCTTAGAATTTCTCAAATCCTTTGGCACTATAGCACTCATTGTACATTACTACTGATCAGGTTGTAGCTCACAAGCTTTCCACCGTAAAGAATGCCAATCAGATTGCAGTAGTTGATGGGGGTACCATAGCTGAAATTGGCACACATGAGGAATTGATTAACAAGGGTGGCCCATATTCACGACTTGTGAAGTTGCAGAAGATGGTGAGCTACATTGATCAAGAAAGTGACCAATTTAGGGCCTCTTCTGCAGCCAGGACCAGTGCCAGCCGTCTCAGCATGTCCAGAGCAAGTCCCATGCCACTTACGCCAGGTGTTTTAAAGGAAACTGGGTCACATGTTTCCCCTCCCGCGCCATCTTTCTCCAGGCTTCTTGCAATGAATGCACCAGAGTGGAAACAAGCAGTCATAGGCAGCATGTCTGCATTGGTATATGGTTCGTTGCAGCCCATCTATGCTCTCACCATCGGAGGTATGATTGCTGCATTCTTTGTTCAGGACCGCAATGAGATGAATGCAATTATCAGCCGGTACGCAATGATATTTTGTTCATTGTCCGTCGTATCCATAGTTGTTAATCTATTGCAACACTACAATTTCGCCTATATGGGGGAGCATCTAGTTAGGCGCATCCGAGTCCAAGTACTTGAAAAAATCTTAACCTTCGAGGCAGCATGGTTTGATGAAGACACTAACTCAAGTGGTTCACTGTGCTCTCGGCTAAGTGATGAGTCTTCTCTTGTTAAAACCCTTGTTGCAGACAGAATATCCCTGCTACTTCAAACAGCTTGTGGTATTGTAATTGCAGTGACAATGGGCCTAGTAGTAGCATGGAAACTTGCTCTTGTCATGATTGCTGTGCAGCCCTGTACGATGATCTGCTACTATGCCAAGAAGATAGTTCTCTCAAATGTGTCAAGGGACTTGGCAAAGGCGCAGTACCAAAGTACTCAGATTGCCATAGAAGCTGTTTACAACCACAGGATGGTAACCTCATTTGGATGCTCATCAAAGATTCTTCAGCTCTTCGAGCATACGCAAGAGGGACCACTGAGGAAAGCAAGGAAGAAGTCGTGGGTAGCGGGGATAACCACAGGGCTGTCACCTTGCCTCACATTCTTATCATGGGCACTGGACTTCTGGTATGGCGGGAAATTGGCACAGTCTGGGGAGATCACAGCGGGTGATGTCTTCAAAACCTTTTTCGTCTTGGTAAGCACAGGAAAGCTGATTGCTGATGCTGGCAGCATGACTTCCGACCTGGCAAAGGGAGCAAACGCTGTAGCCTCAGTGTTCGAGGTGCTAGATAGGAAATCTATCTCTCCGCAAAATTCACAGGTAACAACACATTTTCACACTCTCATGAGCATTGTGTAGAATGGCATCCTTGCAAAAACAATTATTTTTACAATGCTAGATTGCTGTAAGAGAGAAAATAACACAGCTACATTGCAGGTGGAAAAGGACGATCCAAAGAGCAAAATACAAGGAAGAATAGAGTTCAAAAAGGTAGATTTCGCATATCCAACAAGACCAGAATGCCTAATCCTGCAGGATTTTAGCTTGGACGTCAAAGCAGGAACAAGTATTGGCCTGGTGGGTAGAAGTGGATGTGGCAAATCTACTATCATAGGTTTGATCCAGAGGTTCTACGATGTTGATAGAGGTGCTGTAAGGATCGATGGTATGGATGTGAGGGAGATGAATATTCTTTGGTTTCGAGGATTTACCGCTCTAGTCAGTCAGGAACCTGCGATGTTTTCTGGTAGCGTCAGGGACAACATTGCCTTCGGTAAGCCAGAAGCTGATGAAGAAGAGATTGTGGAAGCTGCTAAATCGGCAAATGCACATGAGTTCATCTCGTAAGTCTTAGTTATATCTCTGGCTTGGACATATACATTAAATTATGTAATCCCACTATCCAACATATATGGAATTTAAAGCTTTATTGCTTCTTTTCAGATCTCTGAAGGACGGATATAACACTGATTGTGGAGAGCATGGTATACAATTATCAGGAGGACAGAAGCAAAGAATTGCAATTGCGAGGGCAATAATCCGCAATCCAGCTATACTACTACTTGATGAAGCAACAAGTGCTCTCGATGCACAGTCAGAGCAAGTGGTGCAGGAGGCACTTGATCGAATCATGTCAGGGAGGACTACAATTGTGGTGGCACATCGACTAAACACAATCAAGAACGCAGACTCAATAGCCTTCTTAGGAGAGGGCAAGGTGATTGAGCGTGGTACTTATCCACAGCTCATGAACAAGAAGGGAGCATTCTATAACCTGGCAACCCTTCAGAAGTAGATTGATTGTATAATGTAACCACGGCAATAATTAATATCATAGCCTAATTATAGTGTAAGATCAGCATCCATCGACATGTTTTGAGCCAAAAAAAAAAACTCAATCATCAGCTCAATTCAGGAGACATTTTTTTCAATCATCAGCTTAATTTAGGAAGAACAACAGAAAACAAGCAGGGCTATGCACATTGAGAATTTGAGATTCATGCTTTCCTCCACTCCTGATAAACATGCTGCGGATTTTAACTTCTAGAACAATGTTAAAGGGTTACAGCAAAGCGGAGCATAGCCAGAAGAAGAAATACCTACGACTGAACAAGATCATCTTTCTACTATTACTTGAAAACGATATTTAGGAGGCTTCTTTTGGATATCTCAAGCTCCTTCCTCATGTTATCCATCTCTACCTTAACCAATGTCTCGACATCAATTAATCCAAGTTCACTTAAGGCTAGCCGCTCTTTTGCTTCAACAAGAATCTGCTCATAGCTCTTCAAAACTGTCTTAACCCTTACTCTTTCCATTAGAGACCTCTGGACTAAACTTTCCTGCTCAGCAACTTCATGCACCAATTTCTGCATTTCATCCTCTATCATCATGGACTGTCGCGAGTCTTTGATCTCACCCTGAAGGGCATGCAATTTTTTTTTCTGTTCTTGCAAAGTCGAGACAGCTATGCTACCATCAAGTGTTACTTTCTTGTAATCTACTTCCGTGGAAGTGTATACATTTTCCAGTTCTTTGAGCTGCCACTTAAGCTGATCATGTAGCTTTGTGGAAAATTCTTCCTTCCGGCTATCCATATTGAAATTGATAATCTCCTTGATTTTTTTAGCATGCTCTAGTAATGCAATCACTATCCTTTGAGCATCAACATCCTCAAGACACGGATCCCATTTAAGAAGTTCTTTCTGCACAACAGCTTCAATTATAGCTGCACACAGTAGATCTGAAGGACGACTCCGAATAATCCCCTGAACATGTGAGATGGTCCTTGTAAAGTTATCCCGTTGAATATGAAGTAAGATTTCCTCATGGGGATTGGCATGTACTGAGGGCTTCCATGCCAAATATAGCTCATTTAGTCTCAAAGATGACACCTCGGACTTGGTTGCTGGTGATGTATCTATGCAACCTCTCTCCATGAGTGAGTCATAAGTCTCTACAGCATTTCTATCGATTTGCTCTTGAAGGGTTTCTCCCTTATTTCCTTGATCTATTTTTTCTTTATTTTCTCCTTGATTATGTTCAGGCTTTTCACTTAAGCCCACCACACCTCTTGTTGATTTGAGTCTCTTGAAGTCTCGAGATAAGGAACCTAAAAAGAGACAAATTGATTCAATTGCAGTACAAGATGTTAGAGCGCACTTGTAAGTTCTAACTGACAAAATCAAGCATACCAACAATATGCTGGCAATCTACTTCTGAAACACTGTCTGGCTTCTCGTAGGGTAAAGACGCTTGAGCTGCTCTGTTCTCCACCCGATCAATTGTGCCAGCTACTGATGATTCTACCACTCCAGGTCTTTCTTTCAATCCAGTCTCTGTGCTGCCACGAGAATTATTCAAGCGCGCCAGTCTTGGTGATCTTCGTGGTGTTTCAGAAGTCTGCAGTGATCGCCACTTGCCTGTTCTCCTCTTCTGTTTGTAAGAAAAATCACATAACTCGCGGTCGCCAACTAGCCTGCTCTTTACTGCTGCCAGGTCAAACTGCAGTGGCTGATTCGACAAGTTTGGCTCCTCAAGGCTGCTCTTCTTGCTATCACGTATTTGAGTAGAACAATCATCCTCCGGAGGGAAGAAGCATCGTAGTTGCCTCTTTATAAAATCAACTGATCAATAAGAAAATGTGTTTCAGCGTGCTAGATGCAAATATGATAAAAAAAATGAGGCAATTAAAATACTTACATTGCAGGACAAGTTTCTGCTTCAGAAACTGGTTCTGAATTTGTGGTTTTCCTCTACATACATCAAAATCCTCTGCAGCCGCATCCGAGTTCCACTTATGCAAACAGAGTGTAGCACAGAATAAGTCAATTGTCACTTTGTCAAGATGCAATCTTCTCATTACTTCAGCTATTGCTACAGCTCTATCGTCATTCATCGGCACCTTCAGCAATAAGTATGTCTTTAACTCGTCCTTAGAACCGTCTACTTGATGAAGATGTAGGTCAACGAAGCTCTGTGATGAGCTATGCCCATTCCCTCGAGTAATCATTTGAAAGGGGGGTATCTAAAAGTCGATACAAGATTATCAGTTTGAGGAGAGAAACATTACAACTAAGATGGTAATCAACAGTTTTAACCTTTCGCTCCTCTCTGAACCCAATGTGAAATGTAGTAGTATGAAATAACTAAATGACGTTAGAATCTCCTAAAGTGACGTGAAGAAATAAGTCTTCTAATCCCGAATCTTCTCTTGTGTTCTAGTCAAAGACAATTTCACATTTTTGTTTGATGAACTCGTGTTCTATTGTTGAGCATATGTTGCCACACTTGCAAATAAACTTATATAAACTATTTGGACAACAAAGTGACTCTGCATGAACAAGAGAGTCGACAACTACAGAGAAAAAAGACTTTTAAAAAACTTATTCAATCATTTGCCCAAGAACCAAGATTAGAGCAGAATATTACTTCCGTATTAGATTGATCTGCCACCGTAACCAGTGAATGACTACGGGTGGGATTATTAGCGGCCTCTGTTACTTCATGACCACTATGACCCCTCTTACCAGAGGCGAATTTATCCATCTCAGTAGCTTGAGCACCACTTCCTGAAGATGGAACCGCTTTCTCACAAGCATTCCACCCAAAAACCGAAACCGTAAAATGCATATTCTTGTCGTACGTGAAGAGGAGGAACTCATATCCCCTCAAAGAATTGTCCACCACAAACTGGGGCCATCCGGTGGTCAGAAATACACAACGATCAACCTTCTCTAGTTCGACAGTCCAAGTCTTCCGTTCTGAGCGCTTAAGCGTCAATTTAACAGATGATGCCGCTGAGATGCCGGAACCCCTGAAGCCCACCTCTGCAATGTGGCTGAGGAAGTCTCGAGGTATCTCCTACAAGTGAAAGCAATGTCAGGGCATACCTGAAGCTATTTCCACTTTGCTGCAAATGACACTTTTATATGTAAAAGACTAGTTGTTGCAAATAGAGGGTTAGATTGAAATGACAGGCATGTTGTTTAACCATGTGTGTCACTGAAAACCACGAGTCTATGCTCAGAATGTGAAGCTTTGCTTTCACTTATGCAGAACATGCATGCAAAGGGAGATGAATTTAGTATGTGAGCAGCCGAAATCTTTATTGGCCTACAAACAAGCATGCCGTCAGACATCGCCAGATTGCTGCCTTTTCCAAGAAACATGTTGAGCATATCATTTGAAGTTCTGAACTACATATGCCAAGATCGCGTCAATTAAAAAATGTTACAAATCGCACGCATGCAGATGCAAACAATTTTTATAGGAAGAAGCACATGCAAACGATGGGCTTTTTTTATCTGAGATAACAGACACGAGTTTCATATGAAGCCTCCGATCAATCCACAGGAAAACTTGTATATATAAAGATTTAGAACTGAGTGCCTTCCATTTCTATGATCTATCCCACCTATCGCCCTATCGGATAGCACATTTTGCCAATAACATACACAATGCAAGGATATCGGCCGGATAAAACACAAAAACATGGTGAGGAACCCAACTGAAGCGCGTTACTTTTCCCCTTTGAGAACAGAGACCAAAAAGTGCGCACATGCAAACACCAAAACAAGTGAAACAGGGCGGCCCAAGTAAGGAAAGGAAGGAATACGCACGAGGCGGCGGGCGAAGTCGCCGATGAGGACCTTGAAGAAGCGAGGCCTCCCCTCCTCTTCTTCCATGGGAGAAATCCACAGATCGATGTCCCTCCCTCGTTTCCTCTGTTCCCGAGGAGAAGGGAGGTAGTAGCAGAGGCAAAGGCAACAGAGTGAGTGCGGCTTGGGTGTTTGGGTAGACTGCTTGGTTTGGCTTTGCCGTGACCTCGGCGGAATCGTCCTGCCCGGTGCCCGGTGCCCGGTGCCCGCTGGCAAAGGCGGAAACCGCTCCGTCTTTATTGCCACCTGGAGACAAATATGGCTTGGTTTCGTGCTGTACACTGCTTGCCACACATGGAAGGGACTGCATACATCCGTCAAGTCGACCCTCATGTAGCAGTGTCAATTCCAGGTCAGACATCGGTTTTACTCCCTCCGCTCCGATTAAATTGATGCTGACTAGGTATCTCTAAGAGCATCTCCAGTAGCGTCCCCCAAACCGCGCCGGATCGAGCGTTTGGGGTACGTGTTTTGTTTGTGCCGTCTTTGGGGGACGTCGCTCTCCAGCCGCGTCCCCCAAACGCCGCCCCCAATCAGAAATTCAAATAGATGCATTCAAAAGAGATCGTTCCCGCCGATTCGTCGCGATCAGAGTAGAGTAGCGGCGATCGATCAAAGTACTGGGCGCGCGATCATATTACAGACCGGTGGTGCATGCAAATCAGAAGAAGGGGAAGGGGTTGGGCGACGGCGTCGTATCCTGAGTCGACGCAGGCCCGTCGAGCATGATGACCTCGCCGCGATCTGCATGTTGTTGTGCATGGTGCGTCTGCTCCGTCGCCGACGCAGAGGCCGACGCAGGTGTAGCGAGAGAAGACGCGTCGCCTCGCTCTTGCTGCGCTGCCGCCGCCGCCGATGCCGCTGCCCGGGCCGCCGCGTCCGCCGCCGCCATTTTGGCTTCGATGTCGTCGAGAATCCGGCATTTGAAGAAGTTGTGCGCCGCTCGCGTCCGGGGAGACATTCCCTCTCGTCGACGTTCTCAGCAGGGACATGTCGTCCCTGCGTTTCTTGAGCTCCAGCTTCTCCTCTTGCCTCTTGAGCAGCTCCGCCCACCTTTCGTCGTTCTTTTGGGCGCGGGAGAGAAAGGTCGAGGAGACGTCGGCGAGGCATTTCGTGATCGACGCCTGCGTCTTCTCAGACGACGCAGCGTCGGCCAAGGCGGACTTGGCAGCCTTGTTGCCGCAGGGACGCCCTCGTCGAAGCTGCCGGCGGCGCGTCCCGATCAATGGCGTCCTTCCCCTTGGACAGCGACAGGCGCGTCAACCGCCATTTCTCATTCACTTTGAGCTTGCTATAGCAATGCATCAGCGCGAACGGCTTATGCCCATCTGAGTTCCTCGCATAAACCTCCATGGCCCTATCAAACTAACCAAAGGAAGCAGAGTCATTTCATCGAACACAATGTAGGCGCTACGGATTATGGAAGAAAGAGTCGTACCAGTTGGGCGACGTCGGCGCCGCTGTCGCCTCTGGTCTCTAAGTCCCGATGGTACCCATGGAAGGAGTTCACCGACGCCTGGATGATGGCCCATCGCGTCGACATTGCCTTCTGGCTCCTCTTCATTGGCACTTTCTTGTACTCACTGTTGATGAGCTTGCGCTCATCGAACTCGGCCTTGATCCTCGCCCAATACTTCCCGCCTTTTTGGTTGGCGCCGATGATGGAGTCATGGCTCACCGTCGCCCACGACTCGCAAAGATAAAGATCTTCCAGAGGCGTCCACTTCGGGCCCCGTGTGCCCGACGCCTTCTTCTTCTTCTTCTTCGTCCTCACGCCGTCCGCGTCTACCTCCACGAGATCATCGTCACCGGCACCCTCGTCGTCATCTTCCTTGCCGCCCTCTTCGTCCTCATCGTCGTCCTCCTCGTCGTCCTCCACCCTGTCCTCTTCCTCGTCGTCCTCCTCCTCAACCCCGCCGTCCTCCTCAGCACCGGCGCCGTCGTATTCGAGCGGACCCCTGCGGCCGGTGAAAGGGCCGCCGTCCGGACTGGGTCCTGGCTCGCGCTTCTCGTACGCCGGGGAGTAGAGGTTGTTGGGGTTGAAGACGCCGTGCGGCAGCGCATCCTGGTAGTGGGGCGACAAGTTAGGCGTCACGCACCCGGGAGTGCCGGAGGGGCCGTCGTTGTAGAAGGCGGATGACGACGGAGAGAAGACTCCCGGAACGTACACCGGCACGTTCGTACTATATGGGCTCGCGTTGGTGGCGGCGATACACCCGGCCGGTATGTGCCTGGTGCCGGCGCGCCGCCGCAGCCTTCTTCTCCAGCTCCACCGCCCTCCGTCCTTTCCGCTCCGCCGTCGATAGCTTCCGGCGCAGGCAATCTTGCTGCCATTCATCGTCGGTCCATCCTTCAGGCTTCTTCTTCAAAGCCGGCGCCTTCCGCGGCCTCGCGAACGGCGTTGTCGCCCCTTTCGTCCCATTGCCCGGCGGCTTCTTGGCCGCTTTCTTCGGCATCTTTTTGGGGGCTGTCGGCGGCGCCATGTGGAGAGGGTAGCGCCGGCGGGTGGACGGCGGGTGGACGGCGGGATAGGAGAAATGAATCGGCGGCGGGATACGTTTTGGGAGGCCTGAAATGCGCGGCGGTATAGGCGCGATTTGGCGGGAGCGGCGGGATTTGGCGGGAGTGTGAGACGAATTTTCCCTGTGCCGCTGACGGGTCGGCCCCGCCACTCCCCGTCTCGCTTTTCGTTGTGTCCGGCATCCCCGGTGCGTCCCCTGTGGGACGGGGACGGGCTCGGGGCGCCGGACACCGTATGGGGGCGCGCCGGACAAAAATGGGCTTTGGGGGACGCGGCTGGAACGCATTTTCTATCCGGCGCGCCCCAAATCCCTTTGGGGGACGGTTTGGGGGACGCGACTGGAGATGCTCTAAGAGCATCTCCAGCCGCGTCCACAAAGCGTCCCTAAACGGTGTCGGATCGAACGTTTGGGGGACGTGTTTTCTTTGTGCCGTGTTTGGGGGACGTCGCTCCCTAGCCGCGTCCCCCAAACGCCGTTCCCAAACTATTTTATAGGGTTTTTGAAAACACAACCATTTATTAAACATAGCATACAAATAAATATGTTTGCCGAGATTGTTTTCAAAAATTGCACCGCGGCAGATTGATAACCCACAAGTATAGGGGATCGCAGCAGTCTTCGCGGGTAGTATAACCCAATTTATTGATTCGACACAAGGGGAGACAAAGAATACTTGAAAGCCTTAACAGCGGAGTTGTCAATTCAGCTGCACCTGGAAACAAACTTGCTCGCAAGAGTTTATCAGTAGTAACAGTTTTATAGTGTTGGAGATATGCCCAAGAGGCAATAATAAAATGGTTATTATAATATCTTTGAGTTTATGATAATGTTTACATACCATGCTATAATTGTATTAACCGAAACATTGATACATGTGTGTTATGTGAACAACAAGGAGTCCCTAGTAAGCCTCTTGTATAACTAGCTTGTTGATTAATAGATGATCATCGTTTCATGATCATGAACATTGGATGTTATTAATAACAAGGTTGTGTCATTATGTGAATGATATAATGGACACACCCAATTAAGCATAGCATAAGATCACGTCATTAAGTTATTTGCTATAAGCTTTCGATACATAGTTACCTATTCCTTATGACCATGAGATCATATAAATCATTTATACCGGAAAGGTACTTTGATTACATCAAACGCCACTGCGTAAATGGGTGGTTATAAAGGTGGGATTAAGTATCCGGAAAGTATGAGTTGAGGCATATGGATCAACAGTGGGATTTGTCCATCCCGATGACGGATAGATATACTCCGGGCCCTCTCGGTGGAATGTCGTCTAATGTCTTGCAAGCATATGAATAAGTTCATAAGAGACCACATACCACGGTACGAGTAAAGAGTACTTGTCAGGAGACGAGGTTGAACAAGGTATAGAGTGATACCGAAGATCAAACCTCGGAGAAGTAAAATATCGCGTGACAAAGGGAATTGGTATCGTATGTGAATGGTTCATTCGATCACTGAAGTCATCGTTGAATATGTGGGAGCCATTATGGATCTCCAGATCCCGCTATTGGTTATTGGTCGGAGTGAGTACTCAACCATGTCCGCATAGTTCGCAAACCGTAGGGTGACACACTTAAGGTATGATGTTGAAATGGTAGAACTTGAATATGGAATGGAGTTCGAATATTTGTTCGGAGTCCCGGATGAGATCCCGGACATCACGAGGAGTTCCGGAATGGTCCGGAGAATAAGATTCATATATAGGAAGTCATATTCCAAGTTTGGAAATGATCCGGTGCATTTATGGCAGGTTCTAGAAGGTTCTAGAAAAGTCCGGAAGAAATCACCATGGAAAGTAGAGTCCCGGAGGGACTCCACCTTGCATGGCCAGCCAACCCTAAAGGGGAGGAGTCCAAGGTGGACTCCCCAAGGGTGGCCGGCCAACCCCCTCATGGAAGGGGGAATCCCACCCCAAGTGGGATTCCCACCTTGGGTAGGTTTCCCTACACATGGAAGGTTTTTGGTTCGGGTCTTATTCGAAGACTTGTAGTCCAACACTTGGGGCTTCCACCTATATAATGAGGGGCATAGGAGAGGGGGCTGACCACCACAAGCCCATAGCTTGGCCGCACCCATAGGTGGCCGGCCACCCCCTCTCCCAAACCCTAGCCGCCCCTCTCTCCTCCTCTTCTCCCGCACTCTTAGCGAAGCTCCGCCGGAGATCTCCACCGCCACCGCCACCACGCCGTCGTGCTGCCGGATTCAAGGAGGAGCTACTAATTCCGCTGCCCGCCGGAACGGGGAGAAGGACGTCGTCTTCATCAACACCGAACGTGTGACCGAGTACGGAGGTGCTGCCCGATTGTGGCACCATGATCAAGATCTTCTACGCGCTTTTGCAAGCGGCAAGTGATCGTCTACCGCAGCAATAAGAGCCTACTCTTATAGGCTTTGGAAATCTTCAAGGGTTAGTCTTGATCATCCCCTCGTTGCTCCCGTCTTCTAGATTGCATCTTGGCTTGGATTGCGTTCTCGCGGTAGGAAATTTTTTTGTTTTCTATGCAACGAATCCCTACAGTGGTATCAGAGCCGTGTCTATGCATAGATGGTTGCACGAGTAGAACACAATGGTTTTGTGGGCGTTGATGCTCTTGTTATCTTTAGTTTGAGTACTTTGCATCTTTGTTGCATAGTGGGATGAAGCGGCTCGGACTAAGTTTACATGACCGCGTTCATGAGACTTGTTCCTCGTTCGACATGCAACTTGTATTGCATAAGAGGCTTTGCGGGTGTCTGTCTCTCCTACTATAGTGAAGATTCAATTTACTCTTCTATTGACAACACTAGTATCACCGTTGTGGTTCATGTTCGTAGGTAGATTAGATCTTACTCGAAAACCCTAAACCACGTAAAATATGCAAACCAAATTAGAGACGTCTAACTTGTTTTTGCAGGGTTTGGCGATGTGATATGGCCATAATGTGATGATGAATATGTATGAGATGATCATTATTGTATTGTGGCAACCGGCAGGTGCCTTATGGTTGTCTTTAAATTTCATGTTGAGTAGTATTTCAAAGTAGTTGTAATAGTTGCTACATGAGGTGAACAACCATGAAGACGGCGCCATGAACCTTGACGCTACGCCGACGATGATGGAGATCATGCCCGTTGATGATGGAGATCATGTCCGTGCTTTGGAGATGAAGATCAAAGGCGCAAAGACAAAAGGGCCATATCATATCACATATGAACTGCATGTGATGTTAATCCTTTATGCATCTTATTTTGCTTAGAACGCGACGGTAGCATTATAAGATGATCCCTCACTTTAATATCAAGATAATAAAGTGTTCTCCCCTCGTATGCACCGTTGATATAGTTTGACGTTTTGAAGCATCTCGTGATGATCGGATGTGATAAACTCAAACATACAACGGGTGTAAGCCATGTTGCACACACGGAATACTTGGGTTTGCTTGACGAGTTATCATAAACATAGTCTGAGTAGTATTTTGAATTAATTTGTAGAATTGGCATCCGTTTACTACTATGCGTTAGTCTTGTAATTGAGATAGAAATACTGTTAAATCTGACAAATAACTTTACGGACTGGTGCCGTATTGTTAATGAATCAAGAAATGATTAAGTTCTATTGCAAACTTTTAGTAAACCTCACATTGTTGATTCAAAGAGCTATGGTTTCAATTAGTACCTAAAGTTATCTTGTCTCCGTGAAACTTGAAGTTCAAATCTGTTTGAAAAGTAAGGAGCTGAAAATTTAGTTTTCGTAAATAATCAAGGTATGAGATATATGTGATATCTAAGACCTTATTGCAAGATGATAGAATATAATTTGGTGAGACTACATAAACTCATAAGTTTTATGGGAATGTACGAAGGTTGAAGACGCAAGGCGTCCCAATCCTCCAACCATTGGGGCACTAACGATATTCGCATATCCATGAAGTAATCATCCTTAGTATGCACCGTTGGTAAGACTCGTCGTTTCGAAGCATCACGTGATGATCGGGTTTGATAGATTCTACGTGTGCATACAACGGATGCAAGTTAGATTTGCACATGCAAATACTAAGGTTAAAACTTTACGAGCCTAGCATGTACAGACATGGTCTCGAAAAGTCGTCATGATATGATGGATAAAATTATGAGTAAAATTGTTCATCATATTACAAAGTTACTAATAGTGAAATCTGAAACACTTGTCATATGATGATCAACTTTAAAGTAAGAACCTCAAGGTTATTGGTATTTGACCAACAAACCTAGAAGTTATTGATGTTGAATTGTTTTTCTGAATAATGAGGAAAGCTAAAAGAGAAACTGCAAAAGATATTTTGGCAAAAAGAAAAGAAAAGACTAGAAAGTCTAGCTCAGGTGTATATAAATGATATACATGTTATGGTTGTATTCCTAGTTAAGTCACACTATGAAATTCTTGGGTATTAGTACTATATTGGTTGGTATGAAGTGTCATACAAAACAACGCAATACAAGAATACAATGGCCTAAGTGACTGACAAGGAATATGATAAGGATGCACGTCTGGAACAAAATAAAGTGTTATTATGTTCATCATTAGCATTCTATCTAGCCCTTAGAATTTATAATAAAGAACTTAATAATTGTTATTTTGCTCTGGTCAAATGAAAACAATGAGTTGTTCAAATTATGACATTACTCCATGTACGATGGATGAGTTATTATAAATCTTAATGGTGAAACACACATACATAACACTGACGCTAAAATGCCATAAGGCAAATGATTTGAATTCCACTTATTTGTGGAACCGCCATTTAGGTCATGTTAGAAAGGAACGCATGAAGGAACTCCATGAAAATGGATTTTTGGAGTCATTTGATTTATGAATCATTTGGCGCTTGCAAATTTCTTCTAAAAGGAATGACTGAAATACCGTTCATATGGCAAGATTTGAACGGGCAACTAACTTAGTGGAAACATACATGATGATGTATATGGTTCACTGGGCATAGTTGTATGCGGGAGATTCTTCTACTTCATGAAAACTTCAAACAATGAATTGAATATATATATATATGTGGATATATTCGATAAGGAAGAAGTTTGAAACATTTGAATAGATTCAAATAAATTCAGCATGAAGTGGAAATCATCGTAATAGAAAAGTCAAATATCTATGATTGGATCATGGTGGAAATATTTGAATTACGAGTTTTAGCGAACATCTAAAGAGAGTTATGAAGTTGTTCTACAACTCACGTTTCTTGGAGTATCATAGTGATGATGAAGTATCCAAAAGACGTATCCAAACCTTGTTTGATTAATGATGAGATAAAATGTTGATGCCATTATATTTTTGTGGATTATGCTTTAGAGACTACCGCTTTTACACTAAATAAGAGCATCATCATGATCCGTAGAAATGACACCATACGAGTTATGGCATGGGTATAAACCTTAATAGTCCTTTCTTTAAATTTTGGTTTAAAAAGTTTACAACCGAAATCGGATAAATGTCTTTGTTGGATATCCCAAAGAATTAATTGGGAATTCTTTCCACTATGAAGTAAAAGACAAAAGTGTTTGTTAATGTTACTTGCTTATTTCAAGAAATTGTTTTCTAGCGAAGTATTTGAGTGGGAGGACAATAGAACTTGATAAGGTTTATGAACCTGAGCATAATGATCAGAGTAGCGCAGCATCGGAAATTGGTTCCGGAAGCGGCCACAACGATCATGGCTCCCATGACTACAAAGTGTTTTAGCCATGAAGATCGAAGTACATATTGAACCTTGTAGGTATGGTTTACTTTGTGATCAAATAAATGATTTGTGGACAAAGGATTGATTTTGAACAATGATAAACCAACTACAAACAAAGAAGTTATGATGGGCCCTGACTCCGTTAAAACGGCTATACGCCATGAAATCCAAGATAGATGAATACTTTTTGAAAGTAAATGGATCTATAAAAATTGATGAAAGCTTGACTTGTTGAAAAGTTGTTTACGACAAAGTTCAAAGAGTTGACTACGATAAGATTAGATCTTCCGTAGCAATGCTTATAGTCTATGTGGATTATTCTAGTAATCACTACATATTTCTTTTATGAGATATGCTAGTAGGATGGCAAAATACATTGCTTATAAGAAGTGTGTATTAAAGGTGTATACAAGATACAACCAAAAGTTTTGCTAGTCCGTTAAATACTAGATAGGTATACAAACTTCAATCGGATGAAGTAAGTATCATGGAGTTGGAATCTTCACCAGATGAAATAATCAAAGAGTTTTTGATTTCATCAGAGACGATGAAGAGACTTGCATTTGCAAGAAATTAAGTGGGAGCGCTGAGACATATTTATAATACTTTATGTAGATGACATATAGTTGGTTATAAATGATGTTATTATATACTTGATTAAAAAGGTTTCATTGAGAAATTAACTTCAATGAAAGGATATGGACTGAAACATATCTAGTGTCAAAATCTATGAAGATAGATTGAAACACAAAATAAGTTTAAGTCAAAGTACATATAATGGATATTGAAATAGTTCAATATAGAAATATTAAGAAAATATTCTTGTCATGTGAAGTTTTAACAAGACTTGAGTGTATCAGACACTCAATGAGTAAAAACACATGAGTGATTATAGATCACGGATAATATGTACACAATCAGATGTCCTGTGCTCTTAAAAGTGTTATGAGCATGTACCAAAATGATTCATGTGATGATCATTGAAAAATAGTAAGAATATTCTTGAGTACTTAAGAAGAACCAAGGATATATATATAGTTTTGTATGGAGAAATGACAAACAAATTGCTGTAAGGTGTTGCACCGATATTTGTTTTGTCACATATGAAAATAAAATTTCAATCTCAAATTAGACTAAGTGTTGTTTGAAAGGTAGCACAATGAGCTAGAAGTTGTCTATGCTAGATTTAGAAGAGTTCTAAAATATTGTGACAGATTCTACAAAAGAAGGCAGAGTATGTCATTGTTTTGACAATGGCAAAGGATGTTAAGTCAAGAGGTTCTTTGAGAGCTTGGTGTAGTTGCGACAGAGTCAGAACTTTGAAGCTATATTGTGTGTGACAATATTAGTGACATATTTCAGACCGCGGAATTAAGGTTCCACCAGAAGACCAAACATATTTAATGCCGACTCATTTGGAAATGAGTGATGCGTTGAGACGCAAATGAATTACAAAATACATACGGTTCTGAGCATGTCAGATCCGTTGACTAAAACCTCTCCCGTGAGCAAAACATGATAAAGCACCGGAAGGCCAAGGTGTTATATCTTTATAAATGTAAACTAGATTATTGACTCTAGTGCAAGTGGGAGACTGTTGGAGATATGCCCAAGAGGCAATAATAAAATGGTTATTATAATATCTTTGAGTTTATGATAATGTTTACATACCATGCTATAATTGTATTAACCGAAACATTGATACATGTGTGTTATGTGAACAACAAGGAGTCCCTAGTAAGCCTCTTGTATAACTAGCTTGTTGATTAATAGATGATCATCGTTTCATGATCATGAACATTGGATGTTATTAATAACAAGGTTGTGTCATTATGTGAATGATATAATGGACACACCCAATTAAGCATAGCATAAGATCACGTCATTAAGTTATTTGCTATAAGCTTTCGATACATAGTTACCTATTCCTTATGACCATGAGATCATATAAATCATTTATACCGGAAAGGTACTTTGATTACATCAAACGCCACTGCGTAAATGGGTGGTTATAAAGGTGGGATTAAGTATCCGGAAAGTATGAGTTGAGGCATATGGATCAACAGTGGGATTTGTCCATCCCGATGACGGATAGATATACTCTGGGCCCTCTCGGTGGAATGTCGTCTAATGTCTTACAAGCATATGAATAAGTTCATAAGAGACCACATACCACGGTACGAGTAAAGAGTACTTGTCAGGAGACGAGGTTGAACAAGGTATAGAGTGATACCGAAGATCAAACCTCGGACAAGTAAAATATCGCGTGACAAAGGGAATTAGTATCGTATGTGAATGGTTCATTCGATCACTGAAGTCATCGTTGAATATGTGGGAGCCATTATGGATCTCCAGATCCCGCTATTGGTTATTGGTCGGAGTGAGTACTCAACCATGTCCGCATAGTTCGCGAACCGTAGGGTGACACACTTAAGGTTTGATGTTGAAATGGTAGAACTTGAATATGGAATGGAGTTCGAATATTTGTTCGGAGTCCCGGATGAGATCCCGGACATCACGAGGAGTTCCGGAATGGTCCGGAGAATAAGATTCATATATAGGAAGTCATATTCCAAGTTTGGAAATGATCCGGTGCATTTATGGCAGGTTCTAGAAGGTTCTAGAAAAGTCCGGAAGAAATCACCATGGAAAGTAGAGTCCCGGAGGGACTCCACCTTGCATGGCCAGCCAACCCTAAAGGGGAGGAGTCCAAGGTGGACTCCCCAAGGGTGGCCGGCCAACCCCCTCATGGAAGGGGGAATCCCACCCCAAGTGGGATTCCCACCTTGGGTAGGTTTCCCTACACATGGAAGGTTTTTGGTTCGGGTCTTATTCGAAGACTTGTAGTCCAACACTTGGGGCTTCCACCTATATAATGAGGGGCATAGGAGAGGGGGCTGACCACCACAAGCCCATAGCTTGGCCGCACCCATAGGTGGCCGGCCACCCCTCTCCCAAACCCTAGCCGCCCCCTCTCTCCTCCTCTTCTCCCGCACGCTTAGCGAAGCTCCGCCGGAGATCTCCACCGCCACCGCCACCACGCCGTCGTGCTGCCGGATTCAAGGAGGATCTACTACTTCCGCTGCCCGCTGGAACGGGGAGAAGGACGTCGTCTTCATCAACACCGAACGTGTGACCGAGTACGGAGGTGCTGCCCGATTGTGGCACCGTGATCAAGATCTTCTGCGCGCTTTTGCAAGCGGCAAGTGATCGTCTACCGCAGCAATAAGAGCCTACTCTTATAGGCTTTGGAAATCTTCAAGGGTTAGTCTTGATCATCCCCTCGTTGCTCCCGTCTTCTAGATTGCATCTTGGCTTGGATTGCGTTCTCGCGGTAGGAATTTTTTTGTTTTCTATGCAACGAATCCCTACATATAGCAGTAGCAGTAGTGAAATAACAGCAGCAGAGTAACAAAGACAGCAGTAGTGATTATAGTAAACAGCAGGATTAAAATACTGTGGGCACGGGGACGGATGACGGGCGTTGCATGGATGAGAGAAACTCATGTAACAATCATAGCAGGGCATTTGCAGATAATAATAAAACGGTGTCCAAGTACAAAGCAATCAATAGGCATGTGTTCCAATTATAGTCGTACGTGCTCGCAATGAGAAACTTGCACAACATCTTTTGTCCTACCAGCCGGTGGCAGCCGGGCCTCAAGGGAATCTATCTGGATATTAAGGTACTCCTTTTAATAGAGTACCGGAGCAAAGCATTAACACTCCGTGAACACATGTGATCCTCACATCACTACCATCCCCTCCGGTTGTCCCGATTTCTGTCACTTCGGGGCCATTGGTTCCGGACAGCGACATGTGTATACAACTTGCGAGGTGAGATCATAAAACAATGAATATCATGATGAAACAATAACATGTTCAGATCTGAGATCATGGCACTCGGGCCCTAGTGACAAGCATTAAGCATAACAAGTTGCAACAATATCATCAAAGTACCAATTACGGACACTAGGCACTATGCCCTAACAATCTTATGCTATTACATGACCAATCTCATCCAATCCCTACCATCCCCTTCGGCCTACAGCGGGGGAATTACTCACACATGGATGGGGGAAACATGGCTGGTTGATGAAGAGGCGTCGGTGGTGATGATGGTGATGATCTCCTCCAATTCCCCGTCCCGGCGGAGTGCCAGAACGGAGACTTCTGGCTCCCGAGACGGAGTTTCGCGATGTGGCGGCGTTCTGGAGGCTTTCTGGCGACTTCCACTTCTCCCCGTGCGTTTTTAGGTCGAAGGCAATAAATAGTCCGAAGGAGGGCATCGGGGGCTGACCGAGGCCGCCAGACCATAGGGCCGCGCGGGCCCCTCCTAGGCCGCGCCGGCCTATGGTGTGGGGCCCTCGGGCCCCCACCTGGCTTGCCCTTCTGGCTCCGCCAATATTCTGGGAAAATAGGACCTTCTGCATAAATTCCGAGGATTTTCCTGAAAGTTAGATTTCTGCACAAAAACGAGACACCAGAACAGTTCTGCTGAAAACAGCGTTAGTCCGTGTTAGTTGCATCCAAAATACACAAATTAGAGGCAAAACAATAGCAAAAGTGTTCGGGAAAGTAGATACGTTTTGGACGTATCAACTCCCCCCAAGCTTAACTTATTGCTTGTCCTCAAGCAATTCAGTTAACAACTGAGCGATAAAAGAACTTTCACGAACACATTTGCTCATATGGTGTATATATTCTCATGCTATGGCTAACACTTAGGCAGTTCATAATGAGATGCATACAAATAAGATCATCTAACACCTATGTCAATCATGGAGAGGTACCAACAATTAATAATAAGCATCATGAATCATGTATATAAGCAGGATTGCAATGTTCATAAGAGAGTATGATAAAGTGGTATCTCGCAAGCCCATATTTGATCAGCAAAACATAAATGCTCAGGCACCTCTGAAGTTCATAGAAAGACTAGAAGTAGTGATTGTCAAAGATAAAAGCATCAAAGTTATACCACAATCAATCATATTTTGAGACAAGCATATTATACTAAGAATGACACTTGTGCTCTCAAGATAGTGCTCAAAGAAAGAATGGAGACACAACATAAAAGTAAAAGATTGACCCTTCGCAGAGGGAAGCAGGGATTAACATGCGCTAGAGCTTTTCATTTTTAAAACAGGAGTAAAATTATTTTGAGAGCTGTTTGTTGTTGTCAACGAATGGTAATGGGTACACCAACTACCTCGCCAACCGGACTTCCAAGAGCGGCTCCCATGAATTATTTTTATGTTTATGTGGCACTCCTTCCAACCCTTCTTTCACAAACCATGGCTAACCGAATCCTCGGGTGCCTGCCAACAATCTCATACCACGAAGGAGTGCCTTTTTATTTTAGTTTTATTATGATGACACTCCCCCCAACCTCTGCTTACACAAGCCATGGCTAACCGAATCCTTCGGGTGCCGTCCAACAATCACATACCATGGAGGAGTGTCTATTTAGGTTAATTAATTTGGGACTGGGAACCCCAATGCCAGCTCTTTTTTGCAAAATTATCGGATAAGCGGATGTGCCACTAGTCCATAATGAAAGTCCGTCAAGAGTAAATGACAAGGTTGAAAGTTAAACACCACATACTTCCTCATGAGCTATGAAACATTAACACAAATTGAGAAGCATTTTGAAGGTTTTAAAGGTAGCGCATGAGAATTTACTTGGAATGGTTTGAAATGCCATGCATAGGTATTTATGGTGGACACTTTGGAACAACTTGGTTTTCAGGTGTTTGGAAGCACGAGCAGCGTTCCCGCTCAGTACAAGTGAAGGCTAGCAATAGACTGGGGAGCGACAAATCAGGAGAGCAATGAATCGTCATAATCATGCTTGCGGCAAAATAAATTAACGGAGGCATAAAAGTGATACAAGAACTCGAAGCACTCGTAAATCATAGAGGCTTAATTGACTTTTGTTCAGTCATATGCATGCGTGAGCATGTGCCAAGTCGATATAAATGAATTATTCAGAGGAGGATACCACAATACCATACCTACTTATAAATAAAATAATGCAAGCAAACATCCATGACATGCTACTCATATTAATAAATTGGAGCTAAACATGAGAGATCATGAACTACTAGACTTTCTCAAATGACATATACCTCACATGAACCAACTAAGCATGCTCACATGGATGAGTATATGTACAAAAATGAAAACAAGTAGAGTTCATACCAGCCTCTCACCACAATCCAATTGTCGTAGATCGTCATTATTGCCTTTCACTTGTGTAGCTTGGATAATATGAAATGAAAACCACGCTCCAGCCACCGAAGACCATTGAACTCATGATGAACTTTACAAACCAAAGAAAAATAGCAAATATTTTTGGTGTTTTCGAATTGGAAACAAGAACAAAAGGAAACAAGCAAACAAAGCAAAATCTTTTTGGGTTTTCTTGTAGCAAACCAACGATAGCAAATAAAGCGAAACAAATGTAAGAAACCAAAATAAACAAATGATGAAGAGAAACAACAGAAATATTTTTGGTCTTTTTATGTTTTGGGAAAGAAACAAAGCAAAAACAAGAAATAGCAAATTAGAAGACTCACATAAACACAAAACAGCAGAAATTCGTCAAACTTGACAGCAGTACAGTACTCGATTTTTAAGAAATTCTTCCACTGCTCAAATCGAAAAGTGTTCAACAAATGAAAGTTAGATAACAACCTGGGGAACATGCACAAAAATTGGCTTCACAAAATACTATTCTGGTTATTTTTGGGAATTTTTTCGGTAACAGTCCAGAATCTGTTTTCAGGCAGCACTTCCCCAAATATCATCTCCCTCTCATTAGGAAACCACTCAAACAAACTAAACAAGTATGTACAAGTATCCAGCAACCATAATATGCAAATAATGAGTGATGCCGGTATACCTCCCCCCAAGATTAGGCTTTTGGCCTAAGTGGAGTTCAATCCCATCGAGGCCATGAAGTAGCATCTCCGTAGTACGACGAAGATGGATCATATTCCGGGTATGTGCTAGAAGAAGCACCCGGATACGTGACGGTGTAGTCGTAAGAGGGCTCGGCGTCCTCGGAGTCATGCTGCTGGTGGAAGTCTTGTATCTTTATCTTTTCCTCCACCTCCTCCTTAGTGCGCGACCATGGTTCCCTGTCAATGCTAAACAAATCTTGCTCGGGGAAGAGGGATTTCCTTCTCATCCCCGTCGACAAACAACATTCTATAGACCATATTATCTAAAGTGGAATCAGCGGTAACAAAATGATGGCTTTTCATAGCAGCAATATCAAGCCTCCTAGGGGTTAATGGCACATCATTAGAATCAAGAGGAAATCTTAAATGTGTTAAAATGCGTAATGCAATAGTTCCTCCAAAAATAGGCCCCCTGTTAGACAGGCGGCGAGCAATAAGAGAACCAAGATGATAAGGTGTCTGTCCAGTAAGTACAGCATTCAGGAAAGCAAGATGGTAGCTAGAAACATTGCTAGTGTTCTCCCTACCAAGAATGCTAGTAGCAATGTAATAGGCAAAGTACTTAATGGCGGGGAGTTGGATGTTTCTTATCTTGCCACGCTGAATGGTGCGACAATCATCATCGGTGATCCCTCGATAGAGCTCCAACATGTCCCGGGGGTTGTCATCAATCCTCCTTGCTGTACCTACAGGGGCAATATCCAATGCAACACAAAATTCTTCTAATTCCATAGTAATAGGATTACCATAGATCTTGAATGCAACTGTCGGCCCATATTGCTTGTTGTGGAACTTGAAGCTCTCGACGAAGATTTTGGTGAGCATGTAGTATTGCTCCCTTTCATCTCCCACATAGGCAGCTAAGCCTGCCCTGTTGACGAGGGTGAAGAAATCATCCAATAACCCTGCATTTCTCAGAAAATCATAACACGGGAAAGACAAAGCATTAGGAGTCCCATTGTCTTCCTCGGGCGCGAAGCTTGGCGCGATGATATCCTCATTGTAGGATCGCCTGAGTCGTGTGGCGGTCCTAGAGGGCCTTGCGGTGCTGGTTGTCCCTCTCCGAAACAATTCTCCAAAGTTGAAGTTCTTCATTCTCCTTTTCTGAAATTTTTCAACAAATGATATAAAACTTGATTTGGTGACATATAATCAAGGGGAACTACTATAGGAACTTGCTAGAGTACTAATCATGCATCAAAACTAGTTTATACAACTTAGAACAAGCATGCAAGCTCACTAAACATGTTACCTACAGCAGCAAAATATTCAAGATATACTCAACCAAACAAAATTCTACTTGGATAATCGGAGGAGTCACATACCGGAGAGCAAATGTGCCAAATTTCAGAAAGAAATCTGGGCTGAGCAAAGAGATCGAAAAATCCCGAGCTCTTGAGCAAAAACGCGAGTGAGAGAAAGTCTGGTGTCGATTTTTTCGGGAGAGAGAAGAGTCCGGGAGGAAGAGATGCTCGAAGTGGGGTAAAGGGGGCCCACACGCCGTGGTGGCGCGCCCCTTGCTGGCCGCGCCAGCCTGTGGGGTGCCACCCTGGGGTGCCCCACAGGTCATCCCCAGGTGCTCCCAGGTGCATTTTCGAAAAATAGGACCAACGGTATAATTTTTTTGAATTTTTGAAAACTTTGAAAATGCACATTTCTGGGTATTAAGTTTATTATTACTGGCCAGGAAAATTTTGAAATCTCTAATTAACTAAGGAACTTTGCAAATCAAAAGTGCTACAGCAAGTAAAACAAGTGGAGGGAGAAAGAGATGTTGTTTACCTCCTCTATGCATATAAAAGGTATTTGTTAACAAGGTTGATCAAGTCTTGCCACCAAATAAATTTTACATAGCATAAGAAGAAATAAACCTCAAATCAATCATGTTACCTTGAATTGTATTAATATGGATCCAATCATAAGATTTTGATATCCTTCTTTAGGCTCATATATAGGACAATCAATAGTTCCAATTTTGATAGTTCTCACATTAGAAATAGTATTGACTCCACATACTTTATCAATCCTCTTGGGGAAATAGACGGTATGCTCCTTATCATCAACAAAAATAACCTTTCCTTTATTGCAATCAATAACAGCCCCTGCGGTGTTAAGAAAAGGTCTCCCAAGAATAATAGACATATTATCATCTTCGGGCATTTCCAACACAACAAAATCAGTTAATATCAAGCAGCTTATTAGTAACTTGAACAGGAACATCCTCACATATACCAACAGTAAATAGCAAGAGATTTATCGAGCATTTGCAAAGATATATCAGTAGATATCAACTTATCTAAGTAAAGTCTCTTATAAAGAGAAAAAGGCATAACACTAACACCGGCTCCCAAGTCACATAGAGCAGTTTTAACATAATTATTCTTAATAGAACAAGGAATAGTAGGTATACCTAGATCGCCCAACTTCTTTGGCACTTCGCCATTGAAAGAGTAATTAGCAAGCATAGTGGAAATTTCCTCATTGGGGATTTTCCTTTTGTTAGTAACAATATCTTTCATATACTTTGAATAAGGAGGCAATTTAATAGCATCAGCCAAAGGGATTTGCAAGAATAAAGGTTTCATCCAATCACAGAATTTATTATAGTGTTCTTCTTCCTTTGATTTTAGTTTCTTAGCAAGAAAAGGCATTTGCTTTTGTACCCAAGGTTCTCTTTCATTACCATGTTTCTTAGCAATAAAATCTTCTTTAGTATACTTTTTATTTTTATCATGCTTGTCAGGTTCATCTTCAACCTCTTCTTTATCAGAAGCATCATTCTTATCATTATCATTATCATTATTATGTTCATTACCACTTTCAGTTTCAGCATCGGAAATAGAAATACTATTAGGATCATTAACAGGTTCAGAGGATTCTACAATCTTTTTATGTTTCTTCTTCTTCTTTTTCTTAGAAGGAGCACTAGGTTCAATGCGTTGAGAATCTTGTTCAATTCTTTTGGGATGCCCTTCAGGATATAGAGGATCCTGGGTAGAGACACCACCTCTAGTTGTTACTTCATAAGCATGTTTCTCTTTAGAATTATTTTTTAGCAAGTCACTTTGCACTTTAGTGAGTTGATCAATTTGAGTTTGAACCATTTGAAAATGTTTAACAAGCATCTTAACATCATTGGAGGTTCTCTCCACAATATCATGCAAATTGCTAATAGCTTGAGAATTTTCCATTAGATGATTCTCTACTCTCATATTAAAATTTTCTTGCTTAACAATATAATTATCAAACTCATCTAAGCATTGAGCAGGAGGTTTTGAATACGGAATATCTTCCCTAGTAAAGCGTTGAAGGGAGTTTACCTCGATCATGGATGAAGGGGGAATTATCTCACATATATCTTCTATGGGAGGTAGATTCTTCACATCTTCGGATTTAATACCTTTCTCCTTGAGAGACTTCTTGGCTTCCCTCATATCTTCATCATTCAATTCAATTAAACCCCTCTTCTTCAATATTGGCGTTGGAGTTGGTTCAGGTGTATTCCAATCATCATGATTTCGGCTTATTCTAGCCAATAATTCTTCAACTTTCGTCTGAGTTCTTTTCCTGAAAACACAACCAAGCACAACTATCCAAATATGCTCTAGATTCAATGGTTAGTCCACTATAAAATATATCAAGTAGATCATTCTTCTCTAAATCATGTCCAGGTCGAGCTCTGATAAGAGAACAAAATCTTGCCCATGCCTCAGGCAATTTCTCTTCATCTCCCTGGTCAAATCTATAAATTTTCTGTAAAGCAATATGTTGAGCACTAGCAGGAAAGTACTTTCGAAAGAAAACATCACGCAGACTCGACTTGGACTTTTAATAGAACCAGGAGGCAAATTATTATACCAAGTTTTAGCATCATCCTTTAATGAGAAAGGAAAAATTTTAGCGACAAAATAAGTACGCATCTTGACATCATCAGAAAACAAGCTACTCATAGAAGAAAGTTCAATCATGTGCTCTACAGCACTTTCTTTTTCAGTACCACAAAAGGGTGCTTTCTCTACAATAGCTATATGAGATAGATCAAGAGAAAAATCATAATCTTTATCCTTAATGCATATAGGAGATGTGGCAAATTTAGGATCAGGAGATAGCTTATGTCTAACAGTATATTGTGTGAGAAACTTTTTAATTTTTTCTTGCATCAGCAGTAGCATTGCATCTATTAATAAAATCACCATTAAGCTCCACATAATCTTCATCAGGATCATCACTAGAATAATCAAGTTCAGGTGAAATAACAGGTGTAGTGGCATTTTCATTAGGAGTTTCAGCATTTTCAATTTGTCTAGACCTAGCAATTGTAGCATCTAGAAAGGATCCCAATGAACCACTATCATCAAGCACAGCAGAAACATTATCAATATTATGAGAATTTTCAGATTCAGTAGACGTACCACCAAGCGAAGCTTGTGGCGGTGAAACAAGTTGACTTATCACAGATGGTGAATCAAGAGTAGCAGAGGTACTCAGAGTTGTACCTTTTCTTGTAGTGGATGGTAATATGGCGACTTTAAGATCGCGAGTTTTACCCATGATGGAGAATTTGCAGCGAACAATATCAATCCAAGTGAACTTCCAAATAAAGCTATGTCACCGACAACGGCGCCGTAAAAATAGTCTTGATGACCCACAAGTATAGGGGATCGATCTTCGCGGGTAGTATAACCCAATTTATTGATTCGACACAAGGGGAGACAAAGAATACTTGAAAGCCTTAACAACGGAGTTGTCAATTCAGCTGCACTGGAAACAAACTTGCTCGCAAGAGTTTATCAAGTAGTAACAGCTTTATAGCAAGTAGCGTAGTGAAATAACAGACAGCAGAGTAACAAAGACAAGCAAGTAGTGATTATAGTAAACAGCAGGATTAAAATACTGTAGGCACGGGGACGGATAACGGCGTTGCATGGATGAGAGAAACTCATGTAACAATCATAGCAGGGCATTTGCAGATAATAATAAAACGGTGTCCAAGTACAAAGCAATCAATAGGCATGTGTTCCAATTATAGTCGTACGTGCTCGCAATGAGAAACTTGCACAACATCTTTTGTCCTACCAGCCGGTGGCAGCCGGGCCTCAAGGGAATCTATCGGATATTAAGGTACTCCTTTTAATAGAGTACCGGAGCAAAGCATTAACACTCCGTGAACACATGTGATCCTCACATCACTACCATCCCCTCCGGTTGTCCCGATTTCTGTCACTTCGGGGCCATCGGTTCCGGACAACGACATGTGTATACAACTTGCAGGTAAGATCATAAAACAATGAATATCATGATGAAACAATAACATGTTCAGATCTGAGATCATGGCACTCGGGCCCTAGTGACAAGCATTAAGCATAACAAGTTGCAACAATATCATCAAAGTACCAATTACGGACACTAGGCACTATGCCCTAACAATCTTATGCTATTACATGACCAATCTCATCCAATCCCTACCATCCCCTTCGGCCTACAGCGGGGGAATTACTCACACATGGATGGGGGAAACATGGCTGGTTGATGAAGAGGCGTCGGTGGTGATGATGGCGATGATCTCCTCCAATTCCCCATCCCGGCGGAGTGCCAGAACGGAGACTTCTGGCTCCCGAGACGGAGTTTTGCGATGTGGCGGCGTTCTGGAGGCTTTCTGGCGACTTCCACTTCTCCCCGTGCGTTTTTAGGTCGAAGGCAATAAATAGTCCGAAGGAGGGCGTCGGGGGCTGACCGAGGCCGCCAGACCATAGGGCCGCGCGAGCCCCTCCTAGGCCGCGCCGGCCTATGGTGTGGGGCCCTCGGGCCCCCACCTGGCTTGCCCTTCTGGCTCCGCCAATATTCCGGGAAAATAGGACCTTCTGCATAAATTCCGAGGATTTTCCTGAAAGTTGGATTTCTGCACAAAAACGAGACACCGTAACAGTTCTGCTGAAAACAGCGTTAGTCCGTGTTATTTGCATCCAAAATACACAAATTAGAGGCAAAACAATAGCAAAAGTGTTCGGGAAAGTAGATACGTTTTGGACGTATCACGTATAAGGCAACGAACAGCGACCAATCGCGTCTACCTGTCAAGTCGTCGAACACCTTGTGTGCGTGGAGGTGGGGCAGATTTGACACCGCATTTTGGGACGCGCTGGCAAAGCGGCGAAACGGCCGACGAGAGTGCCAGCCGCGACGACGGTGTCAACTCTCAGAAGAGATCAGCCATCGAAACGGCCTGCAAATCCAGCGGCGGTGGAGGGGTAGGAGGCGCGGGAGGGAAGGCGCGACGAGAAATAAAAGACGTGAACCAACGGTTATGGAAATAGTCGCCGACAGGTGGGATCTCGCCTCGCTTTTCGTTGTGTCCAGCGTGCCCGGAGCATCCCCTGTGGGGCGGGGATGGGCTCGGGGCGCCGGACACCATATCAAGCCACGTCGGACAAAACGAGGTATTGGGGCATGCGGCTGGGAACTTTGTTTGTTCTACGCGCCCAAATTCCTTTGGGGGACACGGATGGAGATGCTCTAACGGCGCGATCCAGACGGATCAAAAGCATCTGTTACACGCTCCAGCGGCTAGACACAAAATAACCATAGCATTCGCAAAGACGCAAACGTGAACCAAATATGCGGCAGTAATACATCTGCCGTTTTGGCATTGTTGCCCCACCCTCCTCCTCATTTAATGAATGCATGCCCATGCTGATCATTTCTGACCACACAAAAGGTATCTTTTTCCTCTCTTATTTTTAATTAATGCATGTGTGGTCAAATAATGGGCCTCTGCCGCTGGGAAAGGTGCTGATGAATGCAGACATGTGATCAATTTTCATGTCCGCGACCAACGTAAATGAATACAAATTGTATTTAAAATGCGTCAGGTCGCTGGAGATGCCTTTAAAAAGATAGTACGTCTGAAAGCTGGATCAGCCGTCGAGGCATCATTTGATTCATAGCGTAGGAAAGCAAAGGTTCATTGGTTTGTCATGTTTAGTAGATTATATGCTAGCATAGGAACTCTCATAAACTATTGTTTGATTCTCATGAAGAAAAACTCAAGGTTGTCATCAACACTGAACAGTATGTAGGATTTTTTCCATGAGGTTAGACCTCATGCGAGTCTTCCTGTGAAATTGCACTATGGAGTCTTACGGGAATATTTCTACCACTATGCAATCCTGTGAATCAAACACCATCCAAAGAAAAAAAAACTCCACAACATCTAAATCTTATAAAATTCCTATGAAGATCCTATGAATCAAAGGAGACCTGAATGGATCTCCGTGTCGCGGTGACGTGATTAGTAGCGCATCTTCCTAGGCATGTTCCCCAAAACCGTAGTCAAATAGATTTTTCAAATGATATAGTTTCAAGTTTCATATCAGATTGTAGCGTGCGCCTTCTCAAATATTACAAAACTGAAGTACAAATGAACCTAGAAAAATAGCTTGGGTCCAACATCGACGACTGCTCGACCTTGTTGATGGCTCCCAAGTGCATGAGATCAATTGTAGTATTTTTCAAATAGAAAGATTGTCGAACCCACGAGGAGCTGAAGGTATTGGTTAGCAGAAATAACAAAAAAGAAGCAACAATGAAGTAACGCTTTTGGTGTTTTAGGTATATAGTTTGCAATAAAAATGAAGTGCGGAAAGTAAATAGCAAATAAGTAAATGCTCTTGATGAGAGAAAAGCTCAATCCTCTATGCAGCAAGAGGACAATCTCAAGTGTGTGTATTTATATGAGATTAAAGTTTCCGAGGGCGGCATGGATTCACTAGCATCTGAGTTCTAAACAACATTGTAAATATTTTGTCAAGTTTTATTCAATTAGGGGCGGAACCTTAGTTAGGTGCAGCCATAAGCATGTGCAAATACACCCCTTATGATGGATCCTAAAGCCATTTTCATGTGCAAGTATAGGAATCATTAAGACATAAATGTCCCATCATAGCCATAAGATTTAGGGTTCCCGAAATAAATTCCTCTAATGCAACTCATAGTGTTGGAAGACGGTTTCTATCATTCCGACATGTCCAACACTAATGCATTACATCAAAGTGTAGCCCTATGATCCCATATAGGTGAAGTAATATGCAGTCGATGTTCGCATAAAACCATCATACAACAACATAAAAAATAGAAAACTTGACGAAATACTCATTGCAAATCATATAGAATCATAGCCAGATCATCCTATGCCCTCAGGACGTGGGGAACTACTCACAAGTGTTAAACATGATATGGATCAGAGGCATAATGGTTACAACACAATCTGAATATATAATCTTCCCACCAAATAATGACAAAGTACCAATCACGAACATGCAATAGCACTAAAAACAATATCCGTGGTTCAATTCAACACAAACTATGAGGGGGATGACGTCGATCTCATAGATGGAGATGGTGGTGATGATGGTGCTAGTGGAGATGTCGATGGAGATGCCTCTTCCTAAGGCAATGAGGAGTGGGGATGTCGATGACGTCGACTTTCCCTTCACCGGAGGCACCGGTGCAGTAGGATCTGCCCTCTCCCGGAGTAGGAGAGGACTTTTGCCTCCGCCGCCTCAATAAATCTCAGGAAAAATATGGCTTAGATTTTTGAGCGAAACAGAGTGTCTAGAATAAAAGGGGCCCGGGGTGACGCTCGAGACACAAATGAGAATGGGTGGCGTGGCCTCCCTGTCTGGCCGCGCCACCTGGTGCCGTTCGCACCTCGTGTCCCCTCTCGCGTGATTCTTTCGCTCACGGGTGAAAAACTGATCACGTATTTTTCCCTTGAATTTTTGCGATCTAGAAAGTCCTGAAACAAATAAATACGAAAAAGTAGGTTTTCTGCCTCCCATGAATTAAATACCAAAGAAGGGGACTTTGTAGGAAAGTCCCAGAAAATCATCTAAAAATGCATAAATAACAATTTATGAAGGCAAATAACAATGAAAACTAACCATATATGTAGCAATAATGATGATGCAAAATGCACGTATCAACTCCCCCAAACTTAAACCTTTGCTCGTCCTCGAGAAAATAAGCGAATAAATCATAGCATGCATCAATGAGCTTATGGTTGATGAAGGAAATACGAGCATTGTATCATCAACTTATGCATATTCAATTGTAAAGAAAGATTTCTAAACCAACAATCATATAAATATGAAATTCATAAATAGAAACTCTAGCAATTACCTCTTACCGTTTGAACAAGATCAACCATTGCATGTTGGACAATTGAACAATACTTTATGTGTGTCTATAAATATAGATCACGTCTTTGCTTGGTCTTTTACCAGCTTGTTTTTCTTTACTCCATCTTTGTACCGAAGATAAACTCTCATAGAACAACTAGTTACAAGAAGAGGAATTGCTAAATGACAAGAGCATGAACTTTGATGTTCATCAAACACTTTTCTTTTTTCCCTTTTCATGATCAGTTAATAGTCTTGCCCCTTAGTAACTAGTATAAACCTTATTCAAGGATCTTTCAATCATGTCATATGCTTTACATCCACCTTTGTCTTTCACTTTCCATGGCTAACCGAATCCTCGGGTGCCGATCTTTTCATTCACAAACTTGTTGGAGCATATGTATTGAAATATCCATGACATCAATTTACCCGTTGATTACGAAGTAGCACAAGAATATCTCATACTTCCTTGTCATCTCCTCTTCCTAACTGTTTGTCCTCCAAGACCACATCTCCAACACAACTTCAATGTATTTTTATTTTTCTTATAATATTTAGTATTGCCTGCATGGATCTTTCCTTTGTTGCAAGCCATACTTACAAAATTCAATGTGTGTCCAACATGTTCAAGTTAATTAAGCTCAAGATAAGATGTGACTAAAATTTCTAAATATGAGGAACACATATGCATGAGTGTTACCCATAAATCTCCATACAAAAGAATCATGGATGACACCATACTTCCAATTTTATTAAAGAACATTTGACCAAAGATAGATGATAATGCTCTAAGAGCTCTCCAAACTATAAGAGACTTGATACTACTAGATAAAAGCAAAAAATCGAACTAAGATGACGAACTAAAAATGATATGATAAACTAAAAAAGCATAAAAAACTTGATATAACTCCCCCAAGCTTGAGTGTTAATGTAGCTCTTATTTCTCCTCTTGATGCTTCGGGTCACGATGTTCTTTATGATCGCGAAGCAAAGTCATCATGAGGTTGTAGGCTTCCTTGAAATCCCGAGTACTCTTGCCAAGGTCCTCCCAATTCTTCTCTTCTACTCTCTCATTGCTTGGCCTCCAATCTAGGGTGGATGCTTCTTCCTTTCACTACTATAGATGGAAAACATGCTGCAGGCGCACCACCATATCCCATGCACTGGTGGAAACTACCGCCGGCGCACCCTTATCCGCCGCGCCAGCGAAGAAGTCCTACTGCCGGCGCACCAGGCCACGGGGTGCGCCGGGCATAAGGGTGAACCAGGTCCTCAAAATCTGAAAATCAGGGCACCCCTTACTGCCGGCGCACCACCATGTTAAATCCTTTGAAATGACCATGTATTATGTCATCTAGTTTTAGTGAAAATTGAAAAACATGAATTTTGATATATTATGCAAAATGGCATTATATTTCGGTAAAACAAGATTTTTGGTTGCATACGACCTCCGATGAAAAACTTTTTTATATCAAATCTATCTACGCGAAATTTCCTATCTGAATTCAGCCACCTACGGTCGTTTAGACAAAAATTGGATTAGGCAAATTCAAAATAGAAACAGGACTTTTTCAACTTTTAGATTTTGATGAAAAAAAATAAAAAAATATTACCCCCAACGCACCACCATATTGGTGCGCCGACAGTAACCTAGGCTATATATGCCAAACCAGCCCGGCGCACCTTCTCTCTCTTCTATTTCCCCATCTTCTCCTTCACTTGTCCTCCTCCTCCTCTCTTCCTCCCTCTAGCCACCGTCTCTTCTCCTCCACTTTTCCCCCTCTTCTACCTTCTTACCCCTCTAATCCCTCCCTCCGGCGAGCACCTCCTCAAGCTACTCACCGGAGCACCTCCTCAAGCTACTCACCGGAGCACCTCCTCAAGTATCTCACCGGCGTGCACCTCCTCAAGCATCTCGCCGGCGAGCACCTCCTCTCACCCCGGGTCCGGCGAGCCTCTCGATGACCACCTCCTCTCACCCCGGCGACCACCTCCTCCCACAGTGGCTACCACATCCTCTCTGTAAGAAGATGGCCACAGTGGCGGTGGTACATCTCCCAGGGCATGACCTAGAACTTGACCGATGACCTAGAACTCGACCGACCTGGACCTAGATCTATATCTAGATCTGCTTTTTTGAATCCTGGAAAAAATACCGTCGGCGCACCAGGCTGGTGCGCCGGGGATAAATCGAGTTACCGCCGGCGCACCATCCTCCGGTGATAAACCTTTACCACCGGCGGGCGCTGGTGCGCCTGCAGTAGTGTTTTTTGGTGCGCCAGCAGTAAGCCTTTTCCTAGTAGTGTTTGCTTTGTCCATGCGATGAAAATTAGCAGCAAGATTTCTGTAGGCCATGGAATTCCTTCGAGCTTTCCCACCAGTACTCATGCGAGCAGAGCACCTCAAGTTCTTAGGAGGCGACACCACTCTCACTACAGCAAGAGGTATAGGAGGGGGTGAAGCTTTCCCTTAAACTCAGCGTTGGTGATGTACTTGTGGTCCTCTTCTCCTTCTTCTTGTTCATCATCTTCTTCTTCTTCCTTCTGATCCTCTGTTTCCTCCTCATCTTCATCTTCGAAGGAGTCCCTCCTCCTTCTCCTCCTTCCCATGGAAGAGCGTTCGGAGGAGTCTTCCGAAGACATAGCTAAGGTTTTTGATGGAGACAAATCTGAAAGACAGGGTAGAAAACAATGTTCGCTCGAAAAAGACTCGATGCGAGATTAGATCGGCAGAGGGGGGTATATATTGATAAGTTTTAGGTAAAATCGAAGAGTTTGAGTCAAAAATGAGTCGAAAAGGAAGTCTGAGGTGCGAACGAGCACGGGTGGTGCACGACCAGAAAGTTGGGCCGCGCCACCTGGCCTATTTTGCTCCTCGTGACTCCGTTTTGCCCAAATCTTTCGCGAATCTTCCTTATTTTGCAAAAAAGTAACTATCCTGAAATATGAAAAGGTTATGAGATCGCTACGTACCAGATTTCGACTTTTATTCGTTTCCGGTGTCAGGCAGAAGGAAATTCTCGGCGATGATATCTTCCGGAGCCCGAAGATGTAACTCCTCCATGTTTTCAATGAAGTTTTCTCCTGCAATATAATGTTTAAGACGTTGTCCATTAACAACATGGGGCTTACCCTTGTAATCTCCATGGAGATGGATGGCTCCAGAGCGATACACCTCATGGACAACCAATGGACCTCGCCATCTTGATGCTAGTTTACCAGCAGAGAACTTGAAACGAGAGTTGAACAATAACACTCGGTCTCCTACTTTAAATTTCTTTCTCTTTATCCTTCTATCATGCCAAATTTCAACCTTTTCTTTAAACAACCTCGCACTTTCATAAGCTTCATTTCTCCATTCATCTAGTAAATTTATGTCTAGGATTCTCTTTTCTCCCGCAGTTTTAAAATCAAAGTCAAGTTCCTTAACGGCCCACCTAGCTTTGTGTTCTAATTCTACAGGTAAATGACAAGCTTTTCCATAAACCATTCTATAAAGAAATATTTTCATAGGAATTTTAAAAGTAGTTCTATAAGCCCATAATGCTTCATTAATTTTAGTTGGCCAATCAGACCGGGACTTATTAACTATCTTTTCCAATATAAGTTGTAATTCCCTATTTCTCAATTAAACTTGACCACTAGTTTGTGGGTGATATGGAGATGCTACTCTATGATTAACACCATATTTAGCCAAGGTTTTTTCTAAAAACTTGATGAATAAAGTGAGAACCACCATCAGTAATTAAAAATCTAGGTACTCCAAACCTGGGAAGAATAATGTCCTTCAACATCTTTATTGCAGTAGCATGGTCGACACTCTTTGTCGGAATTGCTTCCACCCACTTAGTGACATATATAATCCACTGCAATCAAAATGTGAGTATGCTGCGTTTTGGAGGCAGGAAATGACCACATAAACTCAAATCCCCACACATCAAATGGTTCAAGAGGTAATGTGTAATTCATAGGCATTTCATTTCTCTTACCAATATTATCAACGCGTTGAAATTTATCACAACCTTTAATATAAGTAGCACAATCTTTAAATAAATTAAGCCAATAAAAACCAGATTGCAATACCTTTGTGGTTGTGCGGTCTCCCGCGTGGTGACCTCCATAAGGACAGTCATGGCAATCTTTTATAATGCTTTGTTGTTCAAACTCAGGCACACAACGTCTAATAATACCATCAACTCTCTTCTTATAAAGAGAAGTATCATCCCAAAAGTAATGTCTAAGATCATAAAAGAATTTCTTTTTTTGTTGATAGGTAAAGTGTGGTGGCATAACTTTCCCAACAATAAAATTAGCATAATCAGCAAACCAGGGGAAGCTACTCTTGCACTAGACACATTAATTTGCAAGTTTGTTCATTCGCAAAGCTATCATTAATAAGGATTGGATCATCCGAAATGTTTTCCATTCTAGACAAATGATCAGCTAGAGGATTATCTTCACCCTTTCTATCATTAATATGTAAATCAAACTCTTGCAATAATAGAACCCATCTAATAAGTCTATACTTAGAATATTTTTTATTCATAAGATATTTAATATCAGAATGATCAAAGTGCACAATACCTTTAGAATATAATATGTAAGGTCTAAACTTATCTCAAGCAAAGATCACAGCTGGAAATTCTTTTTCAGTAGTAGCATAATTTCTTTGAGCACCATCAAGAGTCTTACTAGCATAATATATAACATTTAATTTCTTATCAACTCTCTGTCTCAAAACAGCGCCTACTGCATAGTCACTTGCATCACACATAATTTCAAAAGGTAAATTCCAATCAGGCGGTTGAATTATAAGAGCACTAATTAAAGCATTCTTTAAAATATTAAAAGACTCCACACAATCATCATCAAGAGAAAAAGGAACATCCTTTGCAAAAGATTAGTAAGAGGCTTTGATATTTTAGAGAAGTCCTTCATGAATCTTCTATAAAACCCAGCATGCCCAATGAAACTTCTTATACCTTTAATATCCCATGGATATGGTAGCTTCTCTATGGCCTCTATCTTTGCGCAGTCCACTTCAATGCCTCTTACAGAAACTCGATGACCAAGGACTACACCTTCCGTAACTATAAAAATGGCACTTCTCCCAATTAAGGACTAGGTGTTGATCCTCACACCACTGCAGAACTTTGTTAAGATTGAATACACAATTATCGAAAGAGGTGCCAATAGATAGAAAAATAATCCATAAATACTTCCCTAATATTTTCAATATAATCAGCGAATATAGCATTGATGCATCTTTGAAAAGTAGCAGGAGCATTACATAAATCAAATGGCATTCTTCTATAAGCAAAAGTACCAAAGGGACAAGTAAAAGTCTTTTCTTGATTATCTTTGTGCACAGGTATTTGAGAAAAAACAGAATAACCATCAAGGCAACAAAAGTGTGAATGCTTAGATAATGTTTCTAACATTTGATCAATAAAAGGTAAAGGATAATGATCCTTACGAGTGTATTTATTTAATTTTCTGAAATCAATACACATCCTATAACTAGTACGCTGAGCAACAAGTTCATTTTCATCATTTGTAATCACATTTGATGTGGGCATTACCCTTCGGGTAACCCATATTATGTTACCTCTTACGGCCCAACCACGGGGCCATGAAGATCATCATCCATCATAGCAATATTTGATTTAGGGATGAATTTTGAAGAATATGATACCTCGTTGGCTTTTGCCAAGCACTTGGCGTTGTTGTTGGAGAGGTTCTCATTGGGGATTCAAAGAGAGATGTGGAGAGATTAGAGGTGGTGCAAGTGGCAACCACTTCACTTGTCATTTCTTCTTCATCTTCTTCATCCCAAGAAGAATACTCCTCTTGAGTCATCAACACAAATTTAGAAGGCTTCTTGTTGGTGGAGTCTTCTTGACAAAAGGCTTATTTTGTGTGGCCTTGGACTTATCCTTGGGGACAATTTTGCCACTGTTGTCTTCTCTATTCTCATATGGACACTCGACGACAAAGTGGTTTTGGTTATTACAAGTGTATCATGTCCTCAACCTTGGGCCACCAATTTTTTTGACCACTTGAGTCTCTTGTTTGGTTCCCTCTTGACTTGAATTTAGTCGGGTCCCTTGATACTTTTGATCCGGATTACAAATTGTAGTACTAAAGCTTTTTTCCCTGGAGACACTAGGTTATCGGATCCACAAGAAGATCGCTTTTGGTGTAAGATCACTTAGGCAAGATTTCTAGTCTTTGTTTAACTCTTGTCTTACTCGACCAATATTTCATGTGTTTGGTTGGGTATAGATGGTTGGAAATAGGCTTGGGCTTGAGGTTTTCTCCTGCAGCTATGCATTAGTAGAAAGACAGGTGAATGAGGTGATTCAACAAGAATGATCACACTTAGCATGTCACCATTTGCTTCTCCAATCTTACTACGTAGTCAAAAAAAAAGGGTACATGTGGACTATAGAATACTCAATAATATTACCGTGAAAAGCAAATTTCCCATTTTCATGGTAAATGAACTAACAAATTTTCCATTTTCATGGTGGATGAAGTATTGGATGAATTAGTATGTACCAAGTGGTTTTCTAAGTTAGATTTGAAAGATGATTATTACCACAATAGTTGAATCTGATGGAGGCCAAGACCGTTTTAAGGGCATGTTTGGATTATTGCCAATGCTGACCCTACCAAAATATTGGTCAGCCTGTGAGATTTGGCAGTCGTTTGGTTTGGTGCCAAATAATTGGCTCGCCCAGCTCACCTACGGCGCGCCAGTGCTATTCTCGCCAATTTGCGGGCGAGTCTGAGGGCGCCGCAAAGCTCCGCCAAAATTTTGGCACGGCGGCTGTGTCCTTTGCATGGTTGGTCCCATCTACTTTTTCTCGCTAATATGTGGTGCATGCAGCCGGCTAGTACTAGTCCGTCCTGTAATTAGTAAGAGCATCTCCAGCAGGCGCGCTATATCGCGGCGCGCTATACCTCCGATTCGGCGCGCTGCAAACCGATACCGCGCGCCGTAGGGAATTCTCCCCCGCCGGGTGCGCCATTTTGCAGCGCGCGTTGGCGCGGTAAAATGTCACCTCCGCCGGACGCGCCATTTTGCAGCGCGCGGGCGCGGCGCAAACAACAAACACCCGCAAGTATGCATCCAACTAGATCAAACAATATATAAAAATTCACAAATAAATTGTACCATCCAAATACAATACATTGTTGACAACAATACTTCACACCAAATACAACACGTCCAACATACAATAATACAACATGATTTTCAGACAATACAACACAGAGTTTACAAACAAATACAACAAATATGCAACTATTGTTGTCCATTCCAATTCCACCATTCTTCCATGAGATCTTTTTGAAGCTCATCATGTGTGTCGTTGCACCGAATGGCATGGTATGAGGCAATGAATCGGGCAATCCTATGTGCGGATCTCCTCACTTGCACGGGAACCCCCATCAAGTCGTAGTGGGTATGATCCACATCTTTTCCGTGATCATCCTCTATAATCATGTTGTGCATGATTACACACGCGGTCATGATATACCAAAGGCATTCTTGATCCCAAAATCTAGCCGGTCCTCTAACAATGGCAAATTGGGCTTGCAAAATCTCAAATGCTCTCTCTACATCTTTCATAGCCGCCGCTTGTGCATTGTGGAATTGGGTTTGCTTCTTACCTCTTGGTTGAATAATTGGCTTCACAAATGTTTGCCACCTTGGATATATGCCGTCGGCGAGGAAGTAGCCATAGTTGTACTTGTGGCCATTTGCTTCAAACTCCACCAATGGACCTTCCCGCATTGCAAGTCTTGTCATTAGTGGTGACCGTTGAAGAACATTGATGTCATTGCAAGATCCGGGCATTCCAAAGAAAGCATGCCATATCCAAGTCTCTTGGTCGGCCACCGCTTCAAGTACTATAGTGGCATCCTTCTTGTAGCCTTTGAATTGTCCATGCCATGCCGCTGGACAATTTTTCCAACCCCAATGCATGCAATCAATAGAACCAAGCATACCGGGAAACCCCCGGTTGGCGTTGATCTCCAAAAGTCTTGCCGTGTCTTGAGCATTGGGGGCTCTCAAGTATGTGGAGCCAAAGACATTGACAATTGCAACGACAAAGCGCTTCACACACAAGATAGAAGTGCTCTCTCCCATGGCCAAATGATCATCAATAAGATCCGCCGGTATACCATATGCCAACATACGCAAGGCGGCGATCACCTTTTGATATGTGCTATGACCAAGTTCTCCGGCGGCATTCCTCCTTTGCTCAAAGAAGCGATCATATTTGGTGACCTCCGTTGCAATGTGCTTGAACAAGTTGAGACTCATCCGGAAACGCCGCCGAAAATAGCTTTCGGGAAAATCGGATTCTCATTGAAATACGACCGCATCAACTTCTCATGCCCTTCAATCCTTTCTCTCCACAACTTTTGTCTACCGAACACCGATCCACCAAATTTTGGCCTCTTAACGGCGCGGTATGCTAATAGTATAGATATGTTCTCCTCTTCTTCTTGGTCGAACTCGTCATCCGATGAATCATATGACGAACTCTACAAACATATGTATAAAATTACTTCACTATGAACTATTGTGAGCAAATGGAGGCCGGCCGGCCGGTGGAGGTTCATACCTTCCGAGCAAATGGACGAGCACCATGGGCGCGCCATGTTGCTAGCAAGCTCAAGGATGACGAGGACGACATGGTGACGCCTGCGCGGAGGAGAACGCGACGGCGGCGCGCCGCGGAGAAGGAGTGCCGAGCGCAACTTGTCGCTGGCGGCGGTGCGAGCGGCACAGGGCGGCGGAGCGCCCGCTGCTGGCAGGAGGAGGTGCGGGCGGCGCGGATCTACGGCGTGGCGGCGCGCAGAAGCGGCGGTGGCCGCGGAATCGACCGGCGGCGGCTGGATTTCGCGCCGGCGGTAGGTGGGGAAATGAGGGCGCGGGCGCGGGGGAGAGGAATTTTCCAGCCGTTGGCTTTTCGCGGTTTGGACGAGCGTTGCCGCGCGCTGTAGCCGACGCGCCAGATATGCCGCTCCCTTTTGTGCAAAACGCCGCGCGCCCTAAATTTTTTACAGCGCCGCGCCGTATACCGCGCCTGCTGGAGCGCCGCATTTCCTCCCGCGCGCGCTATATCGGACGTTTTTATGCCGCACGGCCTATATAGCGCGCCTGTTGGAGATGCTCTAACCCTGCCTCGCCTAATTAGCATGCATATGTGTTAGGTAGTCTAGTACTCCAAGCACGTATCAATGAAAAGGAACAGCAGTGGCATGCCATTCTTCGGTGATTCGTTGTCTTCATTTTTTGCAAACAATTTTTTTTCTCTTTAAGCACATCATATTTAGTAATAATCTACATATTTTCTAAGATATAGTTACTAGATGTAGAAAATATTTCAGGAACTAGTATGCACAAAATCAGTGCAAACCAAACATGGTCTAATTTTTGCCAAAATTTTGGCAGTAGGATGGCTACAAACCAAACAACTACTACCTACCAAAATTTTGGTCATGCCGTTGCATTGGTCATACCAATTTTTTGGTGCCGCAAGTTTTGGCTCAAACCAAACATACCCAAAATACATCATGTGCGACTACTAGCCCATTCTCCAACACGGATGCCGGCAACTATTTCCCCAACGACAACTTCTTCCCTAACATCGACGACATCTTCGACGACATATCTCTCTCCAACAACACCGCCAAACGTGAATAGCTCTTCTTTCAAAACGCCCCATATGTGATCTTGTTTCACCTACTTAGGATCATGCTTCAAACACTAGCTGTAGCAATCTGTTTAGACTTGCTTTTGTCGTTTGATCTCTATGCTTTTAGTCATGTTTTATTTACTGTTTATATGTTGATCAGAAAATTGCTTATATTTCCACCAGGTAGTAAAGATTACAAGATTCGTTTAAGTCGTCTACTCCTCGAGGATCCAAATTTGAAGTTCATTTCTTTGTTTTGAAATTCACAAAACCTCTAGTCATACTGAGTTATTCACAGAAGAATATTTATACGGAGTAGCAATTTCAGAAAGCCAATATGAGTGAATATGTGACGCGGATGTCTAAGCTACCAATAGTCCCCACATGAGCAATTGCCATCACGGAAATGGTGGAACCTCCTCACGTCCCTCAGCACGATCTCCCGCCCAACCATCCTGGACATGAACTTGGCGGCCTCATGGCAGTCGTTGCACACCCTCAGGTTCTTGGCCACCCTGATGGTGGCGCCGGCGGGGGCCCTGAGCAGCCCGAAGGCGATGGCGAGCTTCTCGCTGTGGTACCGGAGCATGGCCGCCTTCTCGGCCTCGTCGACGTCGTGGAGCACGCACGACGTGTCCGGCACGTACCCCTCCCGACGCATCCGCTCCCAGAGCGCGTCCATGTGCGCGTGCACCTCGGCGCTGGCCGGATGGGAGGACTCGCCGGCCATGAACCGGTGGATCGCACCGTCGAGCTCGATCCAGCTGCAGCCGGGCTCCTTGGCGACGCCCCGCTGCCGCATCCTGCCGCGCACCGCCACCGACTTCTCCCACATCCCGGCGGCGGAGTAGATGTTGCAGAGGAGCACGTAGTGGCTCGCCTCGTCGGGCTCCAGCTCGAACAGCCGCTCGGCGGCGATCTCCCCGAGCGGCACGTTCCGGTGCAGCCGGCACGCGCCGAGCATGCTGCTCCACGCCGAGACCTGATGTTGCCCCGGCTCCATGGAGCTGATGATGCCGTAGGCCTCGTCGAGGCGTCCGGCCCGCCCGAGGACGTCGACGACACAGGCGTGGAGGTCCGGCGTGGGCTCGACGCCGTGGTCCCTCTTCATGCCGTGGAACAGCTCCAGGCCACGGTCAACCATGCCGGAGTGGCTGCAGGCGGCTAGGACGGCGATGAAGGTGACCTCGTTGGGTGTCGCCTCGCCGCTCACAGCCATCCGGTCGAAGAGCGCCACCGCCTCGTCGCCGAGCCCGTGCATCCCGTAGGCCATGATGAGGACGTTCCAGGTGATGACGTTCCTGCTCGGCAGCCGGTCGAACACCGCCCTCGACAAGTCCAGGCAGCCGCACTTGGCGTACATGTCCACCAGCGCACTGCCCACGGCGATGTCTGATTCCAGCGCGTGCCTCACCGCGTACCCGTGGATCTCCTTCCCCCTCGCCGGCGCCGCCAGGACCGCGCAGCCCGGGAGGAGCGTCATCAGGGTGATGTTGTTCGGCATGCACCTCTGTCCGTCGACGTCTTCTTCTGCTTCCATCGATGGCAGCTGCATCTCTGTCACAAGCTGAAACGCCTCGGTGACAAGGCCCTGCACGACACAGCCGGTGATGAGGGTGTTCCAGGAGACGACGTCGGGGAGGTCGATCATGTCGAAGATCCTGCGCGCGACGTCCATGTTGCCGAGGCGCGCGTACATGTCCATGAGCGCGTTCTGCACGAACCGGTTGCCCGCCATGCCGCGCTTCACCACGTACCCGTGCACGCCCTCCTTGCCGGCGAACGCCTCGGAGCGCGCGCACGCGGGCAGCACGCCAGCCATGGTGGTCTCGCTGGGCTCCACCTCCATCCGCGCGAAGAGCTGGAGCGCGTCCTCGTCCATGCCGGCCTGCGCGTAGCCGCAGATCATGGCGTTCCACATCCCTAGCTGCCGGCCCGGCTCCGGCACCATGTCGAACACCCTGCGCGCGTTCCGCACCTGCTCGTTGCCGGCGTACATGTCCACCAGCGCGCTCGCCACGAACGAGTTGGCGGCGAGGTCGCCGTCCTTGAGGACGACGGCGTGCACCTCCCTGCCGAGGGAGACCATCTGCAGCCGCGAGCACGCCGGGAGCGCGCTCGCGAACGTGACGCCGTCCGGCCGCACGCCGGCCGCCACCATGCCGTAGAGCACGTCCACAGCCTCGCCGCAGCGGCCGCCCTGGACGAGCAGGCTGACCATGGAGTTCCAGGTGACGACGTCGTCGGGCGCGGCGGTGCGGAAGAGCGTCTGCGCGTGGTCGACGAGGCCGAGGCGCGCGTACATGGAGAGCAGCGCGTTGAAGGGGAACCGCTCGCGGCCGTGGTCGAGGAACCCGTGTTTGAGCGCGAAGGCGTGGGCCTCGCGGCCGAGGCGGTGGTCGGCGTCGGCGAGGTGGGAGCAGGCGAGGAGCACGCTGACGAGCGTGAAGGAGCTGACGGCGTGGCGGGGCTCGGCGAGCATGGCGCGGAGCGCGTCGAGCGCGTGGGCCCAGCGGCGGAAGAGGCAGAGCGCGGAGATGAGGGAGTTGTATGAGACGGCGTCGCGGAGCTCGGGGGGCGTGGCGTCGAAGAGCGCCAGCGCCGCGGCGAGGTCCCCGCAGCGCGCGTAGGCGGTGAGGAGCGCGTTGGCGACGGCCGGGGTGGGTTGGTGGAGGAGGTTGCGGCGTAGGGATGCTGCGTGGAGGGTGCGCGCGGCGCGGGCGTCACGGAGCGCCGCTGCGGACTTGATGGCTGGTGGGAGCGCGAAGTGGTCGATGGAGGCGGAGGATGCGAGGGAGGAGAGCGCGCGGAGGGCGGCGGCGTGGTTTCCGGCCGCGGTGAGGGAGCGTATGGTGGTGGAGGTGGGAGGCGGGGACGCCGGTGGAGCCACGGTGGTGGCCATGGAGGAGCGAGCTGAGCTGACCTGAGGGATTGGTCAGCTGAGCTGAGGAGCGATGACTGTGGAGAGCTCGGATAAGCTTTTCTTCCTCCAGTTTACAATTATTTTTAGATACAATAGCCACAATAGTGAAATTTAATTCCGCACATGGGAAGCATATGCCACCGATTTTTTTCAAAAAAATGTTAAAAAATACGAATAAATTTTTTCTCGCTTACGTATCAATATTTTACGTCCGTATATCAAGTCTTGCGAAAAATCGATATTTTTATGACTTATGTGAAAAAGATAAACAAAATATTTCGTACACAACTTTTTTTAAGCAAAATTTGTCTTTTTATAGATGACACTCAAAATGTCGGTTTTCTGTGAAAACAGTTTATGAAGTGTAAAATTTCGAGATGTATCAGCTAAATTTTGTGTTTAAATTTTTCAACATTTTAAAAGTGCATTTAAAATGAAGTTTTAAAAAATAAAGTTTAAAAACTGAAAGCATATGCTCGTGGGTGCCAAAACGCCACTCCCTCATTCAATTCAGCACATGGGAGTATATGCTCCTACCACTAGAAAAATATTTTGAAATGTTAAAAAATCCGAACAAAAATTTGCTCGCTTACGTATCAATATTTTACGTGCGCACATCAAGTCTTGCGAAAAACCGACATTTTTTGTGACTTGTGTGAAAAAGACAAACAAAACATTTCGTACATAACCTTTTTAAGAGCAAAAATTGTATTTTTTTTTTACAGATGACACTTAAAATGTCGGTTTTCTGTGGAACTAGTTTATGAACGTGTACAATTTCGAGATATATCTACTAATTTTTTTGTTCTCCTTTGGTTTATGAACGTGTAGAATTTCGAGATGTATCTAGGAGAAGAAACATACACGGAGTTTTGAAGTGGGCTGGGACTTGTCTGTGGCGCAGATAAAAGCAGCTGTGGAGGAGCAGTTTGAGTGATCTACTAATCAGAGAATGACCATTTGGTATGGATCCGGACATGACACTGTCCCTTTAATTTGTAAGTCGGAAATTGCAGAATTATTTGATAGATGCAATGAATCAATAACTTTAATGTTCGGTGTGACCATTGAAAGCCAAAAAAAATGAATCTTCTAATATCACGGGTGATGAGCAAAATGATGAGCCGATTCATGCTCTATTCTTTGCTTGGCCGAACGAAGCCTATGCAGGGGAATATGAGGATGATGAGCCTGTTCAATATGAGGAGGAGGAGAAGCCAGTCCATGTGAAGACTCCTGGAAATACGCCAGCTGCTATAGGGGTTCGACTAGGAACGCTTGATGTTAACAACTCATATGATGAATAAAATGTGCCGGAGGATGACTAAGATAAAAATGTGGTTCCCACTCATATCCATGATAGAAATTGTCCTCAAATTCAAGACAAGAGCACCTTTGTTGATGGAAAAACTTTTAAGGTTGCCTTGAGACAACTAGCAATTAGAGAAGAGTGGTCTTTTAACACGGAATATAGTGACAAGGAGAGATTTTGTGATGTATGTTCCGATGAAGATTGTCCGTGGAGGATACATGCTTCCAAGTTAAAGGGTTGTAACACTTTCATGGTATGAACCGAACTTTTTTTTTGTAATAAATATTTATTTGGGCACCTCTTATATCTATTTCTGCACTTAGTATATTGCATTATGCATTTCTTATATTGGCATAAGATATGTGCATACTTGTAGGTAAAGAAACTTCCATTTGCTCATACTTGTGGTAGTGCCAACAAAAGTGATAAGAAGAAAGGCAAAGCAAGAATGGCAACTAAGGATGGGATTGCTGATGGGGGATGCAAGAGGAGGTCACACTAAGTGCAAAGGGTCTTAACGAGCAACTGGAAAAGGAGAACAACATGAAATTAGAGTACACCAATGTTTGGAAAGGACGAGCTCGTGCACTCGCTGCTCTAAATGGCACATATCAAGAGAATTTTTAGTTATTGTGGAGCTTAAAGGCAGAATTATTGGCAGCCAACCCAGGAAGTCTATGTGAAATCGATATCAAGACAGTTCGTAAGAAAGGTGGCGATGTGCACTACTTCAATCGACTGTTTGTTGCCTTCAAGTCATGAATTGATGGTTTTCTGGCAGGTTGTAGACCATATTTGGGGGTCTATTCAACCTTTCTTACAGGGAAACACACAACTATTGGTGTTGATGGACATAGTTGTATGTTTCCCATAGCATTTGGGATCTTTGAGAAGGAGAACACTAAAAATTGGGTGTGGTTCATGCAACAACTTAAGTTGTGTATCAGTGATCCAGAAGGCCTCGTGGTCCATACAGATGCATGGAAAGGGTTGGAGAATGCCATCAATGAAGTGTACCCAACCTGTGAGCATAGAAAATGCATGATGCATGTCATGCTGAACTTCAAGAAGAAGTTCAAAGGTGACATACTTGATAACATGTGGCCAGCGGCCTGGACATACGAAGCTGAGAAACATGAGTCCCTCATGGCAGAGATAGAAGCTGCCAGCCCAGAAGCAATAGCTTATTTAAGGAAGCAACATAATCGTGTATGGACTAGAAGAAAGTTTTCATCAATAACCAAACTTGAGTATGTTAGTAATAACTTGGCAGAAGTATTCAATAACTGGATCAGAGAGAAGAAACAACTCGCAGTCGTGGAGCTTATAGACAAATATAGGAAGATGGTGATGCAAATGAGAGGAAAAATGAGAATGGTTGCATATGGGTTGCAAGGTACCATACTACCTAGTGTGGTAAAAGAGTTGAATCAGAAAAGCAAGGTTGCGCTATGGTGAAGTCAGAGCAACACCAACCATAGCCGAGATATCAGGAAATGGATGGAGGCACACATTTGACTTGGGAAAAAGGAATGCTCTTATAGATGTTGGCAAATAGGTAGTAAGCCTTGTACACATGCTCTCCATTTCATATTCTCTAGAGGAGAGAAGGTAGAATAATATGTCGATGATTGCTTCTCGATAGCCAAGTTTAAAGCTGCATATGAGAGAAGGTAGAACAATATGTTTTCATGTAGGCAAAAGACAAACAAAACTGCAACAACCACTACTACCCATCCCTGCACGCCAACTAAGCAAGTTTCTCAACCTTCTATTGCAACATCAAGCCCAATGGCAAGGTCAATGGCACCAGCCATGGAAAATGCTTCTTCACCTCCTAGTGCACCTACAAGGAGTAAAAGTACTATAATAGCACACTCAAACAAGTTCAGTTGGCTATGAGATCTACTTTTGATGTGTAGTTATATATTGAACTACTAGTGTCATCCTTTTGGCGATCGTTGGGACATGAAATTATCATGCTATATGTTCTTATATTGTGTGATGTTATGTCGTTGATGTTGCTAGTATATTGCCGCTGAAACCGTTGAAAATGTTGTCAAACTGTTAATGTAGTGTTCCTGGAATGAATGCTGCCAATTTGCCTACGAAAATGTTACTGAATGTTGTGAATTTGTTGTTGTCCGAATGCGTGAATTTTCTGAAGCGCTTCTGGAATGCTGTCATATGGTGCAAGACTGTTACCGTCGAATGCTTGATCTGGTGTTGAAATGTTGCTGCCCGTGTGTGAAGAGGCAAGGGCATGTAAATCTTTTTTTATGAATATTTGTCTGAGTTAGTGCATAATGGTACTGTGGCATCAAAAACCAGAACGACGATGGCATTTTGGCAAGTTCGGTTTTGTGTAATGGTATATTGTGGATATTCTCATATTTTTTATGAGAAGTTCCTCCAGTTTACATAAAGGCCCACTATCTGGCTTCTCATAAGGCCCAAAAATTCGTCTGGTTGGCTCTTGGGTAATTGCAAAGGATTGGGCCCAGAATCATCTTCTTGCGAAACACTCCGCTCGTCTCCGTTTTCCTCTTCCTCTTCGCGTTCGACACTGCTTCGGTCTCCTTCTCCCCTTTTCTTCAGCAGCCCGCTTCGCTCGCTCCATCCGATCTCCCGTCGCAACCCGAAGATTCCGACGAGGTTGTCCGCGCTACGGCCATGGGCGACAGCCAGTACTCCTTCTCCCTCACCACCTTCAGGTTCGTGCTCTCTCTCTCTTCTCTCTCGTCGGTCTTGTCCCCTTCCCTCCATAGACTTCGGCGCGCCATCTCTGTGCTCGTCCCGCGCCGTCCCTGGGTTGGGCGAAGTCCCGCCGCCTCCACGAGCGAAATCGCCCAGCAATCTCTCCCTGGAAGTTCCCGCCGTTCGGCCAAGTACGCATCCGGTTTCTTGCGCCTTCCGTGTTCAGATATGGCGCTCACCCCTCCGGCTCTTCTAGATCGGCGGTGGACTCGAGCTGCTCCTGCGCGCTGGCGTCGGCGTCCGCGCCGCCACGATTTGATGCGCCCACTCCCCCTCGCCTCCCTCGCCGGCGCGGCAGCTGGCTGGCCGGCTGCACTGGATCGGTGTGCCGGCTCCCTCTCCCTCTCTGCGAGATCCGCCTCATTCTTGTCCTGGAGCGCGCCTACCCTCGAGTCCCTTCCTTCACGATTAGCTCTTTCTGGTTACCCAGACAAATTCGCTAATTTCACCGCTGTCCTGAATCCTGTTGGGGGTACTACTTGCGGAAGTAATTCTCGGCCTCGCCGTTATCTCTTGTTCCTTTGCACCTATGCCTGGGTTGCTTCTTTGTATACCCACACTAAAAGTGCAACTTTCTCACGATGCTGCTATCTTACTTTCGAGTTAGTATAGCAAACGGTGGCAATTTTATCCCCCTGTCATTCTCGAAAGAAAAAGATCTAACATTTTCCATATTTTTCATTGCAGCCCGTCAGGAAAGCTGGTGCAGATCGAGCATGCGCTTACAGCTGTCGGATCCGGCCAGACCTCGCTTGGCATCAAAGGTGTGATGATCCGTGAAGTAAACTTGCCTTGTACTTTCAGCTATTAGTGGTCTTGCGCTGCCAGCATCGATTTGCAGGCCAAGTTTTGCGATTTTAGACTAGTTTTGATTTAGATAGCAATGTGTGGGTTTTACGTATTTCAGATAACATTAGGTCAATACGGATGGTTTCCATTCTTGTTTCTCATGTGTGAAAGTTCGTACTTTAGGATTCGACATCATATGATTTATGCCATTGATAATGTCTCTGCTTTAGTTTGGTTTTATCTTCTATCTTTGTCAGCGCAGGATCACGTGGTAGTATTTATTTACACAACTAGCTGTGGGTCTTGCCAATTGCATATTGATGCTTTATGCTTAATGTGCCATGGAAATCGTTAATCTGCATAAATTCAGGGTTCCAATGCCAAGGGGGGTAACCACATAAGAAATAATTCGTAAGCACTATGCCCTACTGTATTCAGCTGGGCATGGTCGCTTATGAGTTCGAAGTTGATATTTGCTACGGAGTATAACATATTTTCGGAAATATTCGGTGATCTCTGAACAACTTAGTTTGTAGGAGCACGTCCAGTGCAAAGTTTGGAGTTCTTCCTCGCTTGTTGTGTTTGGATGTTCCAGGGAAACTGTTAGAGCGTCTTCTTTGCATAGCTGGATTTATATTGACCTAGGAGTTGCTCAATTCTTTTTGCTTACTGGTAGAGTTGCCGTGTGATGTCTGGTCACCGAGTCCCTGTGGGACTTGGAATCATAAATTCATGATAAATGCAAAATTGCACATTATGTGTTATCTTCCTTCCAGCACACCAGGTAGCTTTCTTTTCAGCATACCAACCAGTTGTTTTGTGTTGTTAAGGTTAAAAAGCAGTATCTTAGTTTTCTGCCTATGATATTTTATTGACAACTGACTCTGAAACTGATGTTTGATATCACGTAAATAACTTAATGTTTGACATGCCTTCTTTATATAGCTACATTAGCACTAGTACATATCTTTCTTCTATTATACTAATTACTAATTACTAATGATTGATGAATTTTAGCTTAGTATGTATGCCACATATATTTTATCAGTATTTTCACTATTCTATTGTATCTACTATACGTGGTCATGGTCATAATCTACAGCATTTTCACTTCTGAGATATATGCGTCATGTTTGTTCTGAGATATATGAATTTTTATTGATTCTGAGATATATGCGTCATGTTTGTAGCTGCCAATGGTGTAGTTATCGCCACAGAGAAGAAATTGCCTTCTATTTTAGTGGACGAAACATCTGTAAGTGCAATATCACCCTTAATTTAAATTTCTTCTCTGCTTGACGTCTTTTGATATATCAAAAAATACTAACGAATTTGTTTCTGCTAATTTCTAGGTGCAAAAGATTCAGTCATTGACTCCAAATATTGGAGTTGTCTATAGGTATTTTCCACTGTTGCTTAATATTGTAATTCATTTTTCTATCTTGGATATATTTCAACTATTCTAAACGTAGTTACTTATGTTACTGTATTACCCTTACCCCAACTTAATGTTGTATTGGTTAATATTCTTTATTTCAATGATGTCTGAGATAGTCTTTCTGTGTTAGGTGCTAGTGCTACATTTTATTTTCACTTTCATTGCTGGTGTACTGGTGTATGGACATATAGAAGGATAAAATGAACAAGTTGTTTGAAGGTTCTTGCATTTCTGCGATTCACCTTGTACTAGACGCCCCTCAAAAGGCAAAATTTTAAAATATGTCCATATATGCAAGGAAACTAGCTTATTGATAGCTCAATTAATGTATGGTATCTCGTTGAAAGCGCTAGTGCTACATTTTATTTTCACTTTCATTGCTGGTGTACTGGTGTATGGACATATAGAAGGATAAAATGAACAAGTTGTTTGAAGGTTCTTGCATTTCTGCGATTCACCTTGTACTAGACGCCCCTCAAAAGGCAAAATTTTAAAATATGTCCATATATGCAAGGAAACTAGCTTATTGATAGCTCAATTAATGTATGGTATCTCGTTGAAAGCATGAACCATTCACCCTTTTTAAGCAACCAGATGAATGGGTGGGAATAGAATTTGAACTTCTGTTTGTTATTACCATGCAAACTATCTGGAGTGGGTCAACGGCTCAACACACTGGTGTGAGTTATTCCTAGAGCATTGCTTGACCACAGAAGTGCACATTAGAGATCAACAGCTAGACTGTGCTAATTGCTAAGCAATTGGAATAACCACATTTTTCGTTAAATTGGTTATTGCATCTCCCAGCTTGCCACCATGGATCTATTAATGCAGTTTTGAATCTACGTTAGTGACATTTGGTGTGTCCTGCAATTTATATTTGTCTCTTGTTGCATGTATGTGTACTCACCTATTGTTTTCACGTTTCAGTGGGATGGGTCCGGATTTTCGTGTTCTTGTCAGAAAAAGTCGGAAACAGGCACAGCAATATTATCGGTTGTACAAGGTATATTCATGACTATTTGGTTTATAATTCCAAAAAAGTACTTGCACATGTGATAAAGACATCATTGGATAAATTGCTACTCCGTCCGATCCAAATTAATTGTTATAGATTTATTGCCTAAATCTGTCTAGGTTTATTGAACCTGTGACAACTAATTTGGATCAGAGGTAGTACTTTGTATAATTTGCAGGACACCTGTAGCCATGCTTTGTCATTATCTCTCTGGTAAACATGTTTTTTGATTATTGCTCATTTCTAAATGCAGGAAACCATCCCTGTTACCCAGCTTGTCCGAGAGACTGCTGCTGTTATGCAGGAATTCACACAATCTGGGTATGTTACTATAGTTGACACTTTTTTTTTATATACTTACTAATTAATGTAACAAATCTATCCAATGAAATGAAACGCAAATGTCCTTTGCGTTTTCTTGAAAAAATGAGTTATGAAATTAAAACCGATCATGCACTTACTGTACCTAAATTACTACAAGAAAAATAAGACCTTGGTAATTTATCCAAAAGTTTTACAATACCATTTGATATAACCTGCTTTTGATAACAAGAACCCAAATTTGTAATGTAACTGTGATGTCTGTTGATATAGTCACTTAATTGTGATACACAACAATGTATTACACATTTATAATCTCAGTATATAGGGCCATAGTAAACTGTGTGCGACCAATTTGTTATTCAGATAATGGGTGAGCTCAAGAAACTGCGGTTTTAGAATTACCAGTCACGTAACTGAACAGTCATACACATTTAAATTTATTTTGCATATGTCTGACAAACTTCAGTTCAAACTGCATAGATATTAAGACCTACACCATCATGTTAAAAACCACTACTATATTTTACTTCTTATACATACGATGTAACATGTTGTACCCATAACCTTATTTGTTGCAGCGGTGTAAGACCATTTGGTGTCTCACTGTTGATTGCTGGGTATGATGACAATGGCCCGCAGCTGTATCAGGTATGTGCAAAGAGCTACATGATAGATTGTTAGAGACCTTGCTATTTTCCTTCCCACTATTTCAGATTTATTCTCATGTTAATTTTGTCTCAATAACAAGGCACTAGATGTGTATTGTTCGGTTTACAACTTATCTTCTACTACTTTTGACTGAAGTTCACCTATTGTATACTCATATTATTATGCTGTAGGTAATAAAAATGCTGGATTTCTCATTGTTCATTGTTTCTTTAGGTTGACCCATCAGGATCTTACTTCTCCTGGAAAGCATCAGCTATGGGGAAAAATGTGTCAAATGCAAAGACGTTTCTTGAGAAAAGGTAGATAAAGGATCTATCCATATTACAACAAGTATTTATCACTTTTAAGGCTTCAGTGCTGCTTTTATTAAATCTGATGATCATAATAAATTGCATTCTATTACTCTATCACCTTCCATCCATTCATCAATATAGGCAGCATGTATGTTGTCAAGGTTCTTTATTTTCCTTTTCTCCATGGTCATGAGTTAACTGACATAGCTTTTACTTGTAGATACACAGAAGATATGGAGCTTGATGATGCCATCCATACTGCAATTCTGACTCTAAAAGAAGGGTAGCTACATTTTGCTAGTAGCGTCTTATGGTGCCAATTCGGTAGCTTGTTGAGTACTGACTGTTTCTGGGCTTGCAGATATGAAGGTCAAATCTCTGCCAACAACATTGAAATTGGAGTTATTCGAGCTGACCGTGAATTCAAGTACGTATACAAAGTCCAATCTCTTCCAACATTGAGATCTTTTTGCATCCCTTCCTAATGAACATGGTCATAACAATTTCCATTTCTTTGCTTGCAAGTTGCACTACTCTCAACTGTTTTGTTCTTGTTTCTTTTGTTCATGTAGTTGGTAATAAGTAGTCTTTGCCTGCTGTTTTCACCATATGTTCGATATGTTTGCGCTTCTACTCCTGTTTTATCGGTTATAACTGTCATAATAAGGCTGTTTGGTTAGAGGGCAAATTCCTTTCAACGTTTGGACTAGTAACACTTTCCTTACAATATGCAGAGTCCTAACTCCAGCAGAGATCAAGGATTTCTTGGAAGAGGTGGAGTAAGCTGCCCGTTGAAAAATTTGCTTGTTGAAGATTCGAGATGTAAACGAGACTGGTAGCAAACAAAATGAATGAAATGTGTGATCTTTGTATTGATGGTGTTGACTATATAGACAGAGGGTATGAGGAAGAGGTGTCTCGCATCCCTTACGAACAGGTGCCTTTTAGCAATAGACACGATCAACAGTCTGCTGCTGTTAATTAGCAACTGTCAGTGGTTTTTCGAATTCTAGCATTCCTTATATATTGCCGCTCCGTGCATATATGTTATCCTGAGAACCTCCTCCAACAACCCCATGGGACAATATATATTTTTTCCTTAAAACGGAGGCAAAAGATTTGCCTCATCCATTGATTAAAAAAAGAATGCCTAGTTTATTAGTGAAAAACTGGACGAAAACCATAAAAACTGGACGAAAACCATCACAGCAACGCTGAGTGGCACACATTGGATACCCCACACTCAAGCCACCAAAGCCAAGTCCAGGCAGCATGCAAGCACTTCGCCCCTAGGAGGCAACATGGCCAACCCAAAACTCTAGGCGATGCCAACCTTACCCTATAGAGGCCGTGCTGCGGCAGAACTCAGCCACCTACCACAAAAGAATGTAGCTCCGACTCTAATGAAGAACTGCAAAGTAGAACCAGGCAAGACTGGCGCCACGGAAGATCACCGAGCGGACCACCGCAGCTTCGACTTCATACCAACAAACAAGCCAAGGCAAACCTACGGACACGCCGGAGAAGAGCCAAATACCACAACCAAGGCCACGTCTCCGACATCGCTTCTCGCCAGCATCGTTGCCACATAAGTCTGACTGACCACCTTGGCCTTCCACTGGTCCTGCTTGCAGATGTCTGGCTCCAAAGACAAGGCCCACCTCGTACACGGAATCCATTACCTTCGTCCCAACCATTTTCGCTATTCCTCAGGAACTCTGCAGGGTTTCAGAATGACAGAACGAAAAGGATCATCTCAGCAAACTTCAACATAACCACAAAAATACCCATGCGCTTATCACTAGTCCATATGTGACACGTAACACACTATCCAGAATCAGTAAATCGCGGATAAGTTGTGTGACTAAAACTCCACTGTCTAGTCCCAACACTCAGCATACCTACTTTCATAGCAGGAGAGTTCTAGGCCCAACACTCAGCATTCGATTTGTCTGTAAGTCAAGAAAGAAGAATTACCAGAATCAGGGAGCTCTTGGTACCAAAAGAACATTGATCTGCTAAACACAAAAAAGTAGAGCTAGAGGGATATACATAAATAGAGGTTTACTAGTCGAGATACTTCACATTACATCCCTACATAATAATATATTACGACACACAAATATTTTTGATACTATCAATCCATACGCTACTGAAACACTAAATGAAAATACAACTTCTTTCATAGCGTCGAGACCAACGCCTTGCTCTCAACAAGATGGGACCAAGCAACAGTGATCTTCAGCTCAGAGTCCCCAAGGCGACATACATCCTCAGATATATTGCACCCCTGGGCATCCATGGATACTACTGACTTCCGAGCCATAGCCCCACATCGCGATTTGGCTTCAATCACAACTTCAAGCTTTCCCCGCAATTTAACAGAGACGACATGCCTTGATAGATTAAGGTAACCCTTTGAACAACAAGTCATTGATCCATCTTGAAGCACAACTTGCCGAAATGAGGGGTCAGCAGCAATGTGTTGAGAGTCGGGCAACTTGCCTTTCCTCCAAGGTAGAGAGGAGCAAACAACTCGGCCGCCATACTCAAAAGGACTTGGTTTCCCTTCAGGAACACAGACACGGATACCCACGATGGTTGCCTGGACTGAGGCTCCAAGTTGCTCTGCGCTTAACACCAATGTGCAATAGTTTCCTTCCAGAGGGGTATATAGAGTGCGTAGCCCTTGATAACTGCTGCTGTAGTGCCAGAGATGGCTCATCAACACGCTATCTTCAGACTTTGTTGTGCCCTTCACTTTCAGCTCGATTTCCACGTCAGCAGGTTCCGCAGTCACAATTGCACGAGATGGACCAGTCAAGTGCAAAAATGGATCCTGCATTTTCCGTTGATTATTCAGTTTTGCATTATTTCTACTTCTTGCCTATTGTTTAGTGCTTGATATGTGTTCTTAACTACATGCTTTTCCTAATCAGGAAACAGAAAATAGAAGAAAAAAATACTATACAAACCTGTGGAGTGAGTATTTGGCAGTTATTCCTCTGACGGGAGAAGAGAATGTTGCGATTGCGATCCACTGTGTCTCGTGCAGCAACTACGCCGTACACCCGCAGCGGCCAGTTCAAGCCAGAATCATTTTCTATATTTGTGACTTTCATGGAGTATATCTGCAGAGTGTTATCGACCAAAGCACCACGTGGGCTGTGTCCCAGTGTACTGTGTGTAAAGTGCATCGGACTCAATGATGCTGCAGCCACCAATCAAAAAGGAAGACTGTTTAGAGAATTCATTTGGCTGGTACGAGGAGTAATAAAGTAAATACCTTCCCTTATTAAGGAATGAAGGAATGATACCAAATGCAGTAGGAAACAATGAGCAGATAAGTAGGGCGAGCGAATGGTTACTCACTCGTCTGTGTGAAGGTGCCACAAAATATGGACCAATTGTATACCCAGCCCTGGCGGTAGTACTCAAAGTACTCCTGCTCAGTCTGAGGCACATCGCAATCTTCCTCTTCCCCTCCCATCTCCTTGGCTTCCTCTATCTCAAATTTAATGTTTGTGGAAGAGGAAATGCTCGGTGACACCTGGTCCTTCCCCTTGGCTGCCTCCACATTCTCCATGGAGGTTACCGGTGGCTCTAGTTCATCCAATTTGATTTTGGTGATGTTGTCCCTGAACAACTCGGAAAACGATTGGGATTCCCCCTTGTAACTAAGAAGCCCCATCTGATCCAACTGGGTGCAGAGCTGGTGCAACCCATTGAAGATTGCATTCAAGCCGTATTTATAGTAGGTCCTAGGCGCCTGCCTATCAGTTGCTGAGTAACCCTTGTGCACTTTCTCCATCATCTGCAGCAAACTGGACACGTCGAAGTATATGTAATTCATGTGCATCTGGACCTCACTAATGCTGAAGTCGCTAATCCTCAGCTTTGGCTCGGTTTTCAGCTTCATGACACTCTTGGAGATAAGATCGAGCAAGGAGTAGATCTTCGTGGCTGACCGAGTCACCGATGTTATCTTCCTCCTCTGGATCACCTTCGCAGTATGCTCGAACGCCTGACCATCATCCACACATTCCTCCCTCGAGATAAAACACCGCTTGTCTTGAATAAGCAGTGACCAAGCAACAGTCACCTCCACCTCATAGGGGCCAAGATGACAGATGCCCCGACTTGATTTGCATTCCTGGGCTGGGAAGAAGATATGGCCACTGTGTTTGGGCGAGCTGATGATAACTCCCAGCTCTCCGTTTAACTCCACTGAAACAGCATGCCTGGACAAATGAAGGTAACCCTGGGAACTGTTAGCCATCGACAGTTGATGTTGGAGTACAACCTTTTTTCCTCCAACTTGAGGTTTAACAGACCCCTTGGCAACGCAACTAACTTTACCACCATGTCTAAAAGGCCATGCCCTCTTCCTCCAATTAATAACACGGACAGACACTACAGTTGCCTGGACCGTGTTTTCTAACTTGGCACACTGTAACATGATTTTGCAGTTGGTATTGCTCAACAGAGTGCTCTCACTACCGCCGCTGTAGATGAAGGTCTGACGCATCAGCACTCTATCTTGTGATGACTTTGTGCTGCTGCCCTTTACTTTCAGTTCGATTTCGAAGTCGACAGGGTCTATGGCAACGATTGCACGAGACGGGCCAATCAAATGCAAACTAGCCTCCTGCATTGATTGTCATCCCAACAATTATAAGAAAAAAACAAACAAATTAAGATGCAAGCAAAAGGAAGTAAAGAGAAACTGAGCGGACCTTTTCCTTGAGTATTTGGCAGTTATTCCTTGCACGGTGGAAGAGAACGTTGCGATTGCGATCCACAGAGTCACGGGCAACAATCGTGCCATACACATCCAGCGGCCAATTCGAACCGAGAGCTTCCTCCTTTATCTCTTCGAGTTTGACAGAGAATATCTGCAGGGTGGTGGCGACGGAAGCAGCATCACCCGGCGGTGTAGGAGTGTGCGTGAAGTGCATCGGACTCAATGACGCTGCAGCCAGCCACCGACCAAGAATGAAAACAGAATAAGATTTAGATCGGTCACTAGTACAAGTAAAGTAAAACCTTTGGAGATGCAGCAGCACAAGTAGTATGAAGGGAAGAAAAGCAGCCTAAAGGGAGTACTCACTCGTATCATCTTCTTCCCATGATCTGCTGAATAAATTGGACAACTTGGATAGAAAGGTGCCACAGCAGATATTAAAGAAGTCGTTAGTCTGCATCTTCTCCTCCATCATCTCCTGGGCAGGTTCCTTCAATTCTGTTGCATCAGTGCAAGTGGCGCTTTCCTCTCCCGTCTCCTCCAATTTTGCGGCCTCGGTGCAAGTGGCGCCCTCCTCTCCCTTCTCAACGGCGGCCGGAGTGCCATGGCTCCCCTCGGCAGGCTCCATGGATATTTTGCCTTTGTGGAGATTGACTGCGGCCACCAGTTTTATTCTTATCAGGTTGTACTGCGTCTTGTTGATCAACTCGGAGATTCTTGTATCACAATCCAAGACGGAAGTGCAGATTTCCTTAATCCGCTCCAACTTGTTGGAGATCGAATCGAACACGAACTCCAAGACGAACAACATCACCTGGGTGTCCGTCGCTGATGGTTCGACCTCCCCCCCTTTCAAACGGCCTATTTTCTTTCGGACGGACGCACGGAGCGCTCGCTGTTCTGGCCGCACGCCATCGTGGGTTAGACGCGTTCAAAGATGAATCTCATTCTTTCCGCCCACTTCGCTGGAGGACCAGCCAAGCGCTCCCTACCCCGACCAACCAGCACCACCGTATCCCCTGCCGGTGCCTCTTCTGAATCACCGTCGCGTAGGATCCCGGCGGCCGCCCGAGGAGGGCAAGGACGGGGCGGAGTCGCGCCTGAGCGGGGCGTCCGCAGGGAATTCGTTGCCGAGCAGGAAAGGCAGTGGCTGCCAGTGGAGCAGAGCGGGCGAGCTGTGCAGGGCGCGGGCAGCCGCGGAGGGAGGGCCCTGCCTCCACCCGCGTCGCCGGTTCTCCTTGCTGCAGCTCAAGGACGCCGGCGCCCGTTTCCCTTTCACGCCGGTGTGGCCGGCCGCCACCACGAGCTACTCCCGATTCCCAAAGACCCCCGCGCACTGCGCTGCCGTGGTCAACTGCGCGCCGCCTAACCATCTCCGGCCCTTCTACCATCCTCATTCGGCCAGGGGCGGCACGAGGAAGCCGGTGGCGGGGAACCGCGAGCTCATACGGTGGGAGTCGGGATTCATAGGTGCAAAAGATTCAGTCATTGTCTCCAAATATTGGAGTTGTCTATAGGTATTTTCCATTGTTGCTTAATATTGTAATTCATTTTTCTATCTTGGATATATTTCAACTATTCTAAAAGTAGTTACTTATGTTACTGTATTACCCTTACCCCAACTTAATGTTGTATTGGTTAATATTCTTTATTTCAATGATGTCTGAGATAGTCTTGCTGTGTTAGGTGCTAGTGCTACATTTTATTTTCACTTTCATTGCTGGTCTACTGGTGTACGGACATATAGAAGGATAAAATGAACAAGTTGTTTGAAGGTTCTTGCATTTCTGTGATTCACCTTGTACTAGACGCCCCCAAAAAGGCAAAATTTTAAAATATGTCCATGTATGCAAGGAAACTAGCTTATTGAGAGCTCAATTAATGTATGGTATCTTGTTGTAAGCATGAACCATTCACCCTTTTTAAGCAACCAGATGAATGGGTGGGAATAGAATTTGAACTTCTGTTTGTTATTACCATGCAAACTATCTGGAGTGGGTCAACGCCCAACACACTGGTGTGAGTTATTCCTAGAGCATTGCTTGACCACAGAAGTGCACATTAGAGATCAACAGCTAGACTGTGCTAATTGCTAAGCTATTGGAATTTCCACATTTTTCGTCAAATTGGTTATTGCATCTCCCAGCTTGCCTCCATGGATCTATTAATGCAGTTTCAGATCTACGTTATTGACATTTGGTGTGTCCTGCAAGTTATATTTGTCTCTTGTTGCATGTATGTGTACTCACCTATAGTTTTCACTTTTCAGTGGGATGGGTCCGGATTTTCGTGTTCTTGTCAGAAAAAGTCGGAAACAGGCACAGCAATATTATCGGTTGTACAAGGTATATTCATGACTATTTGGTTTATAATTCCAAAAAAGTACTTGCACATTTGATAAAGACATCATTGGATAAATTGCTACTCCGTCCGATCCAAATTAATTGTTGTAGATTTATTGCCTAAATCTGTCTAGGTTTATTGAACCTGCGACAACTAATTCGGATCAGAGGTAGTACTTTGAATAATGTGCAGGTCACCTGTAGCCATGCTTTGTCATTATCTCTCTGGTAAACATGTTTTCTGATTATTGCTCATTTCTAAATGCAGGAAACCATCCCTGTTACCCAGCTTGTCCGAGAGACTGCTGCTGTTATGCAGGAATTCACACAATCTGGGTATGTTACTATAGTCGACACTTTTTTTTATATACTTACTAATTAATGTAACAAACTCTATCTATTCAATGAAATGAAACGCAAAGGTCCTTTGCGTTTTCTTGAAAAAAAAGTCATGAAATTGAAAACGGTCATGCACTTGCTGTACCTAAATTAATACAAGAAAAATAAGAACTTGGTAATTTTACCCAAAAGCTTTACAATGTCATTTGATATAACATGCTTTTGATAACAAGAACACAAATTTGTAATGTAACTGTGATGTCTGTTGATATAGTCACTTAATTGTGATACACAACAATGTATTACACATTTACGATCTCAGTATATAGGGCCATAGTAAACTGTGTGCGACCAATTTGTTATTCAGATAATGGGTGAGCTGAAGAAACTGTGGTTTTAGATTTTCCAGTGATGTAACTCAACAGTCATACACTTTTAAATTTACTTTACATATGTCTGACAAACTTCAGTTCAAACTGCATAGATATTAGGACCTACATCATCATGTTAAAAACCACTACTATATTTTACTTCTTATACATATGATGTAACATGTTGTACCCATAACCTTATTTGTTGCAGTGGTGTAAGACCATTTGGTGTATCGCTGTTGATTGCTGGGTATGATGACAATGGCCCGCAGTTGTATCAGGTATGTGCAAAGAGCTACATGATAGAGAGTTGGAGACCTTGCTATATTCCTTCCCACTATTTCAGATTTGTTCTCATGTTAATTTTATCTCAATAACAAGGCACTGGATGTGTATTGCTGGGTTTACAACTTATCTTCTACTTTTGACTGAAGTTCACCTATTGTATACTCATATTATTATGCTGTAGGTAATAAAAATGCTGGATTTCTCATTGTTCATTGTTTCTTTAGGTTGACCCATCAGGATCTTACTTCTCCTGGAAAGCATCAGCTATGGGGAAAAATGTGTCAAATGCAAAGACGTTTCTTGAGAAAAGGTAGATAAAGGATCTATCCATATTACCACAAGTATTTATCACTTTTAAGGTTTCAGTGCTGCTTTTATTTAATCTGATGATTCATAGTAAATTGCATTCTATTACTCTATCACCTTCCATCCATTCATTAATATAGGTAGCATGTATGTTGTCAAGGTTCTTTATTTTCCTTTTCTCCATGGTCATGAGTTAACTGACATAGCTTTTACTTGTAGATACACAGAAGATATGGAGCTTGATGATGCCATCCATACTGCAATTCTGACTCTGAAAGAAGGGTAGCTACATTTTTCTAGTAGTGTCTCATGGTGCCAATTCGGTAGCTTATATTGAGTACTGACTGTTTCTGGACTTGCAGATATGAAGGTCAAATCTCTGCCAACAACATCGAAATTGGAGTTATTCGAGCTGACCGTGAATTCAAGTATGTATTCGAAGTCAAATCTCTGTCAACAGCATTGCTTTTTTCTTTTTTTGCATCCCTTCCTAAGAGCATCTCTAGTAGAGCTCGAAAAAATCGCAAACTGAAAACATCGAGTTCAGTACACCGAAAACGCGAGTTCGGCGCAGAATAGAAACCGTAAAATGGAACTGAAAAGAGGAATTTGAATTGGCGCGGGTAAATTGAGGTGATGATCGATGATATTGATGACATAGATGCTCCGATTGAGCATCGATACTTACATAGTTCTTGCAATTGAAAACGTTAATACTGTTAATACACCGGCAAGTGCAACCTAGCTAGCAAAATGCGGGCCTATATGACCTATGGCGCGCTGTGGTGCCGGTGCTGGTGGAAATGGTCGGCGGCGTGGAGGATCTTCACGCGTCGCCCTTGTCAAGCTCGACTATTTCGAGCTTGACCTGGCGGACGCGGGCCTCCCGGCGGGCCGCCTCGTATTCCCTGACCTGGCGGACGGCGTCGGCCTCCTCCTGGCGGAAGCGCGCCCTCGCCTGCGCCTCGCTGATGGCGCAGGTCTGCGCCATGACGGCCTCCTCCTCGTCGCTGCCGTGGACGTATTCCCTGGCGGAGAAGGTAGGCGACCGCGCGGGGACGAGGTCATCCTCCTCGCTGCTCGGCGCCACGGGCAGCCGCGGTGCACGGCTCGACTGTCCGGAGGAGGAGCCCTCGCCCTGGTTGGCGAAGCGCGCGAACTTCCCTGGGGGCTTCGTCCAGCGGCGAGCGCTCCTCTTGCGCACGCCCTCGCTCCTCTTCCACTTCCGCCGCTCTGCCTCGGTGCGGAAGACGGGCGGACGCGACGGCGAATCGCCGCCTCCCAATCCCGCGGCACGGCCGTCCGAACCTCCACGGGAGGCCATAGTGTGGCGGCGGACTTCGGATCGGTGGCTGCTTGCGCGTGGATTGCTCGTCGGAGCTAGCGACTTGCGGCGGCGGAGGGAGAGGAACGGCGGAGGGGAGTAGGGTTTGCGAACCGAACTCCCCCCGCGAACCCTTTTAATAGGGGCCGTGCGGGGAGTTTCTCGGGCCCTGAACTTCGTATTCGGGTCGGCCCATGTATTTGGTCTTTGATCTGCGCGTTTCGGCCCGAACCCGTAAATCCGCCGGAAAAGTTCAGTTCCGGCGGGATTTACGGGCTCTGTTAGAGATGCTCTAACTCCTGAACATGGTCATAACATTTCCATTTCTCCGCTTGCAAGTTGTGCTACTCTCAACTCATCCGTTATTGTTTTTTTTTTGTGAATTCCGTTATTGTTTCTTTTGGTCATGAGTGATCTTTGCCAGCTGTTTTTAGTATATGTTCAATATGTTTGTGCTTCTACTCCTGTTCTATCGGTTATAACTGTCATAATAATGCTGTTTGATTAGAGTTCACATTCCTTTCTGCATTTGAGCTAGTAACACTTCCCTTACAAAATGCAGAGTTCTAACTCCAGCAGAGATCAAGGATTTCTTGGAAGAGGTGGAGTAAGCTGCCCGTTGACAATTTACTTACGAATATTCGAGATGTAAACGAGATTTGTAGCAAACAAATGAATGAAATGTGTGATCTCTTCATTGACAATGTTGATTATATAGACATGTTGAAAGAGAGTATGAGCAAGAGGTGTTTGTTCGGAAGGCATGTGCATTTTAGCAATGGACGCAGCTAAAAGTCTGATGTTGTTATTTAGCAACTGCCAGTGGTTTTACTAATTCTAGCACTCCTTATATATTGCTGCTCCGTGCAAATAAGTATGTATTCTCTTGAAAATCTCCTCCAAAAACCCCATGGGAATTGGGAACACATGAAGATAGTACTCCATCTATTGTTAGAACTCTGGCAAACATAGTTGTCTCTTGTATAATTACACAAAAAAAAACTTTTATGTGAATAAATGTCTTGTATACTTTTTAAAAAGATATATTGTTTATATATAAGGCTATCACTCATTTTGAGGTGAACTTTGACTTACAAAGTTATAATTTGACCAACATAATATGAGTTATATTTCACCAAAAGCATATCATTGAATTCATATTTGAAAAATATTTTCAATGATATATTTTTGGTGTTATATAAAGTATTTTTTATTGATTAAATTGTTAGTGGCCTTATATATAAGAATGAAGGAAGTGCTATTTAGAAGCTCCCATATGAAAGACATGAAATATGGTGTGGACATTTTTTCGCTGAAAATACTATGAGAACCTTAGGAGTAAACTTGTACGCAAAATAATGTAATATGACATGAACATGTTATAATGACCTATGTATATGTCGAAGTTGTGCTCTTTATGACATGAACAAACTTGCAAGGTGTTCATTTTCCTCTTTATTTTAACTTCTGTAGATAAAACAATTTAGCAGCTAAGGGGTATTGCTGTTGTGGTTTGTTAAAAAATTAATATCGGTATTGTGTTTGTCATTTCGCAAAGAAAATGTTAAGAATAATTGATGGGAGTGGCCTCCCAAATGGTGTTAGAGAGGGCAAGTTCAGGGGTTATGTTCGAGTTGCTCTAAATTAAACAGATTTAAATAGTGGCAGGAAGCAAGTAGCACTATCAGGCACTAACCACCAAGGATCAGACACTATGATCATGACATAAATCAAGATGAATGCATGTAACTCAGATGAACTTGACCGAAAATTTTATTTATATAATCCTCTGACTCAGCAGCTTGTTCAGCCATGTTATTAAGCAGACTATCCTAAAATGTCTTTGTCGTTCCAACAATCCACTGAAGAATCTGAGGTTTCCCGGGAAAAGAGAAACAGACTATTTCACAAAAGGTGGGAAAGAAAATCTGACAGCCTCAAAGTGTCCTAGAAGAATGAACTAAACAAACAATATCTCCGCCGAGCAAGCAGACAAAATTTGCTTGCTAAATCTGAAGAGCAGAAGCAATTGAATCTGCCAGGCTGAGAACTTCAAATGGCCGCCTGTCCTTGACCGCCTCGACAGTGAGAGGGCATGAGTCGGTAATCCAAAAGTGGCTCAAGGCGTGCTCTGGACCTTCTGAAATTTTTGCAATGAACAAGTTGGTAATTATGTTCAAGAAAACACAAAACAAAATTTTCGAGAAAAACACAACCAATTTAGAAGTGATGAACTAGCGAAAGTGCTTGAAATTTCAATGTACGCAAGTTGCTTTCACCAGTCATGTATACAGAGATGACTATGTGACAGAAGTTTCGAGTTCAAACCTTGTAGGGATGACAATTGGCACAAACAATCAAAAGGCATTTGAGTAGTGCTTGCCACAAGGTGTTTAAACAATAGAATTTTAGTTGTATCAGGACAGCTTACAGGGTAGGATGAAGCCTAACTGTACAAATGGTGAATTAGGATGGAAGAATATACAGCAGAGTTTAAACCTTATAGGATGGCTACTGGCATGAACAATCAGAGGAGGGTGTCTTCAAATTGGTTTACTCAAATTGGTGTCTCAACGCATTAGGGTAAAGAAAAAATCAGTGTGGTTGTATCATCAAGAAATTAGGATAAAAGGAATATCACATGATGTTAGGAATCACGGCATTTGGAGTCAAAAACCTTGTAGGGGTAACTGGCAAGAATAAACACAATGTTTTATTTTATAGTGCTTCATACATCAGTGTCTCAAGGTGCTAGGACAATACGATCATAATAATATTGTGATTACTGAGGTTAGGGTATGACCCAGCACACAAGACACCAAGGAAATAGGATGCAAGGAGTCACTGTAGGAACTGGAAGCCATCTTTCGTTGATATCTTATTTCAACCCATAAAAGCTAACAGTTGGACAAGTTTGCAGGTAGAAGCTGACTTAGTAAGAAAGAAAAAATGGTTTTCCCTCGTGGTGAAGGACTCTTTGGAAAATTCAAGAATTCAGTTCCCCAGTCAAACTTGTATGGTAGACGGTAGGTGAAAAAATGAATAGTTTATCAGTGTCAAAAATAAGGAAAAAAGGGAAACATAGATTTACCAACAAATTCGACCGGCTTCTCTAATTTAGCTACATACTCCTATACTATTAAAAAGGTATCAGCCGAGGAAGAAACTAAAATTTTCACAATCATATTGTTTGATCTGATGCAGGAGCTCTAAAGATAAAACAACAAAAAAGCTACTATAGGAAAAAAAAAATAGCATGCTAGTGCTACGAAGCTAGTGATGGGTACATACCTCCATTATCAGGCTTAAATTTCTCAAATGACTTGTTGGGGAAAATGCCATGCGTCACATACGCACTAACCTTTGCTGCTCCATGAGCAGCCAACACTTTCTGGACAGGAAATTAGAGTATCAGTTTGCAATCTTGATGAAGTATGGTAGTAACCACAGGAATACATAAGTTGAAGATCCATAAATAATCACTGCAATAAAAATAGGAGTTTAAAGCCTTAAACAAATTTTCTTACCTGGCATTCAATCAAAGTACCACCAGACTGCACCAGGTCATCCACTATAACAACATGACGGCCTCTAGCATCTCCTTCTTTTATACGAACTATTCTTTGATCACCTTCTCTAACTTTGTTGCATATAATCTATTTGAATACATTTTAGGGAAAACAAGTCACTATACAATAAATATATAAGAATGCCAATTTATGTTGGCATTTAGGGTGTTAGGGCAGAGCATATTTACCATAGGAAAATGTTGAAGTTGCTTATAAAAGCGCTTCCATGCTCCGTCATCTGGGAAAGCTATGGCTAGCTGAAAAACATATTGGAGCGTATCAGACTACATGCATATAGCACTGTCAATTAAAATAACATTTTTTTGTTAAATGGGGACTCAAGCGTACTTACGTTATCAGAATCAGGTAGCTCCTGAAGCCTAGTTTTCAGCAACGGGATGCCACTCTCAAAACATGGCAAGATCGCATCTCCAAAGTAGAATCTCTCCTAATGTATTGTTGCACACAAGTTTAGACATAATGGTTTCCTTACAGGAATAGGTGAAGAAGTCAACTGGATGATATGGACGAATTTCAGTTACCTGCAAAGCATGAATATCGAAAATCACTAGACTGGTGGGACCACCTCTTGATATTGGTATGTGCGACAAGCTTCTAGCGAGCGTAAAGGCGGTCGCGACATCCCCTTCATCTTCCATACGCTCGGAGGTCCCAGTTGGGAAAAACGGGAGGATCAGCGTGAACGAAGCAATGAACAGCTTCGGCAGGTTGTATATGATCGACAGCTGCTCAAATATGACGCCAGGCGAGCTAAACGACGCTAAGAAAGCAACATGCCTCCCACGGATGTTCTGCGCATTTGGTATGAACAAGTCTGGGAATCCGTCGGGAAACTTCCTGAAAAAATTGAGCACATGTTAACCCACGGGAGAAGTTTGGTGTAATTTTTTTTCTAATATGACAATAAGCTTGTGCTGAGATAGATTAAGAAGTAGTAATTCGAAAGTCCTTGTTCCTACCTATAAATAACTACGATCAGAACTCAGAAGTTCAGAGCATTGTGATGATCTGCGGTTTCAATTCTACAATTTTGGGGCTACAACGTCAGTTGATCGACTACACAGTGCTTCTGTTGCAATCGTCTAGACATAATTTAGCACATTTGTAGCTTGGTGCTCAAATTGCAGTATAAGGTATTCATATTCTGAACGCACCAAATTAAAATCCAAACATCCAAGGAGAAGAACAAACAAAGCAACGTGATTGATACTAGAATCGAAGAGGGGGAAGCTTGGGTTGGTACCTCCAGGAGATGGAGCAGAGCTGGATGTCGTCGTTCCGGGCGGCCACCTGGCGGGCGAGATCCGTCATCTCCTCGCAGTGGTAGAGCAGGATGCTCTTCTGGTCCCCGGCGCCGGCGGCCATCTTGGGCACGGCCAGCGGCGTGACGTCGGGGTGCAGCACGTGGAGGCCGGCGCCGTTGGCGGTGCCGACGCCGCGGGCCCCGCCGAGGTGGAGGCTGGCGTGGAGCCTGCCGGAGGCGGCGGCGGCAGAGCTCAGGGGAGGCCCACGGGAATGCGAGGGTGGATTTCGGGCCGGGGTGCGGGGCCGGGGCCGGGGTTTTGGCGCGGAGGGCGGCGGGGAGGCGGAGGCGGCCGTTGCCATCTTCGGTTACCACGCGCGGCGGGAGGGGACGGTTGCGATGTGGCGGATGAGGGGAGGTGGCGGTGCAGCAGGCGTGCAGTGGCTATGTACTGCTAGGCACGCCGCACGTGCCAGCTTATGCGGAGCGGCGGCGGCGCACCGGCGGCGACCGGTGGGTTGGTGCAGTCCAAGGCGGACTCGCGACTGGCCACGGTGGCGTATGCCTGCCGGTGTTGTCACTCGTCATCGTCAGACGATAAGGATCCGAGTCGTAGGACGGTGGACGTGGCGTCACAAACATTTTTCCATCACAAACATGCGACAAAAACGAATTGCACTTTTCTCTAAACTATTGCACTTTCCACCAAAACTTAAGAAAAACCACAGTCAACTAAGAGTAGACAAACCACTTGTTATGGGTCATGCGATCGACTTCCCTTACTTCCGCCGCATCGCTCTGCGTCGCTCACTTGTGTGCATCTATGGTTCTAACTTCCTCTAACCATTCTCCTATGTCTCTCCACACCCGTTCTCTTCCACGCGCCTCCGACAGGTTCCGACCAGCCGGATCGTGATTGGCGATGCCAAATTGGCAAGATCGGGGATGCCATGGAAAATGGTACGCGGCAAGTATTTTGGTGATTTTTCAATAGCATACGATGCGTCCAAAATGCTACAAACTCCTATGTGTTTGTGTCACACACACGTGATTGATGCTGCAAAGATTTTGGGCCTATGCTACAAGTTTGGTTTTTCCATTTTTCGTTGTTGATACATGTGATCGAAATGATTTAAACAAATGTACGTTTTGTTGTGAACATGGACATTGCGATGATTTTGGTTGTTGCTCATTTTTTTGCTTAAATGTTGCAGAGGTTCTTGCGATGTGCTACAAACGTTTTCGATCATGCAAAAGTTTATTTACTTTTTTTATTTTACTACGACCAACGGTTTTTGTTGCGAGTAGGAATAATTTGTTGCATGCACACTTTACTGTTGCATTGCTATTTTCAAATGTTGTGAATCTTTTGGCCCAAACCTTAGTGTTTCTTTTTGTTGCATAACCACTTATTTTGTATCAAAATGGCCACGTAAGAAACTAGTTAGCCAAACATTAAATTGGGTAAAAATTTGATCACAAATCTAGTCAAGATTATCATAACATACCCCAATGCCAAATTTATGATATGTGGGTCATAAAATTTCAAGATAGAAAATGGTTCGACAATGGTACAAAATAAACATGGAAGGCCAATTATGATGGTTACATTTATCTTATACTTTTGTTATTTGGTATAAACAATGTTTAGCGGGCTAAGTCGCTAAAAAGCGTCAAAATAAGAAAACAACTATTCAGTGGTTCTCAATACATTTTGTGGTACAATATATTTCTTACTTGTGTTAAGTGTTAACTCTATAATCTTTTCAGTGCAAAAAAAAAAAACTCTACAACCTTTATTGGTGGACATGTTGACTCTACAAACAAGTTGTGGAGCTTAAAACCTCAACCATGATATATATTATTTACCAAGACTAAAACCATACCAATGCTAGAGCATTTTGATATTTAAGTGGATATAATGGATCCATCGTATCTAGCTGGTCGCGCCGCCATTGTTATAGATGGCAAATAAGCTCATCTAAAGCAAATAAGATGATATCCGTACCAGTAGTAGACAAACGATATTGAAAATGCAAATTCCATCTAAAGCTTTGAGATATGCGTCCATATTCGATGGAAATTTCGTGCATCAGTTTGATGGGAAGGCCACAAAAAAGTCCCTGTTTATATAAGAAGTGGAAATATATTTGTACTTACATGTATGTGTGTGAGTGTTTCTGTCATCGTCCATTTTGCTTTGAGATTCGATAAAAAAAGAAAGAGAAAAAACTATTTTTTCATCTATTGTGGTGAGCAGAAATCTCGAGAAATAAATCGACGGTGAAGGAAATACCCACC
>NC_061513.1:117809236-117828687 GCF_022539505.1 Lolium rigidum | reverse complement strand
AGTATTTGCTATATGATTCAGATTGTTTAGTCATTATCTTTACCATTGCTTTGAATCACTTCATTTATCTCATATGCTTTACAATAGTATTGATCAAGATTATGATAGTAGCATGTCACTTCAGAAATTATCCTTGTTATCGTTTACCTACTCGAGGGCGAGTAGGAACTAAGCTTAGGGATGCTTGATACGTCTCAAACGTATCTATAATTTCTTATGTTCCATGCTAGTTTTATGACAATACTCACATGTTTTATATACACTTTATATCATTTTGATGCATTTTCCGGCACTAACCTATTACAAGATGCCGAAGCGCCAGTTCCTGTTTTCTGCTATTTTTGGTTTCAGAAATCCTACACAGGAAATATTCTCTGAATTGGACGAAACAAAAGCCCACGGTCTTATTTTCCACGGAACCTTCCAGAAGACCAAAGAGGAGACGAAGAGGGGCGACGAGGCGGCCACACCATAGGGGGGCGCGGCCCCACCCCTGGCCGCGCCGCCTTATGGGGTGGGCCCCTCGAGCGTCCCCCGACTCTGCCCCTTCGCCTATATAATCTCTCCGTCACGAAAACCCTAGTACCGAGAGCCATGATACGAGAAAACATACTGAAACGCCACCGCCGTCAATCCCATCTCGGGGGATTCTGAAGATCGCCTCCGGCACCCTGCCGGAGAGGGGAATCATCACCGGAGGGCTCTACATCACCATGCCCGCCTCTCGGACCGATGCGTGAGTAGTTCATCCTTGGACTATGGGTCCATAGCGGTAGCTAGATGGTTGTCTTCTCCTCTTGTGCTATCATGTTTAGATCTTGTGAGCTGCCTATCATGATCAAGATCATCTTATTGTAATGCTACATGTTGTGTTTGTTGGGATCCGATGAATATGGAATACTATGTCAAGTTTATTATTGATCTATCATATATGTGTTGTTTATGATCTTGCATGCTCTCCGTTGCTAGTAGAGGCTCGGCCAAGTTGATACTTGTGACTCCAAGAGGGAGTATTTATGCTCGATAGTGGGTTCATGCCTCCATTGAATCTGGGACAGTGAAAGAAAGTTCTAAGGTTATGGATGTGTTGTTGCCACTAGGGATAAAACGTCAATGCTTTGTCTAAGGATATTTGTATTGTTTACATTACGCACAGTACTTAATGCAATTGTCTGTTGTTTGCAACTTAATACTGGAAGGGGTGTGGATGCTAACCCGAAGGTGGACTTTTTAGGCATAGATGCATGCTGGATAGCGGTCTATGTTCTTTGTCGTAACGCCCTAAGTAAATCTCATATTAGTCATCATGATATGTATGTGCATTGCTATGCCCTCTCTATTTGTCAATTGCCCAACTGTAATTTTTTCACCCAACATGCTATTTATCTTATTGGAGAGACACCACTAGTGAACTGTGGACCCCGGTCCATTCTTTTACATCTGAAATACAATCTACTGCAATTATTGTTCTCTGTTGTTCTTTGCAAGCAAACATCATTTTCCACACCATACGTTTAATCCTTTGTTTACAGCAAGCCGGTGAGATTGACAACCTCACTGTTAAGTTGGGGCAAAGTACTTTGATTGTGTTGTGCAGGTTGCACGTTGGCGCCGGAATCCCTGGTGTTGCGCCGCACTACACTCCTCCACCAACAACCTTCACGTGGCCTTCATCTCCTACTGGTTCGATAAACCTTGGTTTCTTACTGAGGGAAAACTTGCTGCTGTACGCATCACACCTTCCTCTTGGGGTTCCCAATGGACGTGTACTTTACCATCACAAGGAGCTACTTTCTGGTACCGTTGCACATCAACTGCACGCCAGCAGCAGACGCCGCCGCCGTCAATCCCATCTCGGGGATTCAGAAGATCTCCTTCAGCACCCTGCCGGAGAGGGGAATCATCACCGGAGGGCTCTACATCACCATGCCCGCCTCCGGACTGATGCGTGAGTAGTTCATCCTTGGACTATGGGTCCATAGCAGTAGCTAGATGGTTCTCTTCTCCTATTATGCCATCATGTTTAGATCTTGTGAGCTGCCTATCATGATCAAGATCATCTATTTGTAATGCTACATGTTGTGTTTGTTGGGATTCGATGAATATGGAATACTATGTCAAGTTGATTATTGATCTATCATATATGTGTTGTTTATGTCTTGCATGCTCTCCGTTGCTAGTAGAGGCTCTGGCCAAGTTGATACTTGTAACTCCAAGAGGGGGTATTTGTGCTAGATAGTGGGTTCATGCCTCCATTGAATCTGGGACAGAAAGTTCTAAGTTTGTGGATGTGTTGTTGCCACTAGGGATAAAAAAATCAATGCTTTGTCTAAGGATATTTGTATTGTTTACATTACACACAGTACTTAATGCAATTGTCTGTTGTTTGCAACTTAATACTGGAAGGGGTGCGGATGCTAACCCGAAGGCGGACTTTTTGGGCATAGATGCATGCTGGATGGCGGTCTATGTTCTTTGTCGTAATGCCCTAAGTAAATCTCATAGTAGTCATCATGATATGTATGTGCATTGTTATGCCCTCTCTATTTGTCAATTGCCCAACTGTAATTTGTTTACCCAACATGTTATTTATCTTATTGGAGAGACACTACTAGTGAACTGTGGACCCCGGTCCATTCTTTTACATCTGAAATACAACCTACGGCAATCATTGTTCTCTTTTGTTTTCTGCAAGCAAACATCATTTTCCACACCATACGTTTAACCCTTTGTTTTCAGCAAGCCGGTGAGATTGACAACCTCACTGTTAAGTTGGGGCAAAGTAGTTTGATTGTGTTGTGCAGGTTCCACGTTGGCACCGGAATCCCCGGTGTTGCGCCGCACTACACTCCTTCACCAACAACCTTCACGTGATCTTCATCTCCTACTGGTTCGATAACCTTGGTTTCTTACTGAGGGAAAACTCGCTGATGTACTCATCATACCTTCCTCTTGGGGTTCCCAACGGACGTGTGCTTTACCGTCACAAGCAATCACTTGGTGGTGGCACCCCTCATGATTGCCCCCTAGACGTTCCGCAACCGGTGTATCATCCTTCCCCTTTGTTGAAGTGCCGGTCTCCCCAAGCCCCTCCTTTTGTGGATCTTTTGTCGATTGCGCGACAAAATCAACAAGAGAAAATTGGTTAGCTTTTGGTGGGGGGTCCTCGGCACTTGCCTTAGGATCTACGATAGGGGTTGGCTTTTGAGCAACCAACTCCATCATCATTGCCTTCATTTGGTTAACGATGGATGACTCTAATTTCTTGAGGTCATCCAACATAGCCGTTGGGCTATCTATGGGAGATGATGGAGCATGTGGCTCAACGGAAGGTGACCCATTCACAACCGTCTCTTGTTCGGCCATTTCTTAGGTGGTAAAGCCCGATCAAGAAAACCTTGCTCTGATACCAATTGAATGGATCGTACCGAAAAAAGGGGGGGTGAATGGACGCTACGTCAAGTTTTAGCCTTTTTCAATTTTTAGTGCAACGAAAGTAAAGATGATAGCTTTGATGCTCAATGTGTTCCTAGTATGATCATACACAAGTGCAACAAGTAAAGGAACCAAACAAGATAGTAAGAGTGAGGAGCGGGAGAACCGGAGGGCGCGGAGACGAGGCGAGGTTTGTTTCCTGCAGTTCCTCCCACAAAAGGGAGTACATCTGCGTTGAGGAGGTGCTAGCCTCACACAAGAGGCTAGGCGGCCACACCACGAAGGAAGGCCTCACCTTCTTCCTCGAGAGAGCTCCACGAAGGTGCTCCCCCTTCTCCACTATGGCACCGGTCGAGGCGGTGATTCCTTCACAAGGTTGGGGCGAGCTCCACACCACAAGGAGGCTCCCAACAACCTATGGGGCTAGCACAACACCAAGCTAGCCTCCATAGGTGCACTTCTTCCAAGATTCCACCAAAGGAACCCTACCACCAAGATCCACTAAGGACTACCACGAATTGGTGAAATTTCTCTCGGTAGAACGATAGATCGGGGTCTCCTCCACCACTCCTCAAAGTATGAGCAAGATTGATTGGGTAGGTAGGGAGATCCACTAAGTTTGAGCTCAGCAACAATGGAGGAGAGAGAGAGAAGAGCTAAAATCGTGTTGGGGAAGAAGGGCCCTTTAAATAGCCCCCCGAAATCCAACCGTTATCTGCAGTTTTTGCCTAAGCGGTACTACCGCTTTGGGAAGCGGTACTACCGCTCTGGATTCGAAATCCCACAGAACTTATCCACGTGGACACATAGCGGTACTACCGCTCGCGGTACCGCTCGAGGTACCGCAATGGGCTACAAACCTTACTTGATTCCAAGCGGTACCGAAGCGGTACCAGAGCGGTACGGCCGTAACTCCGTTACGGTACTTAAGCGGTACCTCATGCGATACTACCGCTCAAGGTACCGTAACCTGTTCTGTGGGACAAAATCAGCGCAGAACCCCAGAGCGGTACTTTGGAGCGGTACTAGTAGGGGTAGCTGTACTACCGCTACTAGTACCGGTAGTATCGGCCTGAAAAAAACTGCTTTCTCCTCTTTTCCTCTCCAACCATGTTACCTCGCGATACACACACAAAACCAGAAAATCTATAAACTAAGCTTCAGTCCTCTGATCTTGACGTGTCCAGCGAGGTCACCGTGTACTTGCAAATCTAGCAAGAATGCTCAATGCACACGATGAGATTGTTCAAGTGTTGTCATCAAACACACAAAACCCGGGGTTTAGACTTTGCTCTTTCAATTACCCAGGCAATCCCTGCTTATGTTATGGGTGTTTTCAAATTACCGTTCTCCCTATGTGATGACCTCACCCGTTTAATTCGTGATTATTGGTGGGGATCAGAGAATGTCAAGAGGAAAACCCATTGGATTGGATGGCCAAAATTGTTGTGTGCAAAAAATCAAGGTGGTTTGGGTTTTTGTGATATGTGCATGTATAATCAAGCTCTTCTCGCTAGACAAGCGTGACGCTTATTGTCACACCCGAATAGTCTATGTGCCCGGGTTTTAAAGGCTAAGAATTATCCTAATGGAAGTTTGATTGATACGGTTTTTACTGGTAATCCTTCTTCCACTTGGATGGCTATAGCACATGGTTTGGAACTACTGAAAAGAGGAATTATATGGCGTGTAGGTAATGGGAAAAGTATCCGGATCTGGCTAGATTATTGGATTCCTTGTGATTCTTAGATCAGAAATCGTCGTATTCGTCATGTTGCAGAATTGATTGATGACCAGGGATAATGGAAAACTGACATTGTTCAGAGTACCTTCCTCCCTATAGACGTGACAGCAATTATGAAAATTAGGCCATCCACACGTCTTGATGATGATATTATCGCCTGACAACCAGATAAATCTGGGACATTTACTATTCGTAGTGCATATAAGCTGACCTTTGTGAATTCGCCTGACCAATGCATGTTTACAGCTACAAGCTCTAGACCAGAAGGTAAAGAAATATGCTGGCAAAGGATTTGTTCTGCTACACCACCAAAGATCAAAATCTTTGCCTTCAAGGCTGCATCAAATGCTTTGGCAACATAGAAAAATAAAAGATTAAGAGGAATTGAAGTAATAGGGACTTGTATGATTTGTGGTATGGAGCACTACGACTCATGCACTTTAAAAATGTATGCATGCTCGTCAGCTATGGGAAACTATGAGACGGATATGGCATCTTCCTTTAGATCGGGAACTTCAGGTTAATTTGACTGATTGATTGAGAGCGGTACGAGAAGCTGTACCCAAATAGATGATTGATTGCATCCTCTTAATAACTTGGAGAGCCTGGTATGTCCGCAATGAGGTGACACACTCTAAACCTCTGCCTACAACCGAGAGCTCAAAGAGATTCCTTATAAGCTATGTTAAGATTCTACGGAATTTGAAGGTCTCTAAAGAGGATATTATTAAGGGCAAGCAACCTATGCTAGCAAGTATCAGATGCCATGTTCGCCCTGTCCTAAGGAACCACCTGATAAGAGATGGACAAAACCCCCAGCCGGATGGGTAAAACTGAATTGTGATGGTTAGGTTAATTTGAGGATGAACCCGCAGGAGCAGGCATGGTGCTTAGAGATGAGAACGGTGACACTATCTTCTCGGCATATCGGAAGCTGCTAAACTACCTCGACCCTCTTGATGCTGAAGCGAGGGCATGTGAGGAAGAATTATTGCTGACCATGCGATGGAGTGACAAACCAGTGGTTCTGGAACTTGATTGCAAAGCCCTCATCGATGCTATCAAATAGAAGAACAAGGATCGTTCGTCGTTCATTCATATGATTTCTTTTATTAGAGATTTGTGTAATAGTACTAGAACTATTTTGTATTGTAAAGTGGATCGATATAGAATAGGGCGAGTCACTATCTCGCAAACCATGCGAGGACAAAAGGACAAACAGATCTTTGGATTAGCTCAGGACCCGAGGGCTTGTCCCAGGTGTATGACCAAGACATTCTTGTAAGCCCTATCATTTAATATATCCTCTTTTACCCGTAAAAAAGACACCTTCTCTGTTCACTGAAACTAGTTTTTAGTTATTTCGTTTTTTGTTGTTGTCACTTCATTTTCCCGAGTATTTTTACTTCCTGAAATTAGCTTTTCGTTTTTTTAGATCAACAGGGAGGACCTCCCCGGCTCCATTGATACCATCAACGAAACCAAAAAGCTGGCTCGAGGTTCAAACAACAACGAAAACAAAATCCTAAGAGTCTTTGCTACTTTAAACAGGAATAACAAGAGACAAATGCAAAATCCAAACAGCAGAAACGAAGCTAGATATAGTTTTTCTCAGAGTTTTCCAGGGGGTTCTCCAAAACCCCACGGCCCAAAGACGCCAAAGCCGACTTCAGCGAAGGAAGGGCTTCATGCTTCTGTAATCGCAGGGGAGATGTAGGACGACGCCACTAGAGTCGATGTAGGGGTAGTCCATGTTCCAGGCAATGCCTTCTTCTTGGCATTTGGGGAGATGGGCAAGAACACTGGCGAGAACGGCCTTCATTCAGCCACCCATGATTCTGAAGTTCGTCGATAGTTCCTTCGATGCATGCTCATAGAAGCGGTCGATGAGGGGAAGCATCAGGTCCTTGAAAATAATCTTTCATCTTCTGATCGAAAGCAGGATCATCCGAAGAATCTGGTGCAAATTAAGCCAAGGTTGTCCATTAAAGATCATCTCATTACAAAATTTCCAAATGTACCAAAGAGTGGCAGCACAAACAGAGTTCAGAACTGGGTGTTTTTTATTTGCAACCCAGAACCTAGCAATAGACAAATAGTACGTTCCTATCTAAATGTTGAAGAAACTTGAAACAAAGTTCCAAACTTTCTTAGCCACAATGCATTTGAAAATAAAAAGATGATCAATGCTTTCATCCTCCGAGCAAAATATGCAACACATAGGCTTATTCATTTTCCTTTTTAGCAGGTTATCTCTAGTCACGAGTTTGTCGTGAGATAGAAGCCATAGGAAAATATGAACTCTAGGAGGTATAACAGGATTCCAAACAGCAGGTATATGAATGGGGGTAACACCTCCAAAGTTAATAATGTCATAGAGTGAGCTAGTTAAATATTCACCAGAAGATTCATATTGCCATATTAAAGAGTCACAATCATTTGTATAGGTGATACTAGAAACAATCTCTTCCAATTCTTGCCATTGTTGCATAAGGGCAGGAGGAAAGTTTCTCCTAAAGGAGAGCATAAGAATAGAACCATTCTAGATCTGGGCAATGGTTTTGTTTTGTTCATTACAGACTACAAAGAGTTCAAAGAACTGAACTGCTAATGGGGAGGTACCAAACCAAGTATCTGTAGGATAACGTTGCATAGAAAACAAAAAATTTCCTACCGCGAACACGCAATCCAAGCCAAGATGCAATCTAGAAGACGGCAGCAACGAGGGGATTATCGAGTCTCACCCTTGAAGAGATTCCAAAGCCTACAAGATGAGGCTCTTGTTGCTGCGGTAAACGTTCAGTTGCCGCTTGCAAAAGCGCGTAGAAGATCTTGATCACGATCCTTCCGGCGCCACGAACGGGCAGCACCTCCGTACTCGGTCACACGTTCGGTTGTTGATGAAGACGACGTCCACCTCCCCGTTCCAGCGGGCAGCGGAAGTAGTAGCTCCTCTTGAATCCGACAGCACGACGGCGTGGTGTCGGTGGCGGTGGAGAACTCCGGTGGAGCTTCGCTAAGCGTGCAGGAGCTATGGAGGAGAGAGGGGGGCGGATAGGGTTTGGGAGGGGTTGGCCGGCCACTAAGGGGTGCGGCCAGGCTGTGGTCTTAGGGTGGCCGGCCCCCTCCCCTTGGCCCTCATTATATAGGTGGAACACCCAAGAGTTGGTCTACAAGTTTTCGAATAAGACCCCAAACCAAAACCTTCCATAACTCATGAAACCTACCCAAGCTAGGACTCCCACTAGAGGTGGGAGTTCCACCTTCCTTGGGAGGGGTGGCCGGCCCCCTTGGGGAGTCCACTTGGGACTCCTCCCCTTTAGGGTTGGCCGGCCATGGGAGGTGGAGTCCCACCGGACTCCGCCTTCCTTGGTGGTTTCTTCCGGACTTTTCTAGAACCTTCTAGAACCTTCCATAGAACCTTCCGAATCATTTTAAATCACATAAAATGACATCCTATATATGAATCTTATTCTCCGGACCATTCCGGAACTCCTCGTGATGTCCGGGATCTCATCCGGGACTCCAAACAAATATTTGAACTCCATTCCATATTCAAGTTCTACCATTTCAACATCCAACTTTAAGTGTGTCACCCTACGGTTCGCGAACTATGCGGACATGGTTGAGTACTCACTCCAACCAATAACCAATAGCGGGATCTGGAGATCCATAATGGCTCCCACATATTCAACGATGACTTTAGTGATCGAATGAACCATTCACATACGATACCAATTCCCTTTGTCACGCGATATTTTACTTGTCCGAGGTTTGATCATCGGTATCACTCTATACCTTGTTCAACCTCGTCTCCCGACAAGTACTCTTTACTCGTACCGTGGTATGTGGTCTCTTATGAACTTATTCATATGCTTGCAAGACATTAGACGACATTCCACCGAGAGGGCCCAGAGTATATCTATCCGTCATCGGGATGGACAAATCCCTATCGTTGATCCATATGCCTCAACTCATACTTTCCGGATACTTAATCCCACCTTTATAACCACCCATTTACGCAGTGGCGTTTGATGTAATCAAAGTACCTTTCCGGTATAAGTGATTTATATGATCTCATGGTCATAAGGACTAGGTAACTATGTATCAAAAGCTTATAGCAAATAACTTAATGACGTGATCTTATGCTACGCTTAATTGGGTGTGTCCATTATATCATTCACATAATGACATAACCTTGTTATTAATAACATCCAATGTTCATGATCATGAAACGATGATCATCTATTAATCAACAAGCTAGTTATACAAGAGGCTTACTAGGGACTCCTTGTTGTTCACATAACACACATGTATCAATGTTTCGGTTAATACAATTATAGCATGGTATGTAAACATTATCATAAACTCAAAGATATTATAATAACCATTTTATTATTGCCTCTTGGGCATATCTCCAACAGTCTCCCACTTGCACAGAGTCAATAATCTAGTTAAATTTGTAAAGATATAACACCTTGGCCTTCCGGTGCTTTATCATGTATTGCTCACAGGAGAGGTTTCAGTCAACGGATCTGACACGCTCAGAAACGTATGTATTTTGTAATTCATTTGCGTCTCAACGCATCACTCATTTCCAAATGAGTCGGCATTAAATATGTTTGGTCTTTTGGTGGAACCTTAATTCCGCAGTCTGAAATATGTCACTAATATTGTCACACACAATATAGCTTCAAAGTTAGACTCTGTCGGAACTACACCAAGTTCTAAAAGAACCTCTTGACTTAACATCCTTTGTCATTGTCAAAACAATGACATACTCTGCCTTCTTTTTGTAGAATCCGTCACAATATTTAGAACTCTTCTAAATCTAGCATAGACAACTTCTAGCTCATTGTGCTACCTTTTAAACAACACTTAGTCTAATTTGAAATTGAAATTTTATTTTTATATGTGACAAACCAAATATCGGTGCAACACTTTACATCGATTTGTTTGTCATTTCTTCATACAAAAACTATATATATATATTCTTGGTTCTTCTTAAGTACTCAAGAATATTCTTACTGTTTTTCAATGATCATCACATGAATCATTCTGGTATATGCTCATAACATTTTTAAGAGCACAAGATATCTGATTTTTGTACATATTATTCATGATCTAAAATCACTCATGTGTTTTTACTCATCGAGTGTCAGATACACTCAAGTCTTGTTAAACTTTCACATGACAAGAACATTTTCTTAATATTTCTGTATTGAACTACTTCAATATCCATTCTATGTACTTTGACTTAAACTTATTATGTGTTTCAATCTATCTTCATAGATCTTGACACTAAATTTGTTTCAGTCCATATCCTTTCATTGAAGTTAATTTATCAATGAAACCTTTTTAATCAAGTATATAATTACATCATTTATAACCAACTATATGTCATCTACATAAAGTATTATAAATATGTCTCAGTGCTCCCACTTAATTTCTTGCAAATGCAAGTCTCTTCATCGTCTCTGATGAAATCAAAAACTCTTTGACTATTTCATCTTGTGAAGATTCCAACTCCATGATACTTACTTCATCTAATTGAAGTTTGTATACCTATCTAGTATTCCACGGACCAGCAAAACTCTTGGTTGTATCTTGTATACACCTTTAATACACACTTCTGATAAGTAATGTATTTTGCCATCCTACTATCATATCTCATAAAAGAAAAATGTAGTGATTACTAGAATAATCCACATAGACTATAAGCATTGCTACAGAAGATCTAATCTTATTGTATTCAACTCTTTGAACTTTGTCGCAAACAACTTTTCGACAAGTCAAGCTTCATCTATTTTATAGATCCATTTACTTTCAATAAGTATTCATCTATTTTGGATTTCATGGCGTATCGCCATTTTAAACGGAGTCAGGGCCCATCATAACTTCTTTGATTGTAGTTGGTTTATCATTGTTCAAAATCAATCCTTTGTCCACAAATCATTTATTTGATCACAAAGTAAACCATACCTACAAGGTTCAATAAGTACTTCGATCTCCATGGCTAAAACACTTTGTAGTCATGGGAGCCATGATTGTCGTGGCCGCTTCGGAACCAATTCCGATGCTCGCGCTACTCGATCATTATGCTCAGGTTCATAAACCTTATCAAGTTTTATTGTCCTCCCACTCAAATACTTCGCTAGAAACAATTTCTTGGAAATAAGAAACATTGACAAACACTTTTGTCTTTGTCTACATAGTGGGAAGAATTCCCAATCAATTCTCTGGGATAACCAACAAAGATATTCATCCGATTTTGGTTGTAAACTTATTTACTTATGCTATGCATACCAAAATTTTAAGAAAAGACTATTAGGATTCATACCCATGCCATAACTCGTATGGTGTCATTTTCAACGGATCATGATGATGCTCTACTAAGTGTAAAAACGGTAGTCACTAAAGCATAATCCACAAAAAATATAATGGCATCAATATTTTATCTTTGACCCAACAAGGTTTGGATACATCTCTTGGATACTTCATCATCACTATGATACTCCAAGAAACGTGAGTTGTAGAACAATTTCATAACTCTCTTAGATGTTCGCTAAAACTCGTAATTCAAATATTTCTACCATGATCCAATCATAGATATTTGACTTTTCTATTACGATGATTTCCACTTCATGCTGAAAATTATTTGAATCCATTCAAATATTTCAAACTTCTTCCTTATCGAATATATCCACATATATATAATCAATTCATTGTTGGAAGTTTTCATGAAGTAGAAGAATCTCCCGCACACAACTATGCCCAGTGAACCACATATATCATTATGTATGTTTTCACTAAGTTAGTTGCCCGTTCAACTTTTGGCCTATGAATCTTTTAGAAAAGATTTTGCAAGCGCCAAATGATTCAAAAATCAAATGTCTCCAAAAAATCCATTTGCATGGAGTTCCTTCATGCGTTCCTTTCTAACATGACCTAAATGGCGGTTCCACAAATAAGTGGAATTCAAATCATTTGCCTTATGGCATTTTAGCATCAGTGTTATGTATGTGTGTTTCACCATTAAGATTTATAATAACTTATCCATCGTACATGGAGTAATGTCATAATTTGAACAACTCATTGTTTTCATTTGACCAGAGCAAAATAACAATTATTAAGTTCTTTATTATAAATTCTAAGGGCTAGATAGAATGCTAACGACAAACATAATAACACTTTATTTTGTTCCAGACGTGCATTCCTATCATATTCCTTGTCAGTCACTTAGGCCATTGTATTCTTGTATTGCGTTGTTTTGTATGACACTTCATACCAACCAATATGGTACAATTACCCAAGAATTTCATTGTGTGACCAAACGAGGAATACATTCATAACATGTATATCATTTATATACACCTGAGCTAGACTTTCTAGTCTTTTCTTTCTTTCTGCCAATATATCTTTTGCAGTTTCTCTTTTAGTTTTCCTCATTATTCAGAAAAATACTTCAACATCATTAACTTCTAGGTTTGTTGGTCAAATACCAATAACCTTGAGGTTCTTACTTTGAAGTTCATCATCATATGACAAGTGTTCTAGATTTCACTATTAGTAACTTTGTAATATGATGAACAATTTCACTCATAATTTTATCCATTATATCATGACGACTTTCCGAGACCATGTCTGTGCATGCTAGGCTCGTAAAGTTTAACCTCAGTATTCGCATGTGCAAATCTGGCTTGCACACGTAGAATCTATCACACCCGATCATCACGTGATGCTTCGAAACGACAGGTCTTAGCAATGGTGCATACTAAGGATGATAACTTCATGGATATGCGAATATTATTAGTGCCCCAATAGTTGGAGGATTGTGACGCCTGGCGTCTTCAACCTTCATACATTCCCATAAAACTTATGAGTTTATGTAGTCTCACCAAATTATATTCTATCATCTTGCAATAAGGTCTTAGATATCATATATATCTCATACCTTGATTATTTCTGAAAACTAAATTTTCAGCTCCTTACTTTTCAAACAAATTTGAACTTCAAGTTTCACGGAGACAAGATAACTTTATGTACTAATTGAAACCATAGCTCTTTGAATCAACAATGTGAGGTTTACTAAAAGTTTGCAATAGGACTTAATCAAATATTGATTCTTTAACAATACGGTACCAATCCGTAAAGTTTCTTGTCAGATTTTAACAGTATTTCTATCTCAATAACAAGACTAGCGCATGGTAGAAAACGGATGCCAATACTACAAAATTAATTCAAAATACTACCCAGACTATGTTTATGATAATTAGTTCATGTTTTAATCTAATTACTAATGAACTCCCACTTAATACAACATCCCTCATAGTTGTTAAGTGGTACACGATCCAAATCCACTACACCAAAACCGATCATCACGTGAGATGATGTAGCTTCAATGGTGAATATCAACATGTTGATCATATCATCCATATGACTCGTGTTCAACCTTTCGGTTTCGTTGTCCCGAGGCCATGTCCGTACATGCTAGGCTCGTCAAGCAAACCCAAGTATTCCGCGTGTGCAACATGGCTTACACCCGTTGTATATGAACGTTGAATCTATCACATCCAATCATCATGAGATGCTTTGAAACGACGAACTTTGGCAACGGTGCATACGAGGGGAGAACACTTTATTATCTTGATATTAATGTGAGGGATCATCTTATAATGCTACCGTCATGTTCTAAGCAAAATAAGATGCATAAAGGATTAACATCACATGCAATTCATATGTGATATGATATGGCCCTTTTGTCTTTGCGCCTTTGATCTTCATCTCCAAAGCACGGACATGATCTCCATCATCTTCGGGCATGATCTCCATCATCGTCGGCGTAGCGTCAAGATCCATGGCGCCGTCTTCATGGTTGTTCATCTCATGTAGCAACTATTACAACTACTTTGAAATACTACTCAACATGAAATTTAAAGACAACCATAAGGCTCTCGCCGGTTGCCACAATACAATAATGATCATCTCATACATATTCATCATCACATTATGGCCATATCACATCACCAAACCCTGCAAAAACAAGTTAGACGTCTCTAATTTGGTTTGTATATTTTACGTGGTTTAGGGTTTTCGAGTAAAATCCAATCTACCTACGAACATGAACCACAACGGTGATACTAGTGTTGTCAATAGAAGAGTAAATTGAATCTTCACTATAGTAGGAGAGACAGACACCCGCAAAGCCTCTTATGCAATACAAGTTGCATGTCGAACGAGGAACAAGTCTCATGAACGCGGTCATGTAAAGTTAGTCCGGGCCGCTTCATCCCACTATGCCACAAAGATGCAAAGTACTCAAACTAAAGACAACAAGAGCATCAACGCCCACAAAACCATTGTGTTCTACTCGTGCAACCATCCATGCATAGACACGGCTCTGATACCACTGTAGGATAACGTTGCATAGAAAACAAAAAATTTCCTACCGCGAACACGCAATCCAAGCCAAGATGCAATCTAGAAGACGGTAGCAACGAGGGGATTATCGAGTCTCACCCTTGAAGAGATTCCAAAGCCTACAAGATGAGGCTCTTGTTGCTGCGGTAGACGTTCACTTGCCGCTTGCAAAAGCGCGTAGAAGATCTTGATCACGATCCTTCCGGCGCCACGAACGGGCAGCACCTCCGTACTCGGTCACACGTTCGGTTGTTGATGAAGACGACGTCCACCTCCCCGTTCCAGCGGGCAGCGGAAGTAGTAGCTCCTCTTGAATCCGATAGCACGACGGCGTGGTGTCGGCGGCGGTGGAGAACTCCAGCGGAGCTTCGCTAAGCGTGCGGGAGCTATGGAGGAGAGAGGGGCGGCTAGGGTTTGGGAGGGGGTGGCCGGCCACTTAGGGGGTGCGGCCAGGCTGTGGTCTTGGGGTGGCCGGCCCCCTCCCCTTGGCCCTCATTATATAGGTGGAACACCCAAGAGTTGGTCTACAAGTCTTCGAATAAGACCCCAAACCAAAACCTTCCATAACTCATGAAACCTACCCAAGCTAGGACTCCCACTAGAGGTGGGAGTTCCACCTTCCTTGGGAGGGGGTGGCCGACCCCCCTTGGGGAGTCCACTTGGGACTCCTCCCCTTTAGGGTTGGCCGGCCATGGGAGGTGGAGTCCCACCGGGACTCCGCCTTCCTTGGTGGTTTCTTCCGGACTTTTCTAGAGCCTTCTAGAACCTTCCATAGAACCTTCCGAATCATTTTAAATCACATAAAATGACATCCTATATATGAATCTTATTCTCCGGACCATTCCGGAACTCCTCGTGATGTCCGGGATCTCATCCGGGACTCCGAACAAATATTCGAACTCCATTCCATATTCAAGTTCTACCATTTCAACATCCAACTTTAAGTGTGTCACCCTACGGTTCGCGAACTATGCGGACATGGTTGAGTACTCACTCCGACCAATAACCAATAGCGGGATCTGGAGATCCATAATGGCTCCCACATATTCAACGATGACTTTAGTTATCGAATGAACCATTCACATACGATACCAATTCCCTTTGTCATGCGATATTTTACTTGTCCGAGGTTTGATCATCGGTATCCCTCTATACCTTGTTCAACCTCGTCTCCTGACAAGTACTCTTTACTCGTACCGTGGTATGTGGTCTCTTATGAACTTATTCATATGCTTGCAAGACATTAGACGACATTCCACCGAGAGGGCCCAGAGTATATCTATCCGTCATCGGGATGGACAAATCCCACTGTTGATCCATATGCCTCAACTCATACTTTCCGGATACTTAATCCCACCTTTATAACCACCCATTTACGCAGAGTGGCGTTTGATGTAATCAAAGTACCTTTCCCAGTATAAGTGATTTATATGATCTCATGGTCATAAGGACTAGGTAACTATGTATCGAAAGCTTATAGCAAATAACTTAATGACGTGATCTTATGCTACGCTTAATTGGGTGTGTCCATTATATCATTCACATAATGACATAACCTTGTTATTAATAACATCCAATGTTCATGATCATGAAACGATGATCATCTATTAATCAACAAGCTACTTATACAAGAGGCTTACTAGGGACTCCTTGTTGTTCACATAACACACATGTATCAATGTTTCGGTTAATACAATTATAGCATGGTATGTAAACATTATCATAAACTCAAAGATATTATAATAACCATTTTATTATTGCCTCTTGGGCATATCTCCAACAGTATCTTCCCAAACCCTAATTTTACTCCCATCTCCAACTTTCCATCTATATCCAAGTTTGACACTTTCTGCAGCCCACATCACTCCCTTCCAAAATTGGAGACCCCTGATGTAGAGCTGCAGAAGATGTTGGGGTTATAGGTATTATATTTAGCATCTACAATAGTTTCCCAGAGTTTCCCATCATCCTTAGAGTATCTTTTTATCCAGGAACCCAGAAGGCAGAGGTTGACATTGGCTAAGTCTGGGATACCCAGACCACCAAAAAAAGCCTTTTTACAAACTAACTTTCAATTTGCTAGATGGAGCTTCCTATGCCCCTCAAAATCATTCCACAAGCAGTTGGCCATCTGAGTGTTAATGAGATCTAGAGCCTACTTGGGGAATTTGAAAAAGTAAAGCAGATAGACGGGAATGCTAGCAAGACAAGCTTTTATGAGTCTCAATCTAGCAGCATAGGAAAGTAGTTTACCTCTCCATCCAGCAATTCTTTTCGGAATTTTATCTATAAGAGGTTGGATGTCCCCCCTTATGATCTTATCATAGTGTAAGGGAATACCTAAATAGTTAATGGGGAATTTTCCTAAAGCACACCCAATGATGTTAATATATGTGTTTACCTCCTCTCCTTCAATACAGAGAGGAATAAGTTCACTCTTTTCATAGTTTATTCTCATTCCTGAGACTTGTTCAAAACAAGTTAGCACCATCTTAAGGTTTGATGCTAAAATGGGATCTTTTTCGGATAAATGGATGGTATCATCTGCATATTGGAGGCAAATAATCCTTCCAGAGCACAGATTGGAACAAAGTTCTTTAATGAGGTTTGCATTGGAAGCTTTAATTAGCATTCTAGTTAAAACATCCACTACTAAATTGAAAAGAAGGGGGGAGAGGATCTCCCGGTCTAAGCCCTTTACCAGTTACAAAGAAAATTTGAATAGCATTATCGAGTTTGACTCCAACATAGCCATTTGTGGTAATGGCTTTGATCGAGGCGATAACTTTGGGACAAAAGCCTTTTTTTTAAGGATGTCCAAAATAAAAACAACATCAACTTTATCAAATGATTTTTCATAATCTAATTTAAGAACAAACCCCTCTTTTTTCTCATGCACTATTGAATGTAGAACTCCATGGGCAGTAACCACACTCTCCAAGATGAATCTGCCTTTGATGAAGGCAGATTGATTTACGGAAGTGATGATGCCCATTATGGGAGCAAGCCTATTAATCAGGACTTTAGTAAAGATCTTAAAACAACAATTCAGAAGGCTAATATGGCTGAATTTCTTCATACTACTAGCATCAGGTTCTTTGGGGATCAATGTTAAAATAGCAAAATTCAATCTAAAGATATCAAGTTTTCCTTCATGAAAATCTTTAAACATAGCCATGAGATCACTTTCAACTTATCCCAGAAATGCTGATAAAAAATAAAAGGAAGCCCATCAGGCCAGGGGCACCATCTGAGTAGGAGTCAAAAATAGCCTTCTTGACCTCCTCTTCGGTAAAAGGATCTTCTAATTCTCTGTTTTGGTTTTCAGAAATACACTCATCAGTGGAAAAGAAATTATCAGCTAGCTTACATCCAGAGGGTTCCTCTTTTTTAAAAAGATTTTTTTAGAAGGATGTAGCCAGATCAAGCATGTCAGCCTCATCTGTGATGGGTCCATCAGGCCCATCAAGAGAGTGAACTAGCATTTTTCTTCTCCTCTGATTAGCAACAGAATGAAAATAAGTTGTGTTCATATCATCTTCTTTAATATCTCTATCTCTAGATCTTTGTTTGGATTTTACTTCCTCATTCAACCAGAGGTTATGCATTTCAACATAAATTTCTTTCAACCTAAGAAGCTCTGAAGAAGTCAACTCCTCAGTTTCAGCTTTAATATCTAAGGTATCATACTCTTCCATCAGATCTTTTTTTAAAAAAATTCTGAGTTCAGATTCTATACTTTTGCTCCAACCTTTGGACCATTTCCTAAACCTCCTAGTTTTTTCTTGCCAGATATCAATTGAGGAGCCTCCCTTAACTGGTAGGGCCCAATTTTGTCTAGCAAGAGTTTTAAATTCTTTCCTCATGAGCCACCACTTCTCAAATCTATAAAGAGCAGCTCTTGGTGTAGAACCACAACCAGATTCCCACAGAATTGGTGTGTGGTCACTACCCATCCTAGGAAGAGCTCTAATAGTTGCTAAGGGGAAACTTCGATCAAGTTCAACATTACAAAAAACTCTATCAATGTTAGACATGATCAGATTTTCCTGGTTGTTACCCCAAGTTAAATTGTCTATTGCCCAAGTAACTTATCACTCCATCTGTGATCAATTATACCATTGCTCTTATCACCCTGGTATCTAACTAAATTGAAGTCACCTCCAATAATAGAGTGACCTTGATAGTCTAAATAGAGGCTATGTAATTCAGAGATAAAAGCCTCTCTTTTTTCCTCATAAGAGGAGCCATACAAAGTAACTACCCTAAGGATAAGACCAGAAGTTTTTACTTTAACGACAACTGAAACCGAAAAGGTTCTAACTTCCCGGCTAATAATATCAAAGACATCAATGTCTATACCAACACATATGCCTTCAGCAGAGCCAATGACTGGTAAATATTCCAAGAAAACATTCTATTACCAACTAAGAAATTCAGATAGTTATCAGAAATAGTTTCTTTTTTTGTTTTATGGAAACCTACTATACTAGGCCTATTTTATTTTTTTGAATAGGTCAATTAAAGCATTTTTTTCTACCTGGGGCTTGAATCCCCCTTGGGTTCCAAAGAAAAATATTCATTGGAACCCATCTTTCATGGGGTGCATGTCCCGCCTAGTTTTTTTTCCTATGCTAGACCAACCTAAAGCATCAGGGAAGTTGTCATCATAACTAGCACCCTCCGGGTGAACGATAGAAGAAATATGGGTAACTGATTGTTTAACTACAGCAGGTGAAACAAAATTATTATCTACAGGAGATATCTCAATACCCACTGTAATATCAAGAAATTTGTAAGGAGAAATTGCATCTATATTTGGACCAGTCGATGATATAGCATTGATCCGTAT
>NC_061513.1:117783025-117809136 GCF_022539505.1 Lolium rigidum | reverse complement strand
GAGAAATAAATCGACGGTGAAGGAAATACCCACCCGCATACGTGTATCAAAAAGTAGAAAGAAAACAAAATGGAAAATGCCTTTTCGGGTAAGGCAAGAGCCAACAACATGCAGCCGGGGTTCCTGATCGAGATCGACTTTCGGGGAAGCGCAGTTCGCCCTGCGGCGAGTGCACGGCGTTTGGGTGATCGGTAGGGTTGACAAGTACTTGTACAGAGCAAGGACTGGCACTGACCGAATCTATCCAAATCATCCTCGATTTCTCTGTATTTTTTTCTGAACGGACTCGATTTCTCAACTTCTTGCACGGTTTTGCCACAAGCGACGTCGACTTCCACAATTTCCACGTTCTCTGCGAGTACTTTCCCGCGTTGTCCACGAGAAGGTTAAACAGAAGTTTCTGGTTTCTTGTGCGCGAGGGTTATACTACTAGCAGTTTACTCATTTATTTCCGATGCTACTACTCGTACTACCAATTTGTGCATTGGGACAGTAATTTCCCCGTACGGGAGCTTGGGCTTGCTTATTTGAAACCGGCAATCGCCGGAACTCCTACGAAATTCCATTCATTCAGTGTGCCTCTCCGACCTGACCTCTGATGCGCGAGCTAGGTAGAAGGTAGGTACAGCTGAGGTCAAGCTATTCGGAGCCTGACCGCCGGCACGGCCGGCTCGACCACCCGGAATATGTGGACGCGGAACTCGGCGGCGCCGGCGAGCTCGAAGACGCAGCAGTCCCCTTCCTCGAGGCAGTTGCCGCGCGCGAACGCGCACCAGCCGCGCGACAGCCGGTCCCTCGTGTTGGGGATGTAGAGCGCCGACCACGCCTTGCCGTCGGGGTCCCGGAGCGTCACCTCCGTCCTCTCCCGCGGCAGGTGCTGCCGCGAGAACCCCGTCGGGAACCTCTGCACGCATCATTTGTAGATCGTTGCCGGTCAGTTAGCCACTCACAGCAGAAGGAATGCATTTGCTAGCTGCTCACCATCATGAAGGAGTAGTAGACGTGCATGGTGCTCATCCGGATGACGCAGAACGGGAGCGACGACCGGAACGCGTTCGCGAGCTCCATGGCGCGCTGCCGCTCGGCGCTCGCGACGGGGCGCCGCCGGGAGACGTACCCGTTGTAGCGCCGGACCGACGGGGGGATGTCGGCAGCGGCGAGGTCATCCTGGATGCTCCGTGTCTTCACCGGGCACCCGTTGTTCTTGGCCGGAGCCGGCGACAGCTGCGACGACGGTGGCGTGGCGATCAAGCACAGCGGGAGCCCGTTGGCATCCGCTTCGGTCTTCACCGTGTTGCACTGGCCAGCTGATCCTGCAAGACACGATTGCAGCTCTGATAGTTCTGTCAAGAAACTGCACCCATTGCATAAATTAGCATATTTTAAAATGTAAAAAAAAATTAAAAAATCTATGTGTACATTCGGACATCCTATGTCCACATACAAGGTCTCACGATTTTTTGTTTATGGCTGGTGTAAAAAAGATAATTTTTGGTGCTCCAAAATAGCTTCTCGGGAGATTTTTTTTGCGTATTTTACACTATCTACAAAAAATGTCTTATTATCATAAAAAAAAACTTCATGTGAACATAGCATGTCTGATTGTACATTCATTTGATATTTTGAAATACATTTAGAATGCATTTTTTATAATAGGTTTAATTGAATCTATGAGCCAAAACACCATGTCCTTTCCTCGGGATTGATTCTCGGTTGCCTTAGACTGCATCATGATTTATGCTAGGATGAGTTGCAACTGAGATCTTTTCAGTTGCACTCGAGGCTGCAATTGAGATTTTACTACTTGTAACATGGGTTGTAACTGAGTAAGATAATCTAGACAATTGAATTTCATCATGACTGGTGTTAGTCATAAGTTGCAATATAAGTTGCAACTAAAATTTGAGGATATTTTAATCAACTAAGAATTAGTCACTCCCTTGTTTTTGTTAGCGACAATTTGCAGCCCTAAGTCAAGCCAGTTCACGGCACCAAGCAGCATGTCACCCCGCACCAAGGCATCATGATATCTAGCATGGCGCCCTTGTCCAGGGCATCACACTACCTATCACGATACCTTAGCCTCATGCGTCATGTAAAGATGTCATTTTGTGAAAAAAATTATAGATCCGGTCTATTTTGTGCTAAAGTCTCCAAAAAGAGTCATATTTGTCCATTTATCTTTCCAATACACTTAAAAAACAGGAAAAAAATCTCTCTCATCGCACATGAATCAAGCCTAATAATATTCAGCACATGGTCCTCTTGTTTATTACATGCATTTAGGTCATTGGAACTGAGAAATTAAAGATGAGAATAGTGGGTGGCATCTTCCCAATGCACTTTCTACTTTACTCCATAATTTATCTTAAAATCCTATATGTTCGTTTATTTGTGGACATAGGGAGTACTTGAGGAGAGTGCTAGGTATTTAATAAAACGTTTAATTGTCCTAACATGACATTGAATATCTCATAGCATCGAACATAAGAAAATCTGTGACTTAGGTTTAGCAAAATCACACATTCCAATACCATGGAAAAAAATCTTTCAAATTCTATTCCCAAGTGAACACTGCAATTATGTGATTTTTAAATTTTATGGACCAAAAGAACCTACCACATAACCAGAAACTAATATCTCAAAATAATACAATAGCATGTACTCCTACTTTCTTCGTATGGGATTATAAGCCAGAGAGCTAATTCACTAAGACCAAAAAAACAATTATTCACTCTAAATAATTAGTGCATACACCAATAGTTTTTACATGCATCCAAGGAGAGAGAAAAGATGTTCAACATGCATGGGAGGAATGAGAGAAAATAGAGAAATCTACATAAATAATTCACATTATTAAAATAATAAATTAGAGAGGTCTTATAATCCATGATATTTTTTTAGAAAAGCTCTCTGGCCACAAAGAGAGTAGTACTGCTTTCATCCCATATTAGTTGTAATATGTCAGGGACAACTAATATGAGTATGAAGTACTTCTGAAAATATATTTTGAATGCCAGAACAGGGAAAAATAAATAATAAGTACTCCATATGATCTTTAAAAAATGTCGGTAACTTAGTACACACTTTATACTACTGGATTATTAATACAAAATTCCCAACACACTTCAAGATCGGAGGGGGTACCAGTTCTTTTATTTTTTTTGAAGGAGTAGTAAGAAGTACCAGTTGATTGGTCGAGTTCCGGCGTCCAATTGGAGCACGGGACTTGCGGCTGCTGGCCGCTCGGCGCACGGTAAGGGACCAGCTCCCTGCCACCCGAATCATTCCTGGCCTGCGAGGCCTTCTCCGGCCGGCCTCGTTTCTTGCTCCGCCGGCCCTCGCCGGCGAGCAGCAGGTCCTCCCGCTCGCAGGCTGACTTGTCGAACACCATCGCGGCGAAGCGCGTGCCGCCGTCGTGCCGGAAGACGAGGAACTCCAGCGCCCGCAGCGCCTGGTCCTGCACGAACTGGGGCCACCCCGAGGTGAAGAAGGTGCCCTCGGCTGTCCGGCGGATGACGACCCGCCACGTCCGGCCGCCGGGCCCCTCCAGGGTCGCCGCCATGGACGCCTCCTTCAGGCCCTTGGCCTTTCTCGACGCCTCCCAGGGGATGTGCTTGCAGAAGTTTGGTGGGATTCTCTGCATGCAAGCATGGAAGAATTTTCTTCACTTTTGATCGATCGGTGCATGCTCTCGGATGAGAGCTGTGAGGCATGCCTTCATGCATGCATGCGATGCGAAACGCAAGCATTGCAGCTACTGATTGCTCACTCACCAGGCGCTTCTCGTAGTCGCCTACAAGCACCTTGAAGAAGTGCGGCCGCCTGTCCCCCGGCGCCCATGGCGATTGCGCCTCCGCGGCCGGCATCGATCGAGATCCTCGCTATGGCTAGCTTCCTCGCTCGCGCAGAGGCGGAGGTGCGTAGCTGGCCGGTGGTTTAGCTGGGAAGCGATGCAGCGGGTAGAGCTCGCGAGCAAGGGAGAGAGCACTGGAGAAGAGGGTAGGAATTTAACCGGCCGGGAAGCAGACGCGAGAGCTCGGCTTTTGATGGGGGCAGTTTTTGTACCAGCTGATTAAACCAGGGCGCAACACAAACCGCCCGTCCCACTATCACGCCCGAAATGCTCCCTCCACCCGTATGAAATGACCGCTATCGCTGGCCATCTGGGCCTACCGTGTAGCCAGGTCTTTTTGCACTGAACTGAAAGGAAGGGAAGCTACTCATGAGAACCATGGTACTACATAAAACAAGTAGTACAGGCACATACAGGTTTCGGACAGGTCAAATGTAACTTACATTAAGGATTATAAGGAAAATGGTCAAAAGTTATGGAGTAATCTTTTCTCATAGTTTTGCTACTCCGTCCAGCCCAAATTAATTAGTGCAGTTTTACTAGACTGTCGTATGGCTACGCCAATCAATTAATTTGGGCCGGAAGGAGTAGCTTATTATCAGCATCTTCACAATCTAGTTTCGGAGGTCTTGTGGGGGAGTGGAGCCACATTACTGAATGTTATCATCCAATCATAGCATCCATCGCTCTTTTGGTGAGACATTACGAAATAAGTGAAATATAGAAAAATTGTCATGAGAGGACATTTACGTGACACAACAACCACACATATGGTACATCTAGTAATATAAATAGTACATACGGAAAAGCACACATGGTTATAGTGATATCACTGTGCGGGCTCGGCTTTTCAGGCTTATAGAGTATATTTCAATTTGATGTCACGTTGAAGAGTTAACAATGTAATATTGATGGTTAAAAGGTTTACCATAGTGAATGTGTCCAATAATGGAGGTTACATGGTGGTTTTACGCACTGTATATGGGGGAGGAGCGTCTAAGATGTGCCAATAGTCTGAGAAACCTTTACATAATTTCGGTCTCACACTATCCATTCAATGTGTCTCAGTTTGGTTTCTCTGGAAAAAATAATTGCATCATAGGTATGCATGATGATTTGGGTACAACATGTCAATATAACAAAACAAAAAGTATCGCGAAAAAGCATCGATAATAGTGAAATCACTGTGAGAGATCACCATTTCAGGATTTTAGAGTATATTTCAATCCGTTGTCACATCAAAATCATAACCCTCCATCATTGATGGTTACAAGATTGTTTGCACTAGAAGTGTCAAATAATAGAGGTTATAGTGGTTTTTTGCACCATTGGCTGACGAGTGCCTAAGATGGGCAAATAATCTGAGAAATCTTACTCAATCCAGCTCTCACACTAACCATTCAGTGCTTTTCAGTTTGATTTCTCTAGGATTTTTTTATTGGATTTGCAAATCGGTTACACACGGTGATTTGGGTACAATATGCCAAAAAACCATGCGTTGGAAAGACTAGTCATAGATGTGGCCGTTGGAAAGACTAGTCATAGATGTGGCCGTACCAATATGCAGTGTACCCTTTATTTCACCTCCCTTGGATACTAGCACGGGGAGGCTGAAATTGTAACAGTTTCATTTTTTTTTGCATCTGCATAATCTTACTTTAGCCAACTAGCTAGATTCGTTGCTGTAGTCCATAGGTTTCTGCTCAATCAGATGAGAAATGTCACCAACATCTTACCTCCATGATTAACTGCAACTTTACAGTGATGAATCAGGAACCAGCATGGAAACTTGGAGTCTTGGACGGTGCACTCACCCCCAAAACCAAAAGGGATTGGCCTGGCCAGCTGCTACCACGATGAATTTTGCTTTTCAGAACAGGCCACGGCCAGAGCCATAGTTCATGTCTGGGCATCGTACCATCGACCTCCAGGATGAGAATCTTTTCTGGTGTCGCCACCACCCACCAAGTAGTCTCATAAACAATGACATATTTAACACAGGCAGGACAACCATAGTACCGAGGTAGAAACTGTAGAAACTTTTATTCCAAATTTATCTTTGTCCACCGCAAGGACGGTAACGAGAATACAAATGTTTAACTGATATGGCCACCAAGTCATTTTACATCACATCGCAATGGAAGCACCACAGAACTAGTAGCAAAGGGTGATACTATAGGAAGAATAGGTAGCACAGCTTAACCACAACACCTGGTACTGGAATTAAAGGATTTTGCAGCAAGCAATTGGATAAATAGAAGCTGTACATAAGCGAAATAAATCTGGATTCACCGGTAGTTGCGATAAATCGGGCTGTACATGCAGCTCTCGGCATATTTGACCAGGTCCTTTGGCCGAGGGCGCCTACTTGCCAGGCCTACACGTGAGATAAATTGATGATGATCAAAGAAAAATAATAAGCATATATGTACCTTTCTTAAGAAAACACGGAAGCATGATGCTTACCAAGTTCATATGCCTTTGCTGCAACGTTGGCTGCAATGTGAGCAGAGATCTTCCTGATATTCGAGAAGGGAGGATAAATGAGCCCCTTCTCAAAATTCTCTTGTGTCACTTGCTGAGCCAGAGCCTCCGCTGTTCCAGGAGAGGGATGCATTATCAAGGTAAGTTAGCTAGTACAGAATATATTTCAAAACGACCTAAAGTATGGATCCATATGCAAAGTTATTATTATTATACAATTTGTAATTACGCTAGCAAACTTCCATGGTAGAAAATTCCTTGTTTGTTTTTTTACTGCACCTTTTTTGGCAGCTCATGCAAATAATGTGGTTATATGTTTACAGTTGATGGTAAGAGATGTTCTGCACATTAGCTATCCCTAATAGTACTTACAAGCTGCAAGAAGCATGTCATCATGCACGCGGATTGCTCCAGACATCACCACACCAAGGCCAAACCCAGGGAAGATATAGGCATTGTTTGCCTGCATACCAGGGTCAAAATCAAATTAACTTAGTTCATACCATTTGAAGTAGATAAAAGTTCTGCAACGAACAATGAGTTATTTAAACCTGGCCAGGCACATGTATCTTGCCATTGTACTCCACTGGATCAAATGGGCTTCCAGTTGCAAACACTGCTCGACCCTGTTAACGCAGTCTGTTAGTGCAGAAATATTTCCGATGATAATGTTGCATAGCTCTATCAAGAAGAATTTCCAAGTAAAAGGTGAAATGACTGATAATAGAGATGATTACCTTGCTCCATGTATAGGCTTGTTCAGCCGTGCACTCAGCCTGCGATGTTGGGTTGGACAAGGCAAGAATGATAGGCATCTACAATTATACGTACCGAACACTGTTACCAGCTAACTTCAATGGTTCAAAAAGACACAGAAGCAAGAAACAACTCGACATGATAAAAATTACCTCATTAAATGAGGAAATGGCCTCGACAACCTCCTGTGTGAAAGTTTGTCCCTTTCCAGATGTGCCAATCAAAACTGTTGGCTTGATAGTCTGGAATGGTGCAAACACATTAGGGTCAGAAGCGAAGCTTGTAAATATTCATATCACCGCCAATAACTATGGTAAGCCCATAAGATTATTCTTGTTTCAGAAGTGCACTCATACATTGACCGCATCTAAGAGGTTATCAACATGCTCATGCTCATGAGCCCATGGTTTCTTGAAGTGTTGAAGGGACTCCTTTCGCTTACTGACAATGAGGCCCTGTTAATTAAAATTAACATATATTGTTAGCAAGGAGGAATATGTTGAAGCTCTGGGATAAAACAGTGAAATTAAGAACATGCATGAGGTGCTCATGACAAATTAAACCTTTGAGTCGACAAGCCAGATTTTCTTGCGGCATTCTTCTATTGGGGTTTCTGTCTGCATAGCAAACAATTGTTAGGAAATTTAGATTGTACATATGCATGCAGAAGCTGCAAATGACAGAGAAAACCAAGGGAAAAAGATGCACTACCTGTCTTGACATCTCAAGAGCTATAAGTTCTGCAATACCTGTTCCAGCCTGCATGTACGAGAGCAAAGCTATTCGTCAGTGGGAAAAGTGTTATGGAAACAGCATTGGGAAAATGAGAAATACAGCTTTCAAATACTGATATCGAGAAGCATACAAGTATTATTTTGCTAGATAATATACAATCTTTCTATGCCGTCGAACTTGAAAGCAACGGCCTGGGGATATGGGCCAACATTTGCAAAGTGATTAACATGCTTTGTTAAATCTGTAGGTGATTATAGCTGGCCCCAAAGTTCTTCCAAACATCATTTGTTAAGTATTCAAATAAGAGACACATTACACTAAGAATAATGTTAAGGAAATCGGTAATCGTTAACTGCTCGGTCGGCTTGGGAGTAGCGATTAACCGGAATTCGGACGATTAACTGATTTAATCGGTCGACTATTAATCGGTGAAACCTAAACAAATTAGCACTTAAAATAATTTATGTAAGAAAAATAATAGTATATGAGTCTCTATATGTCTGTTCATACATCTCTAGAGCCTAAAATCCTAGAAAAACATGTACACTTCTCCTCCATGACCTAATCTTCAAGGTCACGAGCAAATCAGGATCCACTAGCCGAAGTCGCCTTCCTTCCTTCCACTTCTTCTTATCTCACCTCTGAAGTTTATCTTCTCCCACCACCTACCTAGGGTACGGCCCGTCTTACACCTCAACTACCTAACCTATTGAAGGCGTCCTCGAGCTCCTGGACAAGCTCCTCAAGGTGGTCGAGCTCTATCTGAGGTATGGGCAACTACGAGTAACTGGTCTAGGAGGGCAAGGAACTATTTGGCGATGGTGGAAATCAAGCAACTATAGGCTGCAATCAAGCGGAAGCTTCGCAAAACCTACTTTATTGGGGAGGGGTAATGCATGTATTCTCGATATGCATGGAAAATTTTGTAACTTATTTGACCAAGTGTAGTAGTTAATCGGGAACATACCTAGTAATCGGACTTTCAGACTGATTAATCGGGCTAAAGGATTAACCCAAGCGATTAATGGTAATCGACACGGCCAGACCCCTAGTAGCGATTAATCGGCCTAGTAATCGTTGAATCGGCCTAGTTTTTGAACTATGACTAAGATCAATCATAACTTGTCACTGAAAATCTAGAAGAGTAGTGAATTGTATAATTCATGCCATTTGGATAGTGTAGACAATGCAGTAGGTCTAGTTCAGCTATTTGGAGCTCTACAGGTTACTAGCATTGGCCAAGTAATAAAAAGGCAATACCCCGACATCTTACTAGAGAATTTTGAAGCTAAGGATAGCTAGAATGCTCCCTATATCTAAAACTCATAGGAAACGTCCGAATAAGAAAGCATAAAAAAGAGACCTCTCCAGCTCCCAGGAACAGGTAGGTGTGCTCGGCCAATGTACCACCAACTAATCTTAGTGCTGCAACAAGCCCCGCAAGGACCACAGAAGCTGTTCCCTGCAACATATAGATAGTAAGAATTTGAATTCAGTACATTCAAATAAGCCCCAGCCTCAAGCTCACATTTGTACTGACAACAATTTTTTTAGGCAGCTCCATGTAGTAGCGTTTAATCATGTTTACAGATGCTGTATATTTACAAAAGATATAAGGAATGCAACAGACAAACATTAACAGTACCTGAATATCATCATTAAATACGAGGTGGGTTGTGCCATATCTTGCAAGGAGATCAAACGCATTATGGTTTGCAAAATCCTCGAACTGCATATGAATTGTTGTTAAGAAAATATGATACTGTTTCACAGTTTACAAAAATAGAGACAGGCCATTCCAAACCGGCATGTTTTTTCTGTTTTGATTTTATTTAGGATATATCATTTTTTAGCATGTAGGTTACCTGAATAAGAACTTTCTCCCCATAGTTTTGCTTCACAGCAGACATAAATTCATGCAGAAAATCAGCATACTCCTGAAAACACAATTTTTAATAAGAATTCCAGGTGGTAACTAGTGCGAGTTGGCAAAACAGGCAGAAACAATTATCATTGCCCAACCTGGCCTGTGGCCCTTGTTTGCCTCAAGCCAATGTAAAACTCATCATTCAGAAGTTGCTCATTATTTGTACCGACATCCAATGTGATTGGCAAACACTTCAGGAATATCAACAGCATGTTAGTTCACGCAACGAGAAATGGTAGTCCAACCAAAAAAAAGGTAGATTTAAGTGCCAACTTACAGCAGATGGACGAACCCCTCCCAAAGCAGTGTAAAGGGAAAGCTTACCAACAGGAATCCCCATTCCCTGTGGAAAATATTGCAATCAATGAAAGAACCTGAGAGGTAGTTCATAATTTTTCAAGACACATATCAGAAAATACCTGGCACCCAAGATCTCCAAGCCCCAAAATGCGCTCACCGTCGGTAACAACAATAACCTGAATGCTCCTCTCTGGCCAGTTCTTCAGCACCTCAAGGATCTTTCCCCTGTACAACCCAGCAAGATTTCATATGAGTGTGAACAAAAAATAGAGTCCCAAAACTAAACAAAGTTATTAACTATGAAGCAAAACATACTTTTCTTTCAAGCTGATATAAAGACCCTGAGGACGGCTGAATATGGAACCATACTTTTGGCACGCCTCGCCAACAGTTGGAGTGTACACAATAGGAAGCAGCTCCTCAACATTGTCAATAAGGAGCTTGTAGAAAAGTCTCTCATTCCCTTCCTGCAATATGGACCGAAACAGCATAGCCAAAGTGGATATTACATCAACTATACTATGAACAATAGGAAAAATGCAGAGGCCTGGGTCTTACAAAATATGGAAAACAGTAACCTGAAGGTCCATCATAGCCATGTAGCGCTGCAGAGGTAGCTGGTACTGGCGGATATTATGCATGATCTTCCTCTCCTGATAATATTAGTGTACAGTAGATCAGACATGTGCGCACACTTGAAATGGTTCACTAAAATATCAATCGAAGGTCATTGAACCTGGAGCTCCTGAGATATGACTGTTGGTGGCAAAAGGCCACGAAGGTAGTGTGTCTCGCGCTCCTTCTCTGTGAATGCAAGCCCCTTGTTGTAGCGTGGATCCCTCAGCAAATTGTAGCCGCTGCCACACACCAAACAAGTCTGAATTTCCACATACCAAGTTATGATTTCAAACAAATTAAACAGATTCTACTCCAGTATCTATAGTCACTATACATATAACCTTCTTTCTCTATCAATGCTTCGAAACACAAGGCTTATGCGTTTTCGCGAAAAAACTATTTCTCCTTTCCCGGAAGTGATCAGGCATTTCGATTGGTAAATGACTCAAATTCTACCCTGTCAGTTTTGCGAGTAGATGAAGTACCCCTATTGTCAGTGTCAGCTACCACATAGCTTAAGATCAATTTTTTTTGGCAAACTTCATGATGCAAAACCGAAACATATCAAAGTTTGATCACGTCAAAAACAGAAGCATCGTGATTTTCTCGCAAAAATAAAGAAGCATCGTGATTAAAACATCTAGAATTGCCAATTTCTAAGTTGCCTGATTTTTTCTTTCATTGGAGTCACCCTTCAACACATCAGATCAATATCCAACTATCATAATCCCAACCTCACTTCGTACAAAAGTACACAACCTACCTAACGACATTTACCTAAGAAACAACTACATAGCAATATTTCAGTTATGTTTTTTTTCTTGAAAATTGCACGATTTCGATAAGACAATCTTAGGTAACTGAGATTTATTTGTTACCAGGAAAGTGCCAACTTTATTTTATTTTATTTAAAGGGATTGATGAAATTGAGAACTGGTAAAACTGTCCTGAACTCCGATCACCAATCCCTGGTCCCAGGCCACCACGGCAGCGGATCAGAAAGCTTATCCTTAATCTGGACTACTAAGAACGAACCGGGACAGACACACAGTCTGAGTCTAGACCCAGCAAACCCTCCCAGTTGGAGGCTCACCTCGCGACGGAGACGGTCCAGGGCGTGACGAGCTGCTCCTCGGTAGCGCGGTCCTCGCCGTAGGTATCCTCGACGCCGCCGCCCACCGTCGCCGCGTCGTCCATGTCCAGCACGCACGGCGCGCCGCCTCCCCGTATCCCCTTCATGGTGCTCTCCATCTCCCCCTGCGCCTCTTCCGATGTCACGAATCCCCTAGTGCCAGCGCACCACCTCGACCACCACCTAGCCGCCGCCGTCGATGTCTCCCCGCACAGGTGGCACCCGCAGCAACCACTCCGCACACCACTTGAGCTGCTCCCCTGGTATTGCCACCGCCGCGCTAGTAGCTAATGGATGGAGCAGTGGTATTTATCAAAGGTGGTAGCTTTCAAGGCGCAATTGGGTTAAGACATTTTTGGTGCCGTGGACGGAATGAAGAAGGAGCCGGGAGGCGCGAGATTACCGGGAGGAATGGGGCGCGGAGGGCGCGCATGGCCGCTGCCGAGCGGGCCCCGCCGCCCTGGACAGCGACGGCGACGAGCCTCGCCCGGCGGCGGGAGAGGTGGAGGAGCGGGGAGGAGTGAAACAAATGGAAAGCTTGAAACGTGGTTGGTTTGGGGCTGATTTTGCACTTCTTCGTCTGGCGGTGCGACAAATCAAGGCTCCATGACTTGTGGAATTAAGTTTGTCAACAAATAGGATTCGGATGACTCCAAACAGAGGCCCGTTTTCTATTGGGGGAATTGATAGTATTTTTTCTCTCTCTTAATTAAGATGCAAATAAACATGTTTATCCATTTTGGAGAAAAGCTTGACGCGAGACAGTCATGAGCTAAATTTTAGCTTTATAATGTCTCCGTTCCAAATTAATTGATGCACATTTAATCAGATTTGATCTAGATACACATCAACATATCTTTTTTGTCATGCACAATAAGATGACGTCGGTCTTTTTTTTAGAGTTGTCATGTTGGATATTTACTGAGTTAGAGGATAGAGGATAAGGAAAGAGCAGGATGTCTTTCCTTGCCCTTAACTAAACACATGTACAACAGAGTAACGTCACCCTTCTCCTATAGTTGCCACTTTCGATTTTTTACTTAGTTAGCGGAGAGATAATGAAGGAATTTGAGATTATCTTCCCTTAGATAAAAGATAATCTTTCAGAAAGCTATTTTCTCGTCTTCGCTTAACAACATTATTTCCAATTAAAATTTAACTAACTCTCATTAATTGGTAGGCATGGTGTTAAAAGATAATGTGTATCGTTGTCTTCTCTACATGATATGGGGGACTAAGTGAAGATGTGCCTTTTCTGCCATTATTATACATGACCTTAGGGGTGATATTAAAAAAGTGTTGTTTTCCCTATTATACTACATGTAATCCTTATCAAAAAAATTCTACTAGAATTTAATTCATTCTCACTAACAACAAGAGATAATACATTGTAGAACTTGTATCTATTGACTTCTTCATATGATGTGGGGAGCCCTAAGAAAATGCGTGTCTTCTGTAACACTGTAAATGATTTAATGTGTAAGTTTGATCATTTTGCTATGATATTTAATTTAGAACAGAGGGGTACATTTTTTCAATCTAGAGGACTTTTTTAGGAAACAAAATCTTGCTGCATTTAGCTGCTGTGCGAGAGGACAATCAAATTATTTATTTTGTTTAGAGCAGACGACAATAATTGACATGGACAGATTAACGGAATTAGCGATGGTCTGACGCCGAGAATCACTTTGGACATTGTAAGTGGAAAATAATGTTGTTCTAAAAATCTAAAATGAAATGGAAGGCGACATCTCACTGTTGTGTGGGCTCCTTCCCCGCCCAATTAGCACTGGTGGTCCACAATCTTATGTAGATGAAGACGAAACAAACATCATCTGCAATGGATGATCCTCTAAGACGATTTCGTCACGTACCTGACTGTATACTTCAGTAGTTAACTGGTTACACATTTCATCAGAAAAATGCAATCTGATTACTCCGGTTATAGCGACAAGTCTTTCAGCTTTCTCGGCTTCCATCACCGAAGTCTTGAGTATAAAAAACAGTAACCAACAATGATCCTTGGCTAGGAGGATGGTCTCAATCTAGCCCACCAAAATTAAGGTTTGACATCGGTGTGTAAACGTGGAATATTCTTTAAGTGTGAGATAATGTTTTTGAGGTATCTGCGGTATCTTCGTGAATCTCCAGACCCGATCCACCGACCTTTTCTTTTGGAGGTGCTTATAGAGGTAAGGTGTGTGTGGGGTTCATAGGGTGAGTACGTGTAGGTTCTGTGTACTTGAGTATTTATATTTGTACCGTTTTCTACAAAATTTGATGCTTACCGTAGTGTTCACATACTTTGTTAGCGATAAATCAACTTACAATGTTTTCAGTCATTTTTATCACTTAATTAGCGAAGCAATCATCCACCACTAATATTCTCTTAGTTCCATATTACTCCACATGTAAGGTTTGGTCAAAATAAAGATTTGTAAAAATGATAATAAATTGCATTACGGTACTAATCTTTTTTTACTTTCTAGATAATAATATATTTTTACATATAACTAGTCGTGGCAAAATTTAACTTCGACCAAATTATATGCGGAGTAATATGAAATAAAGGAAGTAGGAAATAGCCTATATGCGAAATTAAACAAGTGCCTCACCTCTAAAATAGCACGCCAACGATATTTGGCCAAAATACCGGTGACACGCCAAATAGTATATCACCAATATTTGCTTACTGATGACATGGCGATCTGTAGGACTAGAATGTCACGTCACGTTGAATCCTACAGGGTTTCTATATGATATTTTTGTAAGTAGCGTTTGACTTAGAGGAAAAACAAAAGAACTGTAACATGATGTTTGAGTGGAATTTTTTTCCTTCAGAAACAGTGCAACACATTCCTATAGAAAACGTTTATATGCATTCCTAAGGATTTCACTCATATAAAATCAAAAGATGCACATAGAAAAAATCTCTAAGGATAAAAATTCTACAAATTTCTTATGCCATTTCTTTTAATCAAAGAAGATCTAAGTGGGTCCTAGTGCCCCTGGCCTGCCACAAATTAGGGCCAACGTGATACTGGTGGTGTGGTCTTGTGGACAACAACACTAGTTAGATGCGTAACCCGCCTCCGAAGCATAGGCTATCTCCAACTCCACCACACTCTCGCATCTCCCCCACTTCCGCCCCCATCCCCATCCGCCGCCACCCTGACCCCCATCGCCATCCGCCACCCTGATACGTCTCCAACGTATCTATAATTTCTGATGTTTCATGCTAGTTTTATGACAATACCTACATGTTTTGCTCACATTTTATAATGATTTCATACATTTTCCGGAACTAACCTATTAACAAGATGCCGAAGTGTCAGTTCCTGTTTTCTGCTGTTTTTTGTTCCAGAAAGGCTGTTCGGGCGATATTCTCGGAATTCGACGAAACAAAGACCAAACATCATAATTCACCGAGACAGACTAGGACACTGAAGGAGAGTCGGAGGGGAGGCCTGGGGCCCCTAGACCATAAGGCGGCGCGGCCTGGAAGGGGGGCGCGCCAGCCTATGGTGTGGCCCCCTAGGCACCCCCTTGCGCCGCCTCTTCGCCTATAAGATCCTTCGCGACCTAAAACCTCGAGACGAATTGACGAAACTCTAGAAAGACTCCAGGGGCGCTGCCGCCATCGTGAAACTCCAATTCGTGGGATAGAATCTCTGTTCCGGCACGCCGTCGGGACGGGGAAGTGCCCCCGGAAGCCATCTCCATCAACGCCACCGCCTTAATCATGCTCCGTGAGTAGTTCCCCCATGGACTACGTGTTCTAGCTGTAGCTAGTTGGTACTCTCTCTCTCCCATGTACTTCAATACAATGATCTCATGAGCTGCCTTACATGATTGAGATTCATCTGATGTAATCGGTGTTGTGTTTGTTGGGATCCGATGGATTGCTACATTATGATTATTCTATCTATAAAGTTTGTGAAGTTATTGTTGCTACAATCTTGTTGTGTTTAATGCTTGTCACTAGTGCACGAGTGGCATGATCTTAGATTTAAGCTCTATAATTATTGCTTAGATTGTATCTACAAGTTGTTTGCACATGTCTATGTCCGGAACCCGAGGCCCCAAAGTGACAGAAATTGGGACAACCGGAGGGGAAGGCTTAGGTATGAGGATCACATGTTTTCACCAAGTGTTAATGCTTTGCTCCGGTGCTCTATTAAAAGGAGTACCTTAATTGCCAGTAGATTCCCTTGAGGCCCGGCTGCCACCGGCTGGTAGGACAAAAGATGTTACGAAAGTTTCTCATTGCGAGCGCGTATGACTATATATGGAAAACATGCCTACATGATTAATAATCTTAATGTTCTGTGTTAATGCTATTTCAATCCTATCAATTGCCCAACTGTAAGTTGTTCACCCAACACTTGTTATTGGAGAGTTACCACTAGTGTAGATAGCTGGGAACCCCGGTCCATCTCTCATAATCATATACTCGTTCTATATGTCATTGGAAGTAGTATCAACTATTTTCTGGTGCCATTGTCTCTGTGTTACTGCTACTGCTGCTGTGTTACTGTTACTATTGCTCTCATATTACTGCTGCTTTCACATCACCCCTGTTACTAGTGCTTTTCCAGGTGCAGCTGAATTGACAACTCACTTGTTAAGGCTTATAAGTATTCTTTACCTCCCCTTGTGTCGAATCAATAAATTTGGGTTTTACTTCCCTCGAAGACTGTTGCGATCCCCTATACTTGTGGGTTATCAAGACTATTTTCTGGCGCCGTTGCCGGGGAGGCATAGCTCTACTCATAAGTCCACCTGGGGAGTACACTCTACCTCTCTCTCTGTTTTTATTTTATTTTGTTTTGTTTTGCTTAGTTTATTTTTGTCTAGTTTATTTGTGCTTAGTTTATTTATGTCTAGTATTATTTTGCTTAGTTTACTTTTGTCTAGTTTGTTTTTGTCTTGTTTTATTTTTCTTATATACCCAAAAATCCATAAAAATTTGAAAAATCGAAAAATTAAAAACTGTTGTTATGGGAGAACCCACAACCTATTTGGAGCTTATTGAAATATATAATAATTATAGAGAATCAAGAACGGGTAAAGTCATGAGTGCTGTGATAGAAAAATTGAATACAATTGCTAAAATCTTGCTTAAACGCCATGATATAAACTGTTGCTCTCAATAGGATACTAAACATCTTAAATTCCAATGTGGCTTTAGTGAAGAAGTTTTAATTATGAACTACAATTGGAATAACTATATTCATCTTGGGTTCGAAGAAGTAGAACAATTTGTTTTATTTATGGGAGCTTCTGAGATCGAATCCTTCATGGTTAAAAATTATGAAACTTGTGTTGTTTGTAAGGACCTTAAAGATTATGTCTCTTCTATCCTTAATTTTTGCATAGAAAGTTACAGTGATAAGCCTTATATCATTGATTATAAAGAGAGACTCATTAATGCACAAGAATGCACTCACAACTTGCAGGAACCTGTGGAAGAAGAAATTGATGAACCTGAAAGCTTATTGGATGAAAAAGAGGAGGAAATTGATGAACCTGAAAGCTCATTGGATGAAAAAGAAGAGGATAGTGATGAACAAAAGGAGGAAGAATGGATTAGCTACCCATGCCAACCTTCTAATGAGAGTAACTCTTTATCTCTTACACTATTTGATTGTCCTCCATGCTTACCAAAGGTGGATGAATGTTATGTTCCCGTGGATTCTCTTGAAATATTACCTATGAGTAAAATTTGTGAAAATAATTATGCTACTGTTATCTATGATAATCCATGCTATTTTGATAAATTTTATGATAATGCTTTGTTTGTGCCTGATGTCGAAATGCATGGTACTAAAGAATTTTGCGTAGCAAATGTTTATGATAAAGCTCTAGATGATGGTCCTATGTTACTTGATAATATTAATTGTACTACTAATGAAAATGGGATTGGAGAAATCTTTACTTTATCTAGGAGTCCCATATCTTTTGAGATTGATCAATCATCTTGTTATATTATTGATAAAAGTGGGTTTGAAAGTTTTAATCCCACTATTTTTGAGCTTGATAAAAATTATATGTTTGTGGATCATGAAAAACATGCTTTATGTGATAGTTATATTGTTGAGTTTATTTATGAAGCTACTGAAAATTATTATGAGAGAGGAAAATATGGTTGTAGAAATTTGTATGGTACTAAAACACCTCTCTATATGCTGAAAATTTTGAAGTTACTCTTGTTTTATCTTCCTATGCTTGTCACTTTGTTCTTCATGAATTTATTTGTGTACAAGATTCCTATGCATAGGAAGTGGGTTAGACTTAAATGTGTTTTGAACTTGCTTTTTGATGCTCTCTTTGCTTCAACTCTTATTCCTTATGTGAGCATCATTAAAATTGCTGAGCCCATCTTAATAGCTATAAAGAAAGCAATTCTTGGGCGATAACCCATGTTTTTATTTTGCTACTGTTTTGTTGTGTCTTGGAAGTTGTTAATACTGTAGCAACCTCTCCTTATCTTTATTTTATTGCAATGTTTTGCCAAGTAAAGTCTCTAATAGAAGGTTGATACTAGATTTGGATTTCTGCGCAGAAACAGATTTCTATCTGTCACGAATTTGAGTAGAATTCTCTGTAGGTAACTCAGAAAAATCTGCCAATTTACATGCGTGTTCCTCAGATATGTACGCAACTTTCATTAGTTTTGAGTTTTCTGATTTGAGCAACGGAAGTACCTCTTAAAAATTCGTCTTTACTGTCTGTTCTGTTTTGACAGATTATGTCTCTGTTTTTTTGCATTGTCTCTTGTGGACTTTAAGCAAGGCTTTCTAGACGTGGAGAGCTGTAGCTAATGTTTTATTGAGTTCTTGAAATGTTTCACTACAGGACTAAAGTGGATTAAAGTTTTTTTTTGAGTACTAACCCCTCTAATGAAGTTTATGAGAAGTTTGGTGTGAAGGAAGTTTTCAAGGGTCAAGAGAAGAGGATGATATATGATCAAGAAGAGTGAAAAGTCTAAGCTTGGGGATGCCCCCGTGGTTCATCCCTGCATATTTCAAGAAGACTCAAGCGTCTAAGCTTGGGGATGCACAAGGCATCCCCTTCTTCATCAAGAACTTATCAGGTCACTTCTAATGAAACTATATTTTTATTCGGTCACATCTTGTGTGCTTTACTTGGAGCGTCTGTGTGTTTTTATTTTTGTTTGTGTTTGAATAAATTCGGATCCTAGCAATCCTTGTGTGGGAGAGAGACACGCTCCGCTTTTTCATATGAACACTGGTGTTCTTCGTTTTATTTTTAATGTTCATGACAAAAGTTGGAAGCTAAACAGAAAATACCTCATATTGTCTTGGATAATTTGATACTTGGCAATTGTTTTGAGCTCTCAAGTAGATCAAGTTTAAGCTCTTGCACCATGTAGTTTGAACCTATTAGTGGAGAACTACCGTAGAGCTTGTTGAAATTGGTTTGCATGATTGGTCTCTCTAAGGTATAGATATGTTCTGGTAAAAGTGTTTGAGCAACAAGGAAGACAGTGTAGAGTCTTATAATGCTTGCAATATGTTCTTATGTAAGTTTTGCTGTACCGGTTCATACTTGTGTTTGCTTCAAACAACCTTGCTAGCCAAAGCCTTGTACTGAGAGGGAATGCTTCTCGTGCATCCAAAACCTTGAGCCAAAACCTATGCCATGTGTGTCCACCATAACTACCTATTATGTGGTATTTCTCTGCCATTCCAAGTAAATACTTCATGTGCTACCTTTAAACAATTCAAAATTTATTATCTCTTATTTATGTCAATGTTTTATAGCTCATGAGGAAGTATGTGGTGTTTTATCTTTCAATCTTGTTGGGCAGATTTTCACCAATGGACTAGTGGCTTCATCCGCTTATCCAATAATTTTGCAAAAAGAGCTGGCAGCGGGGTTCCCAGCCCCCAATTAATTAACTTTCATCAATAATTCTCTTCACATGTTTTGCTCTGATTCATCAGTAAGCAACTTAATTTTGCAAATAGACACTCCTTCATGGTATGAGAATGTTGGAAGGCACCCGAGGATTCGGTTAGCCATGGCTTGTGAAAGAAAAAGGTTGGGAGGAGTGTCATCCATAAATAAATAAAACTAAAGTACATGTGTAAACAAAAGAGAAGAGGGATGATTGATACGTCTCAAACGTATCTATAATTTCTTATGTTCCATGCTACTTTTATGATGATACTCACATGTTTTATACACACTTTATGTCATATTTATGCATTTTCCGGCACTAACCTATTGACAAGATGCCGAAGAGCCGTTCTTGTTTTCTGCTGTTTTTGGTTTCAGAAATCCTACAAAGGAAATATTCTCGGAATTGGACGAAATCAACGCCCAGGGTCTTATTTTTCCACGAAGCTTCCAGAAGACCGAAGAGGATACGAAGTGGGGCCACGAGGTGGCGACACACCAAGGCGGCGCGCCCAAGGAGGGGCCTGCGCCGCCCTAGTGTGTGGGCCCCTCGTGACGCCTCCAACCCTACCCTTCCGCCTAGTTAAAGCCTTCCTCGCGAAAACCCCAGTACCGAGAGCCACGATACGGAAAACCTTCCAGAGACGCTGCCGCCGCCAATCCCATCTCGGGGGATTCAGGAGATCGCCTCCGGCACCCTGCCGGAGAGGGGAATCATCTCCCGGAGGACTCTTCATCGCCATGATCGCCTCCGGATTGATGTGTGAGTAGTTCACCCCCGGACTATGGGTCCATAGCAGTAGCTAGATGGTTGTCTTCTCCTCATGCGCTATCATTGTTCGATCTTGTGAGCTGCCTATCATGATCAAGATCATCTATTTGTAATGCTACATGTTGTGTTTGTTGGGATCCGATGATTATGGACTACTATGTTATGTTGATTATCAATCTATCATATATGTGTTGTTTATGATCTTGCATGCTCTCCGTTGCTAGTAGAGGCTCTGGCTAAGTTGATACTTGTAACTCCAAGAGGGAGTATTTATGCTCGATAGTGGGTTCATGCCTCCATTAAATCCGGGACGATGTGACGAAAGTTATAAGGTTGTGGATGTCTTGTTGCCACTAGGGATAAAACATCAATGCTTTGTCTAAGAATATTTGTGTTGATTACATTACGCACCATACTTAATGCAATTGTCCGTTGTTTGCAACTTAATACTGGAAGGGGTGCGGATGCTAACCTGAAGGTGGACTTTTTAGGCATAGATGCATGCTGGATAGCGGTCTATGTACTTTGTCGTAATGCCCAATTAAATCTCACACTACTCATCATGATATGTATGTGCATTGTTATGCCCTCTTTATTTGTCAATTTCCCAACTGCAATTTGTTCACCCAACATGCTATTTCTTATTAGAGAGACACCACTAGTGAACTGTGGACCCCGGTCCATTCTTTTACATCTGAATACAATCTACTGCAAACATTGTTCTTTACTGTTCTTTGCAAACAAACATCATTTTCCACACCATACATTTAATCCTTTGTTTACAGCAAGCCGGTGAGATTGACAACCTCACTATTAAGTTGGGGCAAAGTATTTGAATTGTGTTGTGCAGGTTCCACGTTGGCGCCGGAATCCCTGGTGTTGCGCCGCACTACACTCCGCCACCAACAACCTTCACGTGCTCCTTGACTCCTACTGGTTCGATAAACCTTGGTTTCTTACTGAGGGAAAACTTGCTGATGTACGCATCACACCTTCCTCTTGGGGTTCTGTTATCACCAGAATTTGACCGAGTCAGAGGTGGGCCGCGATCAAGATGGGCTTGAAGATTATATAATGAAGAAATACGGGAATCGGCCTTATATGCGAAGTTTGGGCTAGTTTGCCCTTGTATACGTAATATAGTAGATCGCATCTTAGATTAGAAGATAGAGCTTGACCCGTGCACGGTTAGGTGCACGCCTAAATTAGAAAGTCCCCTGGACTATAAATATGTATCTAGGGTTTATGAAATAAACAACAACCAACGTTCAACCACAAATCAATCTCGGCGCATCGCCAACTCCTTCGTCTCGAGGGTTTCTACCGGTAAGCATCATGCTGCCTAGATCGCATCTTGCGATCTAGGCAGCACAAACTTTATGTTGTTCATGCGTTGCTCGTACTGAAGCCTTTTTGATGGCGAGCAACGTAGTTATCTTAGATATGTTAGGGTTAGCATTGTTCTTCGTATCATATGCTATCGTAGTGCAACCCTTGCATATCTAGCCGCCCTCACACCTGTCTCAGGTGTGGGGGCGGCACCCCGCTTGATCTTTATTTAGTAGATTCGATCCGTTACGGTTGCTCCTTGTTCTTCAAGGATTAGTTTAATATCTGCAATAGTTAGGCCTTACAAAGGGTTGGAGGATCCGGCGGCACGTAGGGTGTCGTTTGCTAGTCCTAGACAGGATGTTCCGGGGATCAACCTCGTGTTGGTTTTTAGGCCTTGTCTAGGATCGGCTTACGATCACCGTGCGTGGCCGCGAGGCCCAATCGTGAGTAGGATGATCCGATTATGCGGTGAAAACCCTAAATCGTCGTAGATCGTGTTAGCTTTATCTTGATCAAGCAGGACCACCATATATTCGTGCACCTCGTACGAATCATGGGTGGATCGGCTCCTTGAGCCGATCCACGGGATAACTCTGAGAGCCGATCGAGGCTCGTATTTAATGTTTACGTGTATGCCATGCAGGAAACTAAGCGAGGCATCTCCATCACCTTCCCGACCGGGTATAGGTCGGGTGGCACGCCCTTGCATCGGCATCGGACGTGTGTACCGGAGGCTTTGCGGGCCGTCGCTCGGAGGGACCGGGGCCAGCCGCAGCCCTAAGTTGTTCCCGGCTCTCTTGTGTTGCCCGTCGGCTGCTCGCCGGTGGGTTTTGACCGCAACACATTCTGGCACGCCCGGTGGGACAAGCTTCGACATCAACCACATCGCCATCTACATCTGAGATGGCGGACGGCACACCAGTCACGTACGAGGACCTGACCGACGAGCTCAAGAAGAAGTATGACGAGGTCAAAGCAATCCTCGAAGCCGACCTCATCGGCTCGTTTCACAGAACCCGTTCACATGGCATCAGGTGGAAGGGGTTCTCACCAGAAGGCGCGCTGGATGGAGTGGACCTATCCGTCCCGTCAGAAGAACGTACCAGGTCCCTGCGCCAGGAGATTAGCGGCATGGTGACTCACTCGTTGCATCGCCATTCTGAGAGCCTGGTGAATACTTTGGAGCATGTCGCCTTTCGGATGATCAAGGAGGTCATGAAGTATCAGCACTCTCTATTAGGACCAGCTCTCGGGACCTACCAAGGAAAAGTGCCACTTCAGTCCCGTCCACCGTCGTCATTCGCATTGGCGGCACCGGAAGTGCCTAATTCACCGTCATGCGCCGTTGACAGGGTTAAGGACACTTACCCTGGGAGGTGCCAGCCAAGGTACTCGTTCAACATCAACATGGTGGAACTGGGGCACCGCCCTGATGAGGGTAGAGACGAGGGCAGCTGCTCTCATAGCGAAGATAAGGAAGAAGCTGCTCCACGCGATCGGCCCCGACACTGCCAAAAGATCCTGGTGATGATCAAGATGGAAGCCGATTCTAGCGATCGGCCCGTATTATCCATACCACCTGCTCTCCCAGTATGTGGCGTCGACCTCACGGGGACGGAAAGCTAGGGTATGGGTTTACATCGGCTGATGAGCTAGAGGAAGTCGACATTGGTCCTGGGGATAAGCCGCGACCGACTTTTATCAGCAAGAAGTTAGATCCACAGCTCAAGGGACAGATGATAGCTCTGTTAGAGGAATACCCAGATTGCTTTGCATGGGATTACACGGAGATGCCTGGGTTGGACAGGAGCATCATTGAACATCGGCTCCCCCTTAAGAAAGGATTTCGGCCGTTCCAACAACGAGCACGTCGGATGAGGGCCGAAATTCTGGAAGAAGTCAAGAAAGAGATCGAGAAAATGTTGGCCGCCGGGTTCATCGGGCCATGCATGTATGCTGAGTGGATCTCCGATGATCGTTCCTGTAGAGAAGAAGGACGGCCGATGGCGTGTGGCCATCGATTTCCGAGATCTCAATAGAGCCACTCCAAAGGACGAGTATCCGATGCCTGTGGCAGAAACGTTGATAAATGCCGCTGCTGGCCACAAGGTGTTGAGCTTCATGGATGGCAACGCCGGCTATAACCAGATCTTCATGGCTCCGGAAGACATACACAAGACCGCATTCAGAGTACCAGGGGCAGTAGGCTTGTTTGAATATGTGGTCATGACCTTTGGGTTGAAGAATGCTGGTGCAACATACCAACGAGCCATGAATTATATATTTCATGATCTGATCGGTAAGTTGGTGGAGATCTATATCGACGACGTGGTAGTCAAATCTGTCTCCATGAAGGGACACTTGGATGATTTACGGCACGTCCTAGACCGAACTCGGAAATTCGGACTGAGAATGAATCCGAAGAAATGTGCTTTTGGCGTGACGGCTGGTCAATTCCTAGGTTTTCTGGTTCATGAACGGGGAATTGAGATCGGCCTGAAAAGTCAGGAGGCGGTGCGTACCATGCAGCCGCCAACCACGAAGAAGGAGCTCCAACGTCTCATCGGCAAGATCAATTTCGTCCGACGATTCATCTCTAATCTGTCAGGGCGAATCGAGCCGTTCATGGCGCTGGTGAAAACTAAATCTGACGACGAGTTTCACTGGGGGGCAGAACAGCAACAGGCGTTTGATGAGATTAAGCGGTATCTGACGACGCCGCCTGTGCTAGTTCCGCCCCAGCAAGACAGGCCGTTCTACATCTACTTGTCAGTAGCTGACACATCCATCGCTTCGGTAGTGGTGCAACTCTACGAGGGCGTTGAAAAGGTCGTTTTCTACCTCAGCAGAAGGATGCTGGACGCGGAGACAAGATATCCTGAGGTCGAGAAACTTTGCCTCTGCCTGTTCTTTACCTGCACCAAGCTTCATCACATCCTTTTGACGGCAGAGATCATCGTCATATGCAAGTCAGATGTTGTCAAGCACATGTTGTCGGCCCTTGTTTTGAAAGGCCGACTTGGTAAGTGGATGTTTGCGTTGTCGAGTTCGATCTCCGGTATCAGCCTACGAAAGCAGTCAAGGGACAAGCGTTGGCCGATCTTATCGCTGAACGGATCAGTACCAATATAGCAGCACTATCTATACGTGCATGGGCTATGTTCTTCGATGGATCGGCTTGCAACGATGGTTGTGGCATCGGCATTCTGCTCGTGTCGCCTCGGGGGGCAGAATACTCCTTCTCCATCAGATTATCTACCCCTTGCACCAATAACGTAGCAGAATATGAGGCAATACGTAAGGGAATGGAGTTGCTACTGGAAGCCGGGGCGGAAGCAGTAGAGCTTTTTGGAGACTCCAAGTTGGTGATTAACCAGCTCACGGATGAATATAAGTGCGAGAGTGAATCGTTTTTCCCATATTGGATGGAATGCCGTGAGTTGATGACACAGTTTCGGTACATCAACTTTAATTGGGTCCCAAGATCCCAAAACACCGAGGCCAACAATCTCGCACAAATGGTGTCAGGCTACATAGATATAGCTGACGGGTCGGAAGTTCAGGTACAATTCCTGGAACAGGATGATTGGAGAGCCGAAATCTTCAATTACTTAAAAGATTCGGCTCAGGGGGCACCTAAACGGATAAGATACAAAGCCATGAAGTATGTCCTCATAGGAGACGACATGTTCTACAGGACGTTGGAAGGGTTGCTACTTAAGTGCCTGGGACCAACTGAGTCTAATCGGCTCTTACATGAGGTGCATGAAGGCGCCTGTGGGACTCATCAGTCAGCTCATAAGATGAAGTGGCTAATCAGACGATCAGGGTTTTATTGGCCCACCATGCTTGAAGATTGCTTCAATTATTACAAGGGGTGTAGGATAACGTTGCATAGAAAACAAAAATTTTCCTACCGCGAACACGCAATCCAAGCCAAGATGCAATCTAGAAGATGGGAGCAACGAGGGGATGATCAAGACTAACCCTTGAAGAGATTCCAAAGCCTATAAGAGTAGGCTCTTATTGCTGCGGTAGACGATCACTTGCCGCTTGCAAAAGCGCGTAGAAGATCTTGATCACGATCGGTTCCGGTGCCACGAACGGGCGGCACCTCCGTACTCGGTCACACGTTCGGTTGTTGATGAAGACGACGTCCACCTCCCCGTTCCAGCGGGCAGCGGAAGTAGTAGCTCCTCTTGAATCCGACGGCACGACGGCGTGGTGTCGGTGGTGGTGGAGAAATCCGGCGGAGCTTCGCTTAAGCGTGCGG
>NC_061513.1:117641034-117782925 GCF_022539505.1 Lolium rigidum | reverse complement strand
CCATGCAGCCGCCAACCACGAATGGCGGAGCTCCAACGTCTCATCGGCAAGATCACTTGGTCCGACGATTCATCTCTAATCATTGGAAGCACCGAGCCGTCATGGTTCTGGTGAAGACCAACCGATGACGAGTTTCGACCGGGGGTGCAATGTGCCATCGGTGGCATTTGATGAGATTAAGCGGCATCTGACGACACCGCTCGTGCTGGTTCCGCCCTAGCAAGACAAAGCGTTCTACATCTACTTGTCGGCAGGGCCGACACATCCATCGCTTCGGTAGTGGCGCAACTCTTCACGAGGGCGTTGAAAAGGTCGTTTTCTACCTCAGTGTATGATGCCGGACGCGGAGACAAGATATCCCGAGGGCGAGAAACTTTGCCTCTGCCTGTTCTTTACCTCGCACCAAGCTTCATCACATCCTTTTGACGGCAGAGATCATCGTCATATGCAAGTCAGATGTTGCTGGCGACATGTTGTCGGCCCTCGTTTTGAAAGGCCGACTTGGTAAGTGGATGCTTGCGTTGTCGAGTTCGATCTTCCGGCATCACCGCGAAAGCAGGTCAAAGGACAAGCGTTGGCCGATCTTATCGCTGAACGGATCGTACCAATATAGCAGCACTATCTATACGTGCAGGCATGGGGGCTATGTTCTTCGATGGATCGGCTTTGCGGTGACGATGGTTGTGGCCTCGCATTCTCGCCGTGTCGCCCCTGAGTGCGTAATACCCTTCTCCATCGATTATCTACCCTTGCACCAACAACGCAGCGGAATATGAGGCAATACGTAAGGGAATGGAGTTGCTACCGGAAGCCGCGTGCTATGGAGCTTTTGGTGACTCCGTTATGATTAACCACTACGGATGAATATAAGTGCGAAAGTGAATCGCTTTTCCCATATTGGATGGAATGCCGTGTTGATGACACAGCTTTCGGCACATCAACTTTAATTGGGGTCCCAAGATCCCAAAATACCAGGCCAACAATTCGACAAATGGCGTCACATATAGATATATCCGACGGTCGGAAGTCTGTGTACAATTCCCCGGAACAAGATGATTGAGAGCCGAAATCTTCAAATGGTTTAGAAGATTCGGCTCGGGGGCACCTAAACGGATAAGTGCTGTGCTTACGTGAAGTATGTCCTCATAGGAGACGATATGTTCTACAGACGTTGGAAGAGCACAATTATGCACTGGACCAACTCGGTCTAATCGGTTTCTACATGAGGTGCATGAAGGCGCTCAGGAACTCATCACTGCTCATAAGATGAAGTGGTTAATCACATCGGTGGTTTATTGGCCTACCAAGGCTGGAAGATTGCTTCCCATATATGAATCTTATTCTCCGGACCATTCCGGAACTCCTCGTGATGTACGGGATCTCATCCGGGACTCAGAACAAATATTCGAACTCCATTCCATATTCAAGTACTACCATTTCAACATCCAACTTTAAGTGTGTCACCCTACGGTTCGTGAACTATGTGGACATGGTTGAGTACTCACTCCGACCAATAACCAATAGCGGGATCCGGAGATCCATAATGGCTCCCACATATTCAACGATGACTTTAGTGATCGAATGAACCATTCACATACGATACCAATTCCCTTTGTCACGCGATATTTTACTTGTCCGAGGTTTGATCTTCGGTATCACTCTATACCTTGTTCAACCTCGTCTCCGACAAGTACTCTTTACTCGTACCGTGGTATGTGGTCTCTTATGAACTTATTCATATGCTTGCAAGACATTAGACGACATTCCACCGAGAGGGCCCGAGTATATCTATCCGTCATCGGGATGGACAAATCCCACTGTTGATCCATATGCCTCAACTCATACTTTCCGGATACTTAATCCCACCTTTATAACCACCCATTTACGCGAGTGGCGTTTGGTGTAATCAAAGTACCTTTCCAGTATAAGTGATTTACATGATCTCATGGTTATAAGGACTAGGTAACTATGTATCGAAAGCTTATAGCAAAAAACTTAATGACGAGATCTTATGCTACGCTTAATTGGGTGTGTCCATTACATCATTCATATAATGATATAACCTTGTTATTAATAACATCCAATGTTCATGATTATGAAACTAATCATCCATTAATCAACAAGCTAGTTTAAGAGGCATACTAGGGACTTCTTGTTGTCTACATATCACACATGTACTAATGTTTCGGTTAATACAATTATAACATGGTATATAAACATTTATCATAAACATAAAGATATAAATAATAACCACTTTATTATTGCCTCTAGGGCATATCTCCTTCAAGGGGTGCCAAGCGTGCCAGATGTTCGGGAAGATTCAGATGGTACCAGCATCAGCGATGAACCCTATCATCAAGCCTTGGCCGTTTCGGGGGTGGGGCATGGATATGATTGGCAAAATCCATCCGGCGTCGAGCAAAAAACATGAATGGATTTTGGTTATCACAGATTACTTCACCAAGTGGGTGGAAGCTGTCCCTATGAAGAAGGTGAAATCAGAAGATGTGATCAAGTTTGTGAAAGAACACGTCATTCATAGGTTCGGAATTCCCCAAACTATCACGACCGATGGAGGTTCGGTCTTTGTTTCTAAAGAATTCAGGAAGTTCTGCGATGACATGGGGATTAAACTGATCCGATCATCTCCGTACTATGCTCAAGCTAATGGGCAAGCTGAAGCGTCCAATCAGAGCCTAATCAAGCTGATCAAGAGGAAAATTGACGAGAATCCTAGGATTGGCATGAGAAGTTATCAGAAGCGTTATGGGCCTACCGCATGTCGTGCCATGGAGCTATAAAGACTTCGCCGTACCAGCTTGTCTATGGACAGGAAGCCGTATTACCTTGGGAAATTACGGCTGGATCAAGACGTGTCACGTTTCGGAATGATCCGACAGCTGAAGAATATGCAGCCTTGATGAGTGACACTATTGAGGACGCAACAGAACTTAGGCTTTGGTCGTTGGAGAAGATTAAGGAGAACAAAGCCAGGGTGGCTCGTGCCTACAATAAGAAGGTTAGACCAAAGGAGTTTCAAGTTGGTGATCTAGTATGGGAAGCTGTGTTGCCGTTAGGAACCAGGGACAAGGCATATGGCAAATGGTCTCCTGATTGGCACGGTCCGTACAAAGTTGTCCAGGCCTTGAAGGGTAATGCATACATGTTGGAAGAGTTGGACGGCGAGAAGTTCCCAGTAGCTGTCAATGGTCAACACCTTAAGAAGTATTTCCCAAGCATGTGGGATGATGGGCAGTAAGATATGGGGGCCGATTTTAATCGGCCAGTAAAAAAAATCACAGCCGATGCGCAGACATCGACGTGAGAAAACATACGGAGATAACAGTATGCAAATACAGCCGATGCACGGGCATCGACTTCAGAATAACAAAGCCGATACGCTGATATCGACTCTAGAGGAATAAGCTCAAATTAGCAAGTTAACAGGAATCGGTTCAGACCAGAAATCATGGTGTGTGAGATGAATCTCCCAGTGGGTTGCTGAGGAGTTCAATCTGAGGGTTTGGACGAGAATTAGGCCTATTGAGGCCTGTTGGACCGCGTGTTTAGGCAACAGCTTGGCCTCAGATCGCAATGCGAGCTGATGTTCTGCTATCGGCTCTCTGTACGGCAACTCCATTCGACGATCGGCAAAGTTGACAAGGAAGCGAAATTAATTGAGGGATATTTTCTTCATTAATAGAGGGATTTCTTACAAAGAAAGAGCCGATTGCTCAGGGAAGAAGAGGGCAAAAGCCAACTACTACTACTGATCCCTAATCTAGGGGCCGTTGCTTCCCTCGTCGTCGCTGCCTCCGGCGCAGCTGCTGAAAGGCTCCTCATCAGAGCTTCCGTAGCCTTCTACGGGAGCCTCATCTTCCTCATCGTCGTCATCGCTGTCGTCGTCCCACCAGGTGCGGAGGCGCTTCGCTGGTGGGTAACCTTCGAGGGAGTCGTCGTCGTCCTCCTCCGCCTCTTCCTCGGAGGAGGTAAAATCGTCCCAGGAGAAGCGGTCGTCCTCGCTCTCCGCCTCCTCTTCCCCTTCGACGAGGAATTGAAGGTCGCCCTCTCCGTCGGTCAGGGATTTGTCATCCTCAGACCAGATGGAGGAATCGTGTTCTTCCTTGTCCCACGTCGTTGGGGCGAGAATGTCGTGCGCCGCCAACGAGCCCCACTCCGGCGTCGGCTCGCGCGATGAGGAGGAGTCAGAGAAGACCGACAAGGTGGAAGAGGAAGAAGAGGAAGACATGGCTATGGGAGATTGGGGGTTTTTTGGGTGCCGATGGCCAGAACAGAGCAAGGTGATGAAGTGGCAAACTGCTCAGAGCGGTTGAATAGAGGGGATATGGTAGAAATTCAATGCCACAGCAGTTTTCGAGGAGGCGGTGCCCAAAGACAACGGTCAAATCACGCGGAATAGTTGAGAAGGCAGAGTGCTGCGACGGTTCTGCTCTGCCATGACATGACCCGACGAAGAAAAAAAAATAGAGTGATTTTGGAATTATCAATTCCAAAACCAGGGGGGCATGTGTTATCACCAGAATTTGACCGAGTCAGAGGTGGGCCGCGATCAAGATGGGCTTGAAGATTATATAATGAAGAAATACGGGAATCGGCCTTATATGCGAAGTTTGGGCTAGTTTGCCCTTGTATCTGTAATATAGTAGATCGCATCTTAGATTAGAAGATAGAGCTTGACCCGTGCACGGTTAGGTGCACGCCTAAATTAGAAAGTCCCCTGGACTATAAATATGTATCTAGGGTTTATGAAATAAACAACAACCAACGTTCAACCACAAATCAATCTCGGCGCATCGCCAACTCCTTCGTCTCGAGGGTTTCTACCGGTAAGCATCATGCTGCCTAGATCGCATCTTGCGATCTAGGCAGCACAAGCTTTATGTTGTTCATGCGTTGCTCGTACTGAAGCCTTTTTGATGGCGAGCAACGTAGTTATCTTAGATATGTTAGGGTTAGCATTGTTCTTCATATCATATGCTATCGTAGTGCAACCCTTGCATATCTAGCCGCCCTCACACCTGTCTCAGGTGTGGGGGCGGCACCCCGCTTGATCTTTATTTAGTAGATTCGATCCGTTACGGTTGCTCCTTGTTCTTCAAGGATTAGTTTAATATCTGCAATAGTTAGGCCTTACAAAGGGTTGGAGGATCCAGCGGCACGTAGGGTGTCGTTTGCTAGTCCTAGACAGGATGTTCCGGGGATCAACCTCGTGTTGGTTTTTAGGCCTTGTCTAGGATCGGCTTACGATCACCGTGCGTGGCCGCGAGGCCCAATCGTGAGTAGGATGATCCGATTATGCGGTGACACTACAGGAAAACATAGTTTAAGTAACACAACCATGTAACGCATACAGAAATGTGTTACTCAGTAGAACTGCAGTAACACGTCGACTGTGGTGCAGAGCGGACAGTAACACGTAGTTGATATAATCCAAAAATGTGTTACTAGGACATTTCATGTGTAACATATAAATGTGTGTTACTTTGGATTTGTTACAAGTTGTAGCTATAGTAACATACAATTATTTTGGTGCATAGTGTTACAAACTATATAGCTCTAGGAAATATTAAGAGGAAGAATATAATGTATATCTTTTTCACAGTACATACATATAAGGTCACACAAACGACATATACTCACCCCTATAAGTGCACGCATGCATACACTACAACCATGAGCACCTACGAAATACTATGGCGTCAGTTCAGGTCTTGAGATTGGAGAAGTCACCCTAGAACGGCAGCTCCCACTAAAAAGAAATTCCGTCTTTAAGAGAAAAACAAGTATAATAACTAGGGTTTGAACCCAACTAGGATAGAGATAGAACCATTCTCCTAACCATCAAAACTCAGGTTGGTTCTCTAATATCTCTCTTCTTATACATACAAGGCAATGGTTTAAATTTATCATTTTACTTATCGATTTTAGTGCATACTACCCTTAAATAGAAAAAAATCCTAAGAATAATATTACTAATTGATTATTTCGCCTCAATTTGAGGCTTAGGTTGAGGGGAATAAAACTTGCCATGTTCACCCATTTCACCTTGTAGTGATGATCTTTTCTGCTCATACTTATCAATTTAGTGGGATGGAGGGAGTATTACTTTTGAAGAGTCAATCTATGTAAAATAAGCAAGATTTTTTTTAAATATTAGAATATAAAAGGCAAAATCAATATCATTAGATACATCATAAATATTTTTTTATATATAATACCAATAAATTATCATACTTTTTGGTAGATTTTGTAAAAAAAATTGATCAAACTTTACTTGGATTGACTAAAAAAGTTTTATTGATCGGAGCATGGGTTGGAATAAAGCTGGACCTAGCAGCAGCGGCACAAGCATAAAACACCGAAATTAAGTTATTTTTCTGAGAAAGAGCGCGAAGTGATGAAATTTCGAGTCGCGTAGGCGGGGCGTCAAAAAGGAAAATTCAGGCCGATTTAACCCGCACCGGCCGCCAAGTTCTAAAGCGAAATCCTCAATTCGCCCCCGCTCCCCTCGTCTCGGGGAACCTTTAGGGCACACCGCCGCCGCCGCTTCATATCCAGCTCCACCCTCCTGACCTCCAGATCCGCACCCTTCACAGCAAACATGGAGGAGGGAGCGCAGTCCCTGACGAGCTCGCCAATGACATCCCTTCCGTAGTTCCGTTCCACACGCCGAGGAAGATGTTCTTGGCCCGATGAACCAATCTTATCCCTTATAATCCTTCTCTTTTCCCTTGATTTACTCACGCCATTCTTTAATTTCCAGCCCTTTGCAGATCCACTGGAAAACGCACCATGCTGTACACAGATGCATCGGGGGATGTGTGCGCAATTGCCGACGGACTTTGCCACTGTCGCCGTGCAATCGTCGTCGAGTTGCCGTGGCCTGGAGCCATTCGCTGGGTTCCTGTAATTAACACCATTAGGTACGCGTTCTCCCTGGATGTACACAAGTACCCTCTATTGGGCTGAGTTCCCCCAGGTTTGCCATCACATAGCTATCAACTGATTATTAGTTGTCCATCAGCTAGCTACGCGTTGATTGTGTTCCTGAAGGAGTTAGATTGGTCCAGCCTACCAACGATTGTATATGAATAAGGCTGCATAGAACCAGTTTGTTATATGTAGTAAATAACTGTTTTTCTGTTTGCACTGTAAAACATGGATATCAACTTGGTTTAGTGGAGCCACTGGAAAGCATTCAATGTGAATGAAACCCTGGATAGATCGGTGGAATACTGTAATTGGCTAATTGCACAAAACCTAGTTGAAAAAATAAAGTGTAGCAGTTTTAGATTCAAGTGGAGTCCCTCAAATATGTATGTAGGATGTTTTGAGGCCTAATTGAAGTTTATATCTGCTCTCCACGTTCGGACAATTTACTGGCGCAGGTCTACCCATTAGTTTATCGCAATGTCCATAACAGGGTACAATCCATGTTGAGTATCCTTAACTCACTCTTTTTTGTTGTTGATTTTATTTGGTTTTGAGTACACAGAGTTAGATATGTATGGCCGGGAGTAGTGCACATTCATTTGGGCAACACATCATACACATTCTTACTAGATATTACAATCTTTCTTTTATGTGATAAAATAGTTATCAAACAACACTATTGTTTTCCGCCTAAGTACACATTTTGTATTGGCTTTTGACTTTTGCCAAATGGAGTTCTTGTAATTATCTTCCTCTTATTTTAGGCGGAGGCACTAATGTATACGTGAGTACTGATGGACAGGGATACAATTCTTGCGATGGATTATCATACTCTGGTGAGATTTATGTCCAGCTTTTGGATTTAATATCTCATCTAAATTACATTTGATATGCTGTTCAGAACCACCAGGATAGTTAATGTATAAACCTATATTTTCATTAAGTGATGCTGATACGTGTATCTCCCTTCAAGCATCTAATGCACACCATTCTTTCACGTGTAATAAAGCAAAGTCTTACTTGAGTTTTATGCACTTGATATATGTATAGCTAGTCGTACATCCTACGTGCTCATGTATTCAGTTTTACAGACTTGACATGATCGGCTGTAGGTAGAAGAAATAGTATGCTATAAATGAAAAGAAAAGTTGGAAGTATTATAGTCAAACTGCATGTATTTACCTTGTTAATTAGAGACATTGTAGTGAAAAACTAGTAATGATTTAGTGCAGGCAAACTGTATAGAAATGGTGATCTTCTTTCAAGATCTAGGTCTGTTCCTAAACATTATAATAGTTCATGCTTTATCTCAGCCTAACCATGATAACCTGTCACTCTTAGTATCATCATCTGCATAATGAAATTTGGAATATTACCATTTAATTTAACCCAACATTTACTTCAAATTTGCAGGTGCTTTGGTGTTATATCTCGTTCAACCATTGGTAGAGAAATCTTGTGCAAGGATTTTGTTTTAGTTTTAGCTCAGACATTATCATTTTGGATTATGGACTAACTGCCAAGTTAACATTGTTCTCGCATTGACTTGGCCCATGTGATTTTTTTGCAAACGATTATAGTTGTTGTTTGTGTCATCAATGTAAATATGATTTGTAGCTATTATGTTTCTTTATGTATTTTGTACATGAGATGTAAGCGATGATTTTCATGAGGCTAGAATCCTAACTTGCCGTTGAAAGTCAACAGAGAACAAGATTAAAATGACAAATTTGATATGAACTTCCATAGAAAATGTGTGTTGATGCTGCAATAGAAATGTGAGCTAAAATTAAATGCGCCATGAATGCTAGAATCAAATAAAAATGCATTCCACTAACCAAATACCACCTAGCTACTAGGCTACGCCATTTGTTGTGTCGGCACCATGTCATAGTGAAGAAAGAGAATCCAAGTAGTTTCCATGTGGGTTGCACATGTGTCATCCACATCAAAATCTCATCTGAACATTGTGTTACAATATTTGGATCGATATGTTACTGATTGTGTTACTTGTGCTACCGGTATGTGTCACCCATTGTGTTACTAGAGCTAGAAAACTATGTTACTAGTAACGTTACTACGACTACAAAATATGTTATTATCTGTGTGACTATATGTATAAAAATGTGTTACTAGGGTATTCTGTAACACTAATGATGCATGTTACTACAACACGATTGTAACACGTTTTTTAGCATGTAGAAACAACTATTATGTGTGACAATGGACAACTCTTAGTAACACGGCCTAATGGAACACATTCCAAATTGTGTTACTATAAAGCCTAGTAACATTGTTTCGGACATGTGGTAACACAAGAGTGTGTTACCAAAGCTCTGTCTTGTTGTTGTAGTGTGAAAACCCTAAATCGTCGTAGATCGTGTTAGCTTTATCTTGATCAAGCAGGACCACCATATATTCGTGCACCTCGTACGAATCATGGGTGGATCGGCTCCTTGAGCCGATCCACAGGATAACCTCGAGAGCCGATCGAGGCTCGTATTTAATGTTTACGTGTATGCCATGCAGGAAACTAAGCGAGGCATCTCCATCACCTTCCCGACCAGGTATAGGTCAGGTGGCACGCCCTTGCATCGAGCATCGGACGTGTGTACCAGAGGCTTTGCGGGCCGTCGCTCGGAGGGACCAGGGCCAGCCGCAGCCCTAAGTTGTTCCCGGCTCTACTGTGTTGCCCGTCGCTGCTCGCCGGTGGGTTTTGACCGCAACAGGTTCCCAACGGGCGTGTGCTTTACGCGTCAACAAGCTCTTTTTCTAGCGCCGTTGCCGGGGAGATCAAGACACGCTGCAAGGGGAGTCTCTCACTTCCAATCTCTTTACTTTGTTTTTGTCTTGCTTTACTTTATTTTATTTACTGTCTTGTTTGCGTTCTCTATATCAAAAACACAAAAAAAATAGTTACTTGCATTTACTTTATCTAGTTTGCTTTATTTACTATTGCTAAAATGAGTAATCCTGAAGTTGAAGTTCGTTCGTTTAAGCAACAAGGGGGAGAATGTTTAAAAGATGCTTGGTATAGAATTAGTGATGCTCATAATAGGTGCACTAAGAAACACTCCACTATTATCCTACTCAGGAATTTTTATGTTGGTATCTCTAGTCTGGAATAGGTATGTTCTTCATACTCTCGCGGGAGGTAATTTCCTAGGCACTCCTGCTTTAGAAGCTAGTTGCATTATTGAGAGTCTATTTGGAATACCACCTGTTAATGAAGCTAAAATTTAAATCTCTCTTGAAGATGTCATGAAAGTGTTGGAGACCATAGAGCAAAATCTTCCAAGTATTAATACTAATTTGGGAATATTACTTAATAGCACTGATAAACTTGATAAATCTCTAGGTGGAATTAATGAGAGAATTGCCGTCTTAGAAACTTGTGCTACTCATGATAATCAAACCCATAGGATTAGTGAACTTGAAGAAGCTATGGGAACCTTGGGTTCAACTTTTTCTTCTCTTAAGTTTAAGGAGAAAGCTTATGTGGGTAAGGAGCAAAAGTTCATGTATGTCTCTAAGGTGTCTAAACCAAAAAACTATTATAAGCCTAAAATTGACAAAGCCCTTAGTACCACTATAGATAATGAAACATCTAAGATACCTATTATGACAAGTTGTGAAAACTATGATGTTAATGCTTCATCTCTTGATAATACTTGATTCACACTTTCTGCGCTTAGCTGAAAGGCGATAAAGAAAAGCGCTTATGGGAGACAACCCATTATTTTACTACAACACTTTTGTTTTATATTTGAGTCTTGGAAGTTGTTACTACTGTAGCAACCTCTCCTTATCTTTATTTTATCGCATTGTTGTGCCAAGTAAAGTCTTTGATAGTAAAGATGATACTAGATTTGGATTACTGCGCAGAAACAGATTTCTTGCTGTCACGAATTTGAGTAGTATTCTCTGTAGGTACCTCAGAAAAATATGCCAATTTACGTGTGTGATCCTCAGATATGTACGCAACTTTCATTCAGTTTGAGCATTTTCATCTGAGCAAGTTAAGTGCCCCAGAAAAATTCGTCTTTACGTGATCGTTCTGTTTTGACAGATTCTGCCTTTTATTTCGCATTGCCTGTTTTGCTATGTTTGATGGATTTCTTTGTTCCATTAACTTTCAGTAGCTTTGTGCAATGTCCAGAAGTGTTAAGAATGATTATGTCACCTCTGAATATGTGAATTTTTGATTATGCATTAACCCTCTAATGAGTTTGTTTTGAGTTTGGTGTGGAGGAAGTTTTTAAGGATAGAGAGAGGAGGATGATACAATAGGATCAAGAAGAGTGAAAACTCTAAGCTTGGGGATGCCCCCGTGGTTCATCCCTGCATATTTCAAGAAGACTCAAGCATCTAAGCTTGGGGATGCCCAAGGCATCCCCTTCTTCATCGACAACTTATCAGGTCACCTCTAGTAAAACTATATTTTTATTCCGTAACATCTTATCTGCTTTACTTGGAGCGTCTTTATGTTTTTGTTTTTGTTTGAATAAAATCGGATCCTAGCATTCTTTATGTGGGAGAGAGACACGCTCCGCTGTTGCATATGAACACATGTGTTCTTAGCTTTATTCTTAATGTTCATGGCGAAGGTTGAAACTGCTTCGTTCATTGTTATATGGTTGGAAACAGAAAATGCTACATGTGATAATTGGTATAATGTCTTGAATAATTTGATACTTAGCAATTGTTGTGCTCAAATAGATCATGTTTAAGCTCTTGCATCATGTACTTTGCACCTATTAATGAAGAAATACCGTAGAGCTTGTTGACATTTGGTTTGCATGATTGGTCTCTCTAAAGTCTAGATATTTTCTGGTGAGGGTTTGAACAACAAGGAAGACAGTGTAGAGTCTTATAATGCTTGCAATATATTCTTATGTAAGTTTCGCTGTACCGGTTCATACTTGTGTTTGCTTCAAATAACCTTGCTAGCCTAAGCCTTGTATTGAGAGGGAATACTTCTCGTGCATCCAAAATCCTCGAGCCAAAAACTATGCCATTTGTGTCCACCATACCTACCTACTACATGGTATTTCTCTGCCATTCCAAGTAAATACTTCATTTGCTACCTTTAAACAATTCAAAAGTTACTATCTCTTATTTGTGTCAATGTTTTATAGCTCATGAGGAAGTATGTGGTGTTTTATCTTTCAATCTTGTTGAGCAGCTTTCACCAATGGACTAGTGGCTTCATCCGCTTATCCAATAATTTTGCAAAAAGAGCGGCATCGTGGTTCCTAGCCCCAATAAATTAACTTTCATTAATAATTCTCTTCACATGTTTTGCTCCGATTCATCAGTAAGCAACTTAATTTTGCAAATAGACACTCCTCCATGGTATGTGAAATGTTGGAAGGCACCCGAGGATTCGGTTAGCCATGGCTTGAGAAAGCAAAGGTTAGGAGGAGTGTCATCTCTAAATAAAACTAAAATAAATAGACACTTGCTGGCGTGCAGTTGACGTGGGAGTTAGAAATCTCTGTGGTGTAATTTTCCTTCACGTCCCCGGCAACGGCGCCAGAAAAAGAGCTTGATACGCGTACAGCACGCATCCGTTGGGAACCCCAAGAGGAAGGTGTGATGCGTACAGCAGCAAGTTTTCCCTCAGTAAGAAACCAAGGTTATCGAACCAGTAGGAGTCAAGAAGAACGTGAAGGTTGATGGTGGCGGAGTGTAGTGCGGCGCAACACCAGGGATTCCGGCGCCAACGTGGAACATGCACAACACAATCAAAGTACTTTGCCCCAACGTAACAGTGAGGATGTCAATCTCACCGGCTTGCTGTAACAAAGGATTAAATGTATAGTGTGGAAGATGATGTTTGCGAAGAACAGTAAGAACAATGTTTGTAGTAGATTGTATTCGATGTAAAAGAATGGACTGGGGTCCACAGTTCACTGCTGGCGTCTCTCCAATAAGATAAAGCATGTTGGGTGAAAAAATTACAGTTGGGCAATTGACAAATAAAGAGGGCATAACAATGCACATACATATCATGATGAGTAGTGTGAAATTCAATTGGGCATTATAACAAAGTACATAGACCGCTATCCAGCATGCATCTATGCCTAAAAAGTCCACCTTCGGGTTAGCATCCGCACCCCTTCCAGTATTAAGTTGAAAACAACAGACAATTGCATTAAGTATGGTGCGTAATGTAATCAACACAAATATCCTTAGACAAAGCATTGATGTTTTATCCCTAGTGGCAACAGCACATCCACAACCATAGAACTTTTTGTCACTGTCCCAGATTAAATGGAGGCATGAACCCACTATCGAGCATAAATACTCCCTCTTGGAGTTACAAGTATCAACTTGGCCAGAACCTCTACTAGCAACGGAGAGCATGCAAGATCATAAACAACACATATATGATAGATTGATAATCAACATAACATAGTATTCCATATTCATCGGATCCCAACAAACGAAACATGTAGCATTACAAATAGATGATCTTGATCATGTTAGGCAGCTCACAAGATCGAACAATGATAGCACAATGAGGAGAAGACGACCATCTAGCTACTGCTATGGACCCATAGTCTAGGGGTGAACTACTCACACATCACTCCGGAGGCGATCATGGCGATGAAGAGTCCTCCGGGAGATGATTCCCCTCTCCGGCAGGGTGCCGGAGGCGATCTCTTGAATCCCCCGAGATGGGATTGGCGGCGGCGGCGTCTCTGGAAGGTTTTCCGTATCGTGGCTCTCGGTACTGGGGTATTCGCGACGAAGGCTTTAAGTAGGCGGAAGGGTAGGTCAGGAGGGCTGACGAGGGGGCCACACGCTAGGGCGGCGCGGGCCCCCCTAGGCCGCGCGGCCCTAGTGTAGCGGCGCCTCGTCGCCCCACTTCGTGATCCTTTCGGTCTTCTGGAAGCTTCGTGGAAAAATAAGACCCTGGGCGTTGATTTCATCCAATTCCGAGAATATTTCCTTTGTAGGATTTCCGAAACCAAAAACATCGGAAAACAACAGAATCGGCTCTTCGGCATCTTGTCAATAGGTTAGTGCTGGAAAATGCATAAATATGACATAAAGTGTGTATAAAACATGTGAGTATCATCATAAAAGTAGCATGGAACATAAGAAATTATAGATACATTTGAGACGTATCAAGCATCCCCAAGCTTAGTTCCTACTCGTCCTCGAGTAGGTAAACGATAACAAAGATAATTTCTGAGGTGACATGCTATCATAATCTTGATCAATACTATTGTAAGCATATGTAATGAATGAAGTGATTCGAAGCAATGGTAAAGACAATGATTAAACAACTGAATCATATAGCAAAGACTTTTCATGAATAGTACTTTCAAGACAAGCATCAATAAGACTTGCATAGGAGTTAACTCATAAAGCAATAGATTCATAGTAGAAAGTTTTGAAACAACACAAAGGAAGATACAAGTTTCAGCAGTTGCTTTCAACTTCAACATGTTTATCTCATGGATAATTGTCAACACAAAGTAATATGATGAATGCAAATAAGCAAATATGTAAGAATCAATGCACAGTTAACACAAGTGTTTGCTTCTAAGATGGAAGGAAATAGGTAATCTGACTCAACATAAAAGTAAAAGAATGGCCCTTCGTAGAGGGAAGCATGGATTACTATATTTGTGCTAGAGCTTTTATTTTGAAAACATAGAAACAATTTTGTCAACGGTAGTAATAATTCATATGTGTTATGCATAAGATATCCTATAAGTTGCAAGCCTCATGCATAGTATACCAATAGTGCCCGCACCTTGTCCTAATTAGCTTGGATTTACATGGATTATCGTTGCATAACATATGTTTTAACCAAGTGTCACAAAGGGGTACCTCTATGCCGCCTGTACAAAGGTCTAAGGAGAAAGCTCGCATTGGATTTCTCGCTTTTGATTATTCTCAACTTAGACATCCATACCGGGACAACATAGACAACGGATAATGGACTCCTCTTTAATGCATAAGCATTCAACAACAGATAATATTCTCATAAGAGATTGAGGATTGTTGTCCAAACTGAAACTTCCACCATGGATCATGGCTTTAGTTAGCGGCCCAATGTTCTTCTCTAACAATATGCATACTCAAACCATTTGATCATGATAAATCACCCTTACTTCAGACAAGATGAACATGCATAGCAACTCACATGATATTCAACAAAGGTGAAATAGTTGATGGCGTCCCCAGGAACATGGTTATCGCTCAACAAGCAACTTATTAAGAAATAAGATACATAAGTACATATTCAATACCACAATAGTTTTCAAGCTATTTTTTCCCATGAGCCATATATTGCAAGGACAAAGAATGGAATTTTAAAGGTAGCACTCAAGCAATTTACTTTGGAATGGAAGATAAATACCATGTAGTAGGTAGGTATGGTGGACACAAATGGCATAGTTTTTGGCTCAAGGATTTGGATGCACGAGAAGTAATCCCTCTCAATACAAGGCTTAGGCTAGCAAGGTTGTTTGAAGCAAACACAAGTATGAACCGGTACAACAAAACTTACATAAGAACATATTGCAAGCATTATAAGACTCTACACTGTCTTCCTTGTTGTTCAAATCCTCACCAGAAAATATCTAGACTTTAGAGAGACCAATCATGCAAACCAAATTTCAACAAGCTCTACAGTATTTCTTCATTAGTAGGTGCAAAGTACGTGATGCAAGAGCTTAAACATGATCTATATGAGCACAACAATTGCCAAGTACCAAATTATTCAAGACATTATACCAATTACCACATGTAGCATTTTCTGTTTCCAACCATATAACAATAAACGAAGCAGTTTCAACCTTCGCCATGAAACATTAAGAATAAAGCTAAGAACATATGTGTTCATACGCAACAGCGGAGCATGTCTCTCTCCCACATAAAGAATGCTAGGATCCAATTTTATTCAAACAAACAAAAACAAAAACATAAAGACGCTCCAAGTAAAGCACATAAGATGTGACGGAATAAAAATATAGTTTCACTAGAGGTGACCTGATAATTTGTCGATGAAGAAGGGGATGCCTTGGGCATCCCCAAGCTTAGATGCTTGAGTCTTCTTGAAATATCCAGGGATGAACCACGGGGGCATCCCCAAGCTTAGAGTTTTCACTCTCCTTGATCCTATTGTATCATCCTTCTCTCTTGATCCTTGAAAACTTCCTCCACACCAAACTCAAAACAAACTCATTAGAGGGTTAGTGCATAATCAAAAATTCACATATTCAGAGGTGACATAATTATTCTTAACACTTCTGGACATTGCACAAAGCTACTGAAAGTTAATGGAACAAAGAAATCCATGAAACGTAGCAAAACAGGCAATGCGAAATAAAAGGCAGAATCTATCAAAACAGAACAGTCTGTAAAGACGAATTTTTCTGGGGCACTAAACTTGCTCAGATGAAAAATGCTCAAATTGAATGAAAGTTGCGTACATATCTGAGGATCACTCACGTAAATTGGCAGATTTTTCTGAGTTACCTACAGAGAATACTACTCAAATTTGTGACAGCAAGAAATCTGTTTCTGCGCAGTAATCCAAAACTAGTATGAACCTTACTATCAAAGACTTTACTTGGCACAACAATGCAATAAAATAAAGATAAGGAGAGGTTGCTACAGTAGTAACAACTTCCAAGACTCAAGTATAAAACAAAAGTGCAGAAGTAAAATAATGGGTTGTCTCCCATAAGCGCTTTTCTTTAACGCCTTTCAGCTAGGCGCAAAAAGTGTGAATCAAGTATTATCAAGATATGAAGCATCAACATCATAATTTGTTCTAATAATAGAATCAAAAGGTAACTTCATTCTCTTTCTAGGGAAGTGTTCCATACCTTTCTTGAGAGGAAATTGATATTTAATATTGCCTTCCTTCATATCAATAATAGCACCAACAGTTCGAAGAAAAGGTCTTCCCAAAATAATGGGACAAGATGCATTGCATTCAATATCCAAGACAACAAAATCACCGGGGACAAGGTTATTGTTAACCGTAATGCGAACATTATCAATACTCCCCAAAGGTTTCTTTGTAGAATTATCAGCAAGATTATCATCCAAATAACAATTTTTCAATGGTGGCAAGTCAAGCATATTATAGATTTTCTTAGGCATAACAGAAATACTTGCACCAAGATCACATAAAGCATTACAATCAAAATCATTGAACTTCATCTTAATGATGGGCTCCCAACCATCTTCTAACTTCCTAGGAATAGAAGTTTCACGATTTAATTTCTCTTCTCTAGCTTTTATGAGAGCATTTGTAATATGTTTTGTAAAGGCCAAATTTATAGCACTAGCATTAGGACTTCTAGCAAGTTTTTGTAAGAACTTTATAACTTCAGAGATGTCACAATCATCAAAATCTAAACCATTATGATCTAAAGCAATGGGATCATTGTCCCCAATATTTTGAAATTTTTTAACAGTTTTATCACAAGCAGTTTCAGCAGTTTTAGCAGTTTCAGGCAGTTTTGCACGCTTTGCATTAGGAGTAGAAACATTGCCAACACCAATTATTTTACCATTAATAGTAGGAGGTGTAGCAACATGTGAAGCATTATCATTACTAGTGGTGGTAATAGTCCAAACTTTAGCTACATTATTCGCTTTAGCATTTTCTTTTTTTCCCACCTAGCACGCAATTCAGCCATCAATCTAATATTTTCATTAATTCGAACTTGGATGCCGTTTGCTATAGCAAATGACTTAATATCTTTAGTTTCATTAGGCATAACTTTCAATTTCAAAAGATCAACATCAGCAGCAAGACTATCAACTTTAGAAGCAAGAATATCGATTTTACCAAGCTTTTCTTCAATAGATTTGTTAAAAGCAGTTTGTGTACTAATAAATTCTTTAAGCATGCCTTCAAGACCAGAGGGTACATTCCTATTATTGTTGTAAGAATTTCCATAATAATTACCATAACCATTACCATTATTAGAAGGATATGGCCTATAGTTGTTACTAGAATTATTCTGATAAGCATTGTTGTTGAAATTATTATTTTTAATGAAGTTCACATCAACATGTTCTTCTTGAGCAACCAATGAAGCTAAAGGAACATTATTAGGATCAACATTAGATCTACCATTCACAAGCATAGACATAATAGCATCAATCTTATCACTCAAGGAAGAGGTTTCTTCAACAGAATTTACCTTCTTACCTTGTGTAATATCCCAGGTTTAGAGGCTATAAAATGAGAGAACACCAAAGTGTGCATTGCATTCATGCATAGAAAATCCGGGGAATTTTCGCGCTTTCAAACAAAACTTACCACGATGAATCGAAGTTTCACTTGACTTGCTGGAATTGAAGTAGATCATCAAGTCAAGCGCTATAAACTTCACTGTGATCCTTGCTAAAACCTTGTTTTGGGTAGAGATGATTTGATCTATGGGCTAGATCAAATGGAATTAGTTTTACAATAAACAACACCTTAAGTAAGGGTCAACTACAAGATCTTACAAAGGATCTCAACTTGACATTCCTTACAACAACACTTGAATAATTATTCAACTATAAAACAAAGAACTCAATTAATTAAGAAACTATTCTATACTTATCTTATCCATGTCTTCTGTTAACTAAATGTTCCTGATGTCTACGCCCCCCTCCTTTTCCTGTAGACAGTGTTGGGCCTCCAAGAGCAGAGGTTTGTAGAACAGCAGCAAGTTTCCCTTAAGTGGATCACCCAAGGTTTATCGAACTCAGGGAGGAAGAGGTCAAAGATATCCCTCTCATGCAACCCCGCAACCACAAAGCAAGAAGTCTCTTGTGTCCCCAACACACCTAATAGGTGCACTAGTTCGGAGAAGAGATAGTGAAATACGGGTGGTATGAATATATATGAGCAATGGCAACGGCACCGAGAAAAGTGCTTTGCCCGGGACGATAAACAAGCAAGTAGTAACGCAGCAGTAGTAACGCAGTAAAACAGTAAACAAGCAGCGATAGCAGTATTTAGGAACAAGGCCTAGGGATTACGCTTTCACTAGTGGACACTCTCAACATTGATCGCATAATAAATAACTCTTTCTCATATGTGCTACATACACTCTTTTGTTGGATGATGAACACATTGCGTAGGATTACACGAACCCTCAATGCCGGAGTTAACAAGCTCCACAATTCAATGTTCATATTTAAATAACCTTAGAGCATAATAGATCATTGCAAAATAAACCAAGAACTAACATAGTGCACACACTCGTCCACATTACACTATGAAGGAGGAATAGATCACATCAATACTATCATAATGATAATTAACTCCACAATCTACAAGAGATCATGATCATAGCCTACGACAAGAACCACATGGTGCACACACTAGTCACCTTTACACCATGCGGGAGGAATAGACTACTTTAATAACATCACATGAGTAGCACACAACTAGTAGCGATACAAAGCTCATCATATGGATCTCAATCATGTAAAGCAGCTCATGAGATCATTGTATTGAAGTACATAGGAGAGAGATTAACCACATAGCTACCGGTACAGCCCCGAGCCTCGATGGAGAACTACTCCCTCCTCATGGGAGCAGCAGCGGTGATGAAGATGGCGGTGGAGATGGCAGCGGTGTCGATGGAGAAGCCTTCCGGGGCACTTCCCGTCCCGGCGGCGTGCCGGAACAGAGACTCCTGTCCCCCAGATCTTGGCTTCGCGATGGCGGCGGCTCTGGAAGGTTTCTGTGGGTTTCGTCGATCGTCATAGGGTTTTCGCGATGGAGGCTTTAAATAGGCGGAAGGGCAGCCTCGTAGGGGGCCTGGGGCCACCACACCATAGGGCGGCGCGGCCCCCCCTCTGGCCGCGCCAGGGTGTAGTGTGGGGCCCCCAAGGCTTCCCTCTGGCGGTTCTCGGGTGTTCTGGATGCTTCCGGTGAAAATAGGAACCTGGGCGTTGATTTCGTCCAATTCCGAGAATATTTCATTACTAGGATTTCGAAACCAAAAACAGCAGAAAACGAGAACTGGCACTTTGGCATCTTGTTAATAGGTTAGTTCCGGAAAATGCACGAATATGACATAAAGTGTGCATAAAACATGTAGATATCATCAATAATGTGGCATGGAACATAAGAAATTATCGATACGTCGGAGACGTATCAGCATCCCCAAGCTTAGTTTCGCTCGTCCCGAGCGAGGTAAACGATAACAAAGATAATTTCTGAAGTGACATGCCATCATAAACTTGATCATATTGTAAACATATGTAATGAATGCAGCGATCAAAACAATGGTATTGACATGAGTAAACAAGCTGAATCATAAAGCAAAGACTTTTCATGAATAGTACTTTCAAGACAAGCATCAATAAGTCTTGCATAAGAGTTAACTCATAAAGCAATAATTCAAAGTAGAGGCATTGAAGCAACACAAAGGAAGATGAAGTTTCAGCGGTTGCTTTCAACTTATAACATGTATATCTCATGGATAATTGTCAATGCAAAGCAATATAACAAATGCAATATGCAAATATGTAAGAATCAATGCAAAGTTCACACAAGTGTTTGCTTCTTGAGGTGGAGAGAAATAGGTGAACTGACTCAACAATAAAAGTAAAAGAAAGGCCCTTTGCAGAGGGAAGCATTGATTGCTATATTTGTGCTAGAGCTTTGATTTTGAAAACAAGAAACAATTTTGTCAACGGTAGTAATAAAGCATATGTGTTATGTAAATTATATCTTACAAGTTGCAAGCCTCATGCATAGTATACTAATAGTGCCCGCACCTTGTCCTAATTAGCTTGGACTACGGGATAATCGCAATGCACATGTTTTAACCAAGTGTCACAAAGGGGTACCTCTATGCCGCTCGTACAAAGGTCTAAGGAGAAAGCTCGCATTGGATTTCTCGGTATTGATTATTCTCAACTTAGACATCCATACCGGGACAACATAGACAACGAGATAATGGACTCCTCTTTTATGCATAAGCATGTAGCAACAATTAATTTTCTCATATGAGATTGAGGATATATGTCCAAAACTGAAACTTCCACCATGGATCATGGCTTTAGTTAGCGGCCCAATGTTCTTCTCTAACAATATGCATGCTCCAACCATAAGGTGGTAGATCGCTCTTACTTCAGACAAGACGAACATGCATAGCAACTCACATGAAATTCAACAAAAGGTAGTTGATGGCGTCCCCAGGAACATGGTTATCGCACAACAAGCAACTTAATAAGAGATAAAATGCATAAGTACATATTCAATACCACAATAGTTTTTAAGCTATTTGTCCCATGAGCTATATATTGTAAAGGTAGAGGATAGAAATTTAAAGGTAGCACTCAAGCAATTTACTTTGGAATGGCGGAGAAATACCATGTAGTAGGTAGGTATGGTGGACACAAATGGCATGGTGGTTGGCTCAAGTATTTTGGATGCATGAGAAGTATTCCCTCTCGATACAAGGTTTAGGCTAGCAAGGCTATTTGAAACAAACACAAGGATGAAGCGGTGCAGCAAAACTCACATAAAAGACATATTGAAAACATTATAAGACTCTACACCGTCTTCCTTGTTGTTCAAACTCAATACTAGAAATTATCTAGACCTTAGAGAGACCAATTATGCAAACCAAATTTTAGCATGCTCTATGTATTTCTTCATTAATAGGTGCAAAGTATATGATGTAAGAGCTTAAACATGAGCACAACAATTGCCAAGTATCAAATTATTCAAGACATTTTAGAATTACTACATGTAGCATTTCCCGTTTCCAACCATATAACAATTAACGAAGCAGTTTCAACCTTCGCCATGAAAATTAAAAGCTAAGAACACATGTGTTCATACGAACCAACGGAGCGTGTCTCTCTCCCACACAAGCATTTATTCAAACAAAAACAAAAATAGAAACAAACAAACAGACGCTCCAAGTAAAGTACATAAGATGTGACCGAATAAAAATATAGTTTCAAGAAAAGAAACCTGATAATTTGTCGATGAAAAAGGGGATGCCTTGGGCATCCCCAAGCTTAGATGCTTGAGTCTTCTTGAAATATGCAGGGATGAACCACCGGGGCATCCCCAAGCTTAGACTCTTCACTCTTCTTGATCATAGTATATCATCCTCCTCTCTTGACCCTTGAAAACTTCCTCCACACCAAACTCGAAACAAACTCATTAGAGGGTTAGTGCATAATCAAAAAATCACATGTTCAGAGGTGACACAATCATTCTTAACACTTCTGGACATTGCCCAAAGCTACTGGAAGGTAATGGAACAAAGAAATCCACACAACACAGCGAAAGAAGCAATGCGAAATAAAAGGCAGAATCTGTCAAAACAGAACAGTCCGTAAAGACGAATTTTAAAATGGCACCAGACTTGCTCAGATGAAAATGCCCAAATTGAATGAAAGTTGCGTACATATCTGAGGATAAAGCACGTAAATTGGCAGATTTTTCTGAGTTACCTACAGAGAGGCAGGTCGAAATTCGTGACAGCAAGAAATCTGTTTCTGCGCAGTAATCCAAATCTAGTATCAACCTTGCTATCAACGACTTTACTTGGCACAACAAAACACAAAACTAAGATAAGGAGAGGTTGCTACAGTAGTAAACAACTTCCAAGACACAAATATAAAACAAAGTACTGTAGCAAAATAACACATGGGTTATCTCCCAAGAAGTTCTTTCTTTATAGCCATTAAGATGGGCTCAGCAGTTTTAATGATGCACTTGCAAGAAATAGTATCTGAAGCAAAAGAGAGCATCAAGAAGCAAATCCAAAACATATTTAAGTCTAACATGCTTCCTATGCATAGGAATCTTGTAAATAAACAAGTTCATGAGGAGCAAAGTAACAAGCATAGGAAGATAGAACAAGTGTAGCTTCAAAAATTTCAGCACATAGAGAGGAATTTTAGTAACATGAAAATTTCTACAACCATATTTTCCTCTCTCATAATAACTTTCAGTAGCATCATGAGCAAACTCAACAATATAACTATCACATAAAGCATTCTTATCATGAGTCTCATGCATAAAATTATTACTACCCACATAAGCATAATCAATTTTATTAGTAATAGCGGGAGCAAATTCAACAAAGTAGCTATCATTATTATTCTCATCATCAAATATAGGAGGCAAAGTATCATCAAAGAAAATTTTCTCCTCAATGCTTGGGGGACTAAAAAGATCATGAAAACCAGCTTCCCCAAGCTTAGAACTTTCTATATTATTATCAACAATGGTGTTCAAAGCGTTCATACTAATATTACTACCGACATGCAAATAAGATTCCATAGGTTTTTTAATTTTCGCATCAAACAATCCATGTTTTAAATCAGGAAATAGAATAAGAAGCTCATTCTTGTCCATTATGCCAAACTAGTGTAAACAAGAAACAAAAAGATGCAATTGCAGGATCTAAAGGAAATAGCTTCGAGTACTTACAATGGCGAAAATAGATTAGTAGCCGAGATCCGGAGTGTGAGTACCTTTTACCTTTCCTCCCCGGCAACGGCGCCAGAAAATAGCTTGATGTCTACGCCCCCCTCCTTTTCCTGTAGACAGTGTTGGGCCTCCAAGAGCGAGAGGTTTGTAGAACAGCAGCAAGTTTCCCTTAAGTGGATCACCCAAGGTTTATCGAACTCAGGGAGGAAGAGGTCAAAGATATCCCTCTCATGCAACCCTGCAACCACAAAGCAAGAATTCTCTTGTGTCCCCAACACACCTAATAGGTGCACTAGTTCGGAGAAGAGATAGTGAAATACAGGTGGTATGAATATATATGAGCAATGGCAACGGCACCAGAAAAGTGCTTTGCCCAGGACAGTAAACAAGCAGTAGTAACGCAGCAGTAGTAACGCAGTAAAACAGTAAACAAGCAACGATAGAAGTATTTAGGAACAAGGCCTAGGGATTACGCTTTCACTAGTGGACACTCTCAACATTGATCACATAATAAATAACTCTTTCTCATATGTGCTACATACACTCTTTTGTTGGATGATGAACACATTGCGTAGGATTACACGAACCCTCAATGCCGGAGTTAACAAGCTCCACAATTCAATGTTCATATTTAAATAACCTTAGAGCATAATAGATCATTGCAAAATAAACCAAGAACTAACATAGTGCACACACTGTCCACATTACACTATGAAGGAGGAATAGATCACATCAATACTATCATAATGATAATTAACTCCACAATCTACAAGAGATCATGATCATAGCCTACGACAAGAACCACATGGTGCACACACTAGTCACCTTTACACCGTGCAGGAGGAATAGACTACTTTAATAACATCACATGAGTAGCACACAACTAGTAGCGATACAAAGCTCATCATATGGATCTCAATCATGTAAAGCAGCTCATGAGATCATTGTATTGAAGTACATAGGAGAGAGATTAACCACATAGCTACCGGTACAGCCCCGAGCCTCGATGGAGAACTACTCCCTCCTCATGGGAGCAGACAGCGGTGATGAAGATGGCGGTGGAGATGGCAGCGGTGTCGATGGAGAAGCCTTCCGGGGGCACTTCCCCGTCCCGGCGGCGTGCCGGAACAGAGACTCCTGTCCCCCAGATCTTGGCTTCGCGATGGCGGCGGCTCTGGAAGGTTTCTGTGGGTTTCGTCGATCGTCATAGGGTTTTCGCGACGGGGGCTTTAAATAGGCGGAAGGGCAGCCTCGGAGGGGGCCTGGGGCCACCACACCATAGGGCGGCGCGGCCCCCCTCGGCCGCGCCAGGGTGTAGTGTGGGGCCCCCAGGGCTTCCCTCTGGCGGTTCTCGGGTGTTCTGGATGCTTCCGGTGAAAATAGGAACCTGGGCGTTGATTTCGTCCAATTCCGAGAATATTTCGTTACTAGGATTTCTGAAACCAAAAACAGCAAAAAACAGGAACTGGCACTTCGGCATCTTGTTAATAGGTTAGTTCTAGAAAATGTACGAATATGACATAAAGTGTGCATAAAACATGTAGATATCATCAATAATGTGGCATGGAACATAAGAAATTATCGATACGTCGGAGACGTATCAGTTCCTACCATGAGTCACATGGTATATCTTTTCAACTACAATACTTGAATCAAGTCAATAACACTCATATTCATTTTTCATTTAACCTTGACCATTCCAACCTTGTTTTCCAACTCATTCCATTAAACCTTAGAGAAAGGAGAGAATCATTAATATGCTTATATTGTCCATTGGGTAGAACTTAGTTTAATATTCAACCTATCTATGTGAGGTAAACTATTAATACTAATCAATGCTATAAGGAGTACAAGTCAAGTATTAAACCCTACTTGACCTAGCTCACACTTGATGGTAAGCATGAATCTATTCTTCTAGTAATTATAGAGAGGCACGTGTTGTGATCATTCCAACTTGGTAATGATCATAAACCCTAGAGGAACCCTACCTATTCAGAAGAGCTCAACTTAAAGAGGTATACTCAAGTATATGGACTTATACTTGATCTTGGAGAGAGAACCATAATTCACAACTGAATTGTTATGAGGCCAATACTTTGATCACTACAAATTGGGTGATGATCATAAACCCTAAGAACCTAAGTGAGTGTGATTAGAGTAATAATAAAGAGAGATTAGTGAGGAATAAGTGGATCATGTCCAATGCATGATCTTATCTTATAAATTAAGATGATAAGTTAAACCTACATATGTTATCAATAGATCTCATCTATCACATGAAATGACAAATATATCAATAGTAGTTAACCAAACCAATCCTCATGCCTTGTGTAGAGTAGTTATGCTATTATTTTTAAACCATGTCTATCCAAACACTTGAGACAAACCTAGCATTGCCTTGATACAATAATTCTACCTAAGTGAGGAGGATAACCCTAGCCACTAAAACATGATCAAGCTTATACCATATTTTAATCCTAGTTGTGTATTACATTGGTGATCACTACTTAAACCCTAGACCACATTTTAATTTCAATCCAAGTATCACTTGGGAGGATAAGTATAACCCTGCCATACCTCATGCCTATTTAATACTTCAACTAGTGAAGCATCACCAAAACCCTAAACCTTTCACCTAGGATTCACCCCACATGAAATATTGTCCTAACTTGTGTATCAAGGATCACAAGTATAAACCAAGCCATATATGCTTATGGACTAAATGCCATTTGGTGAGAAGAGTAAAACCAATATCCAATTCTATTTGGTATCCCAAGTACTTGTTTAGTTAACCAAATAGGAAAAGGTATCATAATTTGAACCATCACCTCAACAAGTGAATTGACTAATGAAGAGCTTGGGAATTATCCTAGGTAATCCAAGTTACAAGTTGCTAAGCAAGAGTAATAATTATAGAGTTTATTCAATCATCTTCTTAAAACCTTAGGAATAGTTCTCCACATGAAATCATGATCCAATCCATCCCTATTACCATCCACTTTAAACTCTAGCCATAATAAAAATTATATGAGAACAATCCATATTGTTAAGCACACTAGTTAAACCTAATAATATTTTCACGATGCACATGTTCTAAGTTTCAAACCATTTAAATAGACCTGGTTCCTAAATTAAAAAGGGAATTGAAATAACTAACTAAACCATTTCTATTTTACTTAAGCCTCACAAGATATCAATTAAATCCTAAACTAAATATCTGTTTAAAAAACAAGATTATACAGTAAGTATTATATTCAAGTTATGTTGATATCCAAACAAGTTAGAACCTGCAAGAACAAACAGAACTCAAATTTAAATCTAAACCAGAATAGAAAAACAGAAAAAGAAAACAGAAATTTGAAAAAGAAAATGGAGGGAAACTTACCTGGCAGCCCAGCATTTCAGCAGCCCGAAGCCAACAACGTAGCCCATCAGCTCGGCCCAGCCCACGAACAAACAGCCCACCTTACCGTTTCGGCAGAGAGAAGAAAAGGGGCTTCGTTCTCCTTCCCGGCGACGACAGCTCGACGGAGAAGCCTCTACCACCTCCTCGACAAAGGATAAGGACGCCGCCGGACGCCACTCGCTACTCCTGAGCCGAGATGAACTTCCTCTGCATCCGCTGCCAGTCAGAGCCTCAAGATTCCCGCATAGAAACCCTAACAGAGAGCACCGCCGTATCTGGACCGCTTGTCGCCGACGCTCGTCGTCGTTTCCGACCACCTCCAGCCCTATAAAGACCACCAAGAGGATCGCCGTACTCCTCTTGTTCACCTCACCACTCCAATCCCTCGCATTCTGAAAGAACATCTCTCACATTATGTTTTGTGTGTTTGATGTCAATATATGTGATACACTAATGTTTGTTTAAGTGGTACAGGGATTACATAGATACATATTCATGTGTGTTGGATATGGTCGGTCTGTCAAAAGAAATCAGCAAAATGTTGGTCAGGCCGGATAATCCGGGCCGGATATTGTGGAAATATCCGGCCCCCAGTTTTCGGCTAAGTCTTTGAGGAAAAGCAGCGCAGTATAGGGGCCGGACATTTGCCCGGATATTGTCCCGGTTTTGTACCAGGGCTGGAATATCCGGGCCGGATATTTTGGAAATATCCGCCCCCCTCGAATTTGGCTAAGGACCTGAAGAAAAACAAGTCTGGCATGGGGCCGGACATTTGGCCGGATTTTGTCACGGTTTTGTCCCGAAGGCCGGATTATCGGGGGGGGCGGATTATCCGGCCCTTACTTAGGCCGGAATATCCGGCCCCCCGGAAGCTGCAACGGCTCATTTTCTGGGGGGGGGTATAAATACCCCCCTTCTTCTACCTTGGATGCTTGCTCAATCATTGCACAAGAAATCTGCCAAGCCACCTCCATTAGAGCCACCTCAAGAAAACTCAAGATTTGCAAGATCTCCTTCCTCCCCCAACCAAAGCTCTTGATCTTTGGAGATTCGAAGGAGAAGACACCGATCTACATCCTCACCGAAGCGATTCTCATTTCCCCCTCTCTTGATTGAGGGATCTCATGCTAGTGTTCCTATTTGGTTCCCTAGTTGATTTGTGTTTATGTATTGTTGTTGATTGTTGTGTTGTAACAGATTTGGGAGCCTCCAATTCGGTTGTGGATGTGTGCCCCAAGAACCTTGTAAAGGCCCGGTTTCCGCCTCGAGGAAATCCCTTAGTGGAAGTGGGCTAGGCCTTCGTGGCGTTGCTCACCGGAGATCTGAGTGAAGCCTTCGTGGCTGTTGGTTTGGCTTTCGTAGCAACCACACTCCTCCAAACATAGACGTACCTTCTTGCAAAGGAAGGGAACTACGGGAATCATCTCCGTGTCATCACGTGCTCCACTCTCGGTTACCTCTATCCTATTCTATCTCTTATATTGCTTAGCTATATCTTGCTTAGTTGTTAGCCTTGTCATATAGGTAAATTCACTTAGTTGCATATCTAGAGAATTTACCTTTTGTGTCAAGCCTAAATTGAAAAAGAACTAAAAATTGGTTAGCACCTATTCACCCCCCCTCTAGGTGCGGCATACGATCCTTTCAATTGGTATCAGAGCCTTGGCTCTTATTTCGGGCTTAACCGCCTAAGAGTATGCCGGACGATGGACCTTCGGAAGGGGAGACTAGGCCGGTCACCATGGAGGATATCAATTTGTTGAAGTCATCCATGGATGCTCAAATGGAAAGCATGAGAAAAATGATTTCCGAGCTTTTGGCTCCTCCCCGTCCCGTGGCTCCCACCTTAGAGGTTAATATCACGGATGCGGTTGTAGAGGGTGATACTTCGGTATTACCTTCTGCTACCACACCCATGGATGGTGATAACTTAAACACTATCAAACCCCCCATTGCATCTCCCAAGGGAACTAGTGGAAGTGAGAGCTACAATCGAGTACCTCCACCTTTCCAATCACCCGATATACCGGTTCCCCATCCTCATATAAACATCCGGGCGACCCACCTAAGTTTTCCGTTAATGATTACGATACTTGGCAATTTGAGTTTAGCTCTCATGTTCGCAGTGCCTCCAATGAACTTTGGAGAATCATCGAGGAAGGCTTCAATCCCTACAACCCCAAGAAGTTGACTAGAAGAGAAGCGGTTGATAGTCAACTCAACAACACCGCCTTGCACATGATTCAAACTGCCGTGGGGACAAAGGAGTTGTCTCGTGTTCGGCATTTCACCACCGCCAAGGATGCTTGGGATGCTTTGGACGCGAGTTGCATTGGAAGTGAGAGCACAAGAAGGAACAAGTATAATGCTCTTCGGAATAAAGCCGAAGGATTCATGAGGCTTCCGGATGAAGATCATGAAGACATGTATGGAAGACTCCTCACCGTTGCCGACGCCTTCCGGATTGTTGGAGCCACTCACATTAATGACTCTTGGATCAAGGAGAAGTACATTGAGTGCATGATGCCGTTCGAGCCTATTGATGTCAAGACTCTTGTCGGAAGAGAGTGATATGCCTCTCTCACCTCTCAACAAGCCGTGCACGAGATGCAAGCTCTCAAGGTGCTTGAGCAAAACTCTCATGATTCCCGCAATCGTGCCATTGGGATGACAAAAGGGTCCAACCTTGCCTTGGTGGTTGACCCCGTGCAAGAAGTGATTCCTCAAGAATCTTATAGGGCATCTTGGAGCATGACCTATCCGGAAGACTTGGAACACCACTACCATGACCACATGGCATTCCATGCAAACACCTTTGGGATTGATCCTTCCAAGGCCAAGGAGGACAACATCAAGAGAAACAACTCAAGGGGTCCCTCAAGCTCGGGCCCAAGAACAAGATCTTGCTACAATTGCAATGACAAGCGCCATTTCATTGCCGAATGTCCCTATGAGAATAGGGAGACTCATGGTGGAAGGCTCATCCCCAAGGACAAGAGCAAAGACTCAAAGGGAAAATATTCAAAGCCCCCCAACAAGAAATTCTATAACAAGAATAAGAAGGGAAAGAGGCCCTCAAGGATTGTGCTAGTGGCTAATGAAGAATACTCTTCCGATGAGATTGCAAGTGCTAGTGATGATGAAGAGGAAAGCTCAAGAGAAGTGGCCGCCATTGTCACCACCAACATTCCCTCTTCCTCTCTCTTTGATTCACCCAATGAGAACCCTCAACGCAAGAATGCACATTGCTTCATGGCAAGGTCCACCTTGGACACATCTATTGTGCTATCAACTCAAGAAGAGTATACATCCGGAGATGAAGATGTTGATGATGAAGAAGATGCAACCTCAAATGGATTGGTTGCCCTTGCCTCCCTCTCTACTAACTCTTCATCAACAAGTGAATCTCCCAATGAGGTCATTCATGTGGAGGAAGAAAGTTGCCTCATGGCTAAATCTTCCGAGGTATCATCTCCCAACCCCTCTATGCCTAACATTTCTAATGATCTAGGGGTTGACCCCGCTAGTCTAAAAGTGAAACAAGAAATGCTAGAGTTTGATGATTTCATTAATAACCTACAAGGTAACACTAAGAAGCATGTTTCAAGTCTCATGGTACGTATGGCTCAACTAAATGATACTCTTGAGAAAAAGTGCCAAATAGAGAGAGAAGACTCTCTAGAAATACATGCTCTTAAAAATGCTCTGGAGGAATGTCAAGAAACTATAGCATCTCTTGAAGAGAAGCTAGAAAATCTTGAAGAACCTCAAGATAAACTTAACAAGCTCACTAAAGCTAGAGACCTTGCTAGAGCTAAGACTAAAGTGCTTATAAAGGAAAATGCCAAATTTGGTGTTGATCATGAGAAACTTGTGAAGGATCTAGATGAACTAGACAAGGCTCACAAGGCCTTGAAGAGTGAATACTCTCTCCTCTCCGAGTCTTATGAGCAACTTCAAATTCGGCTTGCTTCATATGACATACCTAGTACCTCTACTCCTTCATGTGAACATGCAAATATTATTGAGGAAAATGCTAGGTTGAAAGATGAACTTGCTAAGGCCTCCTCTCCCCAAAGTAAACTTTCCTTGGATGATCTTTTGAGTAAGCAAAGGTCAAACAATGGGAAGGAGGGACTTGGTTTTAATACCAAGGCTAAGAATGCAAACAAGAAAAAGGCTAAGCCCGCACATGAGAAAGCTAATGGTGAAACCCGAAAGGGCAAAACCATTAATGATGATGGTGCGGGAATAGATAACCCTCACTATGTTCTCTTTAAAGATTATTATGGTGATGTTTATGCTAAATATGTTGGTCCATATGATGGTTATGTTGCTTGGTCTATTTGGGTTCCAAAGACCCTTGTTGCTAACAAAAGAGGACCCATTGAAAAATGGGTACCTAAATCCAAGAATTGATCTCATGTAGGACTATGCCGCCGGAGGTTCAAAATGGGTACTTGATAGTGGATGTACAAGTCATATGACCGGCGGCAAGAACCTCGTCAAGGAGTTGAGGCCCAACATAAATCATATCACCGTCTCCTTTGGCGATAATTCTACATCCGAGGTATTGGGTTTTGGCAAGGTTGTGGTTGCACACAACATTACTCTTGTGGATGTCATGCTTGTCAAAACCCTTGGTTACAATTTGCTTTCCGTTTCCGCCCTTGGCAAGATGGGTTTCGCCGTCTTTATTGATAATGATATTGTGGTCCTCTTGTGGAGCAAGACTCTAAAAGTCGCATTCGTTGGGTATCGCGAACACAACTTGTATGTGGTGGACTTTTCGGGGACCACCACGAAAAGTGCGATGTGCCTATTCGGAAAGGCGGACGTGGGTTGGTTGTGGCATCGCCGCCTAGCCCATGTCAACATGAGAACTTTGCAAAGTCTTCACAAGGGGAACCATATTGTGGGACTAATGGAAAATGTGTCTTTTGCCAAAGATCGTGTTTGTAGGGCTTGTGTTGAAGGCAAAATGCATGACTCTCCGCACCCAAGCAAGACCATCATCTCTTCCAAGAGGATGTTGGAGCTCCTTCATGTGGATCTCTTTGGTCCCGTTACTCATGCAAGCCTTGGTGCGAAGAAACATTGCTTGGTGATTGTCGATGACTACTCAAGATACACTTGGGTCTACTTTCTCAAGACGAAAGATGAGACTCAACAAATATTCATTGACTTTGCTACCGAGGTGCAACGCCAACACAACCTCCTCATTATGGCAATAAGAAGTGACAACGGCTCCGAGTTCAAGAACTACACACTCAATGATTTTCTTAGTGATGAGGGGATTCGTCATCAATATTCCATCGCTTACACCCCTCAACAAAATGGTGTTGCGGAGAGGAAGAACCGGACTCTTATGGATATGGCAAGGTCTATGATGGCGGAGTATAAATCCCGCTATAACTTTTGGGCCGAAGCTATCTCCACCGCTTTTCACTCCTCCAACCGGCTCTATCTCCGCAAGGGCTTGAACAAGACTCCATATGAAATACTCACCGGGAACAAGCCTAATATCTCATACTTCAAGGTGTTCGGGTGTAAGTGTTTCTACAAAATCAAAGGGGTTCGTTTATCTAAATTTGCTCCTAAAGCTTTGGAGGGTATATTTGTTGGTTACGGTGCCGAGTCTCACACTTATAGAATCTTTGATATAGCCTCCGGGATTATCATTGAATCTTGTAGTGTGAGGTTCGAAGAAAATGATGGCTCCCAAGTGGGGCAAGTTGATGTATGTGCAGGTGATGAAATACCTCAAGATGCCATAGTAAGAATGGGTGTGGGATTTTTCCGCCCCGTTGAGGGACACGGTGTGGCGTCTCGGGAAGGACTATGCTCTACCACGGTGGAGCCCTCATCTTCTCAACATCAACAAACCCCATCAAGTGAAGCAAATGATGCACCAACCCAAGAACAAGAACAAAACCCTCCCTCTAGTGTGCAAGATCAAGGACAAGATCAAGGGCAAGATCAAGGACAAGATCAAGGACAAGATCAAGGTCAAGATCAACCAAGAATTCATGATGGTTCCGGCGAGTATCCATTTGATATTTGCTCCGCACCAAATGATTCCAAGATCAAGCACATGATGTTGAGCACCCACAAGAAATTGTAGTTGCTCAAGTTGAAGGTCAAGACGGGGACCCAAAAGATCAAGTTGATCAAGTGATACCTCCAAGGCCAAGAAGAACCAAGGAGGAGATCGAGGCACGTCGTCTAGCAAGAAGAGAAAGGAACCTTGAGCTTCGTGATCACACTCATGGTAAGGTTCTTGGTGATATAAGGGCGAAGGTTTCCACAAGAAGGCAATTGGCTAATTTTAGCAACCATCATGCTTATATCTCCTTAGTGGAACCCAAGAAAGTATTTGAAGCCCTTGAAGATTCGGATTGGTTGGAAGCTATGCACGAAGAACTCAACAACTTCAAGCGCAACAAAGTGTGGACCTTAGTAGAGAAGCCAAAGGGGTGCCGCAATGTTATTTGCACTAAATGGATATTCAAGAACAAGCAAGATGAGTTTGGAAATGTTGTGAGGAACAAGGCAAGATTGGTGGCTCAAGGGTTCTCTCAAGTTGAGGGAATTGAATTTGGAGAAACCTATGCTCCCGTGGCTCGCCTTGAGTCCATCCGTATCCTACTTGCTTATGCATCGCATCATAACTTTAAGTTACAATAAATGGATGTGAAAAGTGCATTTCTTAATGGTCCTTTGCATGAAGAGGTTTATGTTAAGCAACCCCCGGGGTTCGAGGATCTCAACTTCCCTAACCATGTCTACAAGCTCGATAAAGCTCTTTATGGTCTCAAACAAGCTCCTAGAGCTTGGTATGAGCACCTTAAGGAATTATTGGTAGACCGTGGGTTTGATGTTGGGCTAATCGATCCCACTCTTTTTACTAAGAGGGTCAATGGGGAGCTTTTCGTTTGCCAATTATATGTTGATGATATTATCTTTGGCTCTACTAACAAAGCTTTCAATGATGAATTCTCAAAGCTTATGACCGATAGGTTTGAGATGTCTATGATGGGAGAGATGAAGTTCTTCCTTGGTTTTGAGATCAAGCAATTGAGAGGAGGAACCTTCATCAACCAAGCAAAATATCTCCAAGACATGATCAAGAGGTTCAAGATGACCGAGATGAAAGGTGTTGCCACTCCTATGGTTACCAAATGTCATCTTGCACTTGATCCCAATGGTAAAGAGGTGGATCAAAAGGTATATCGCTCCATGATTGGATCCTTGCTTTACCTTTGTGCATCTAGACCGGACATAGTGTTGAGTGTTGGTGTGTGTGCAAGGTATCAAGCTTCTCCTAAGGAGAGCCACATGATAGCTCTCAAGAGAATCTTTCGATATTTGGTTGATACCCCAAGATATGGTATTTGGTACCCCAAAGTCTCAAGTTTTATTCTCAATGGATACACCGATGCGGATTGGGCGGGAGACAAGGATGATAGGAAATCAACCTCCGGGGCTTGCCAATTTCTTGGTAGGTCCTTGGTGTGTTGGTCATCTAAGAAGCAAAATTGTATATCTCTCTCCACCGCCGAAGCCGAATATGTTGCCGCCGCAAGTGGATGCACTCAATTGTTATGGATGAGGCAAACTTTAAAGGAATACGGTGTCATTTGTGACAAAGTGCCTTTATTATGTGACAATGAAAGTGCTATCAAGATTGCCTATAATCCGGTGCAACATTCAAGAACGAAGCATATTGAGATCCGGAATCATTTCATTAGGGATCATGTTGCCCGTGGTGATATTGAGCTTATCTATGTTCCTACCAAAGATCAACTTGCCGATATATTCACGAAGCCTCTTGATGAAGCAAGGTTCACTTATTTGAGGAATGAGCTAAATATCATTGATTCAAGGAGCATAGCTTGACCATCTTGCAAACACACCTTCGTCTCAAAACTTTATTTGGTTTAGATGTGGGCATGGAAATAGGGGGAGTGCGGTTTAAATTATTGAGCTATCCCTCCCCCCATAATGCCAACATTAAAGAAATCATTCTCTTTATATCATATGTTGATATGTGAGCTTCAATGATGAGTAGTGGCTTGGACCCAGGATATATCTTCGTGGTGCCATGCCACAACACTCATATATGGTGGCCTAGGCCACCACACTCTTCTTTGTGAAGAGTTGGAGTTATTTGGATCTTATCGCCTTTTATTTGACATCTCCATGTTCTTATGGGAAATCACTCTAGTTTGGCCTTATTTGCTCATATCTTGCAAACTTGAGTGATCATGTACCATTAACAGTTTGTATCTTCTAAAACCTAAGCCTACTCTCTCCTATAAGCCACTTCCATCTTGCTCATTTGTCATGTTTGGTAAAGAACTTGGAGTTTGAGGTTTTTCGGTCGGATGATCTAGGTTGCTCCATCTTATTGGTAAATTTGCATCTTATATGTGACGTGATACATTATTGCATCGCATATGGGTCTATGCAAATAACCAACAAAAGATGGGCCGGATTCCCGGTGTTCTGGAATTTCCCAGAAAACCGGATAATTCGGCCCCAGGGCACCCCGGAAAATCCGGCCTGGCCGGATTATCCGCCCCAAACTAGGGCCGGATTATCCGGCCTGGGCAGATCGTGAAAGGGCTGAGGACGAGGCCGCGGGGGGCAAACGGTTCACACCACCCCCACGCGCCTCTCTCTCCTCTCTCTCCTCTCAAGGTCACCGGAACTCCTCCTCCTCGTCGGAGACGCTCCGTCCGCTCCCTCTCGGAGTTTTTGGGTGGATCGGGTGCCTCTCCTCCCTAGCTACCTTCTCCTCCAAGCGGTTTCCACAATGGATGTGGGTATGATTCACAATCTCTAACCCTAGATGTTGTGTTTTATATGTGCTATTTTCTTGATGGAATTGGTGTCTAGTTGTTCCAAATCAAGTGTAGTGTACTCCTCTTGCATGCTATGAGGCCGATCTGGTCTTAGACAAGTTTTTGATTGGAAAACTGCAAGTTTCGCAGGGTCGGATTATCCGGGCCCCGCGCAGGCCGGATTATCCGGCCTGGCCGGATTATCTGCCCCCAGGGGACACCGGATTATCCGGCCTGGAGCTTCATCGCCGCTGCAGTTTTGTTTCAATCTATCATGTCTAGATTTGTACCGACTTATAGTATGTTTCTAGAGTATATTACTTTATCTTACATGACTGATACGTCTCCGACGTATCGATAATTTCTTATGTTCCATGCCACATTATTGATGTTATCTACATGTTTTATGCACACTTTATGTCATATTCGTGCATTTTCTGGAACTAACCTATTAACAAGATGCCGAAGTGCCGCTTGTCTGTTTTCTGCTGTTTTTGGTTTCAGAAATCCTAGTAAGGAAATATTCTCGGAATTGGACGAAATCAAAGCCCAGGGGCCTATTTTCTCACGAAGCTTCCAGAAGTCCGAAGGAGAGACGAAGAGGGGCCACGGAGGGGCCACACCATAGGGCGGCGCGGCCCCCCCCTAGGCCGCGCCGGCCTGTAGTGTGGGGCCCCCGTGCCGCCTCTTGACCTGCCTTCCGCCTATAAAAAGTCTCCGTGACGAAACCCCCGCACCGAGAACCACGATACGGAAAACCTTCCGCAGACGCCGCCGCCGCCGATCCCATCTCGGGGGATCCAGGAGATCGCCTCCGGCACCCTGCCGGAGAGGGGAATCATCTCCCGGAGGACTCTACGCCGCCATGGTCGCCTCCGGTGTGATGTGTGAGTAGTCTACCCCTAGACTATAGGTCCATAGCAGTAGCTAGATGGTTGTCTTCTCCCCATTGTGCTATCATTGTCGGATCTTGTGAGCTGCCTAACATGATCAAGATCATCTATCTGTAATTCTATATGTTGCGTTTGTTGGGATTCGATGAATAGAGAATACTTGTTATGTTGATTATCAAAGTTATATCTATGTGTTGTTTATGATCTTGCATGCTCTCCGTTATTAGTAGATGCTCTGGCCAAGTTGATGCTAGTAACTCCAAGAGGGAGTATTTATGCTCGATAGTGGGTTCATGTCTCCGTGAATCTGGAGGGGTGACAAGAACCTCTAAGGTTATGGATGTGCTGTTGCCACTAGGGATAAAACATTAGTGCTATGTTCAAGGATGTAGTCACTAGTTACATTACGCGCAATACTTAATGCAATTGTCTGTTGTTAGCAACTTAATACCGGAGGGGTTCGGATGATAACCCGAAGGTGGACTTTTTAGGCATAGATGCAGTTGGATGACGGTCTATGTACTTTGTCGTAATGCCCAATTAAATCTCACTATACTCATCATGATATGTATGTGCATGGTCATGCTCTCTTTATTTGTCAATTGCCCAACCGTAATTTGTTCACCCAACATGCTCGTTCGTCTTATGGGAGAGACACCTCTAGTGAACTCGTGGACCCCGGTCCAATTCTCTTTACTCGAAATACAATCTACTACAATACTTGTTCTACTCGTTTTCTCGCAAACAATCATCTTCCACACAATACGGTTAACTCTTTGTTACAGCAAGCCGGTGAGATTGACAACCTCACTGTTTCGTTGGGGCAAAGTACTTTGGTTGTGTTGTGCAGGTTCCACGTTGGCGCCGAATCACCGGTGTTGCGCCGCACTACATCCCGCCGCCATCAACCTTCAACGTGCTTCTTGACTCCTACTGGTCCGATTAAACCTTGGTTTCTTACGAGGGAAACTTGCCGCTGTGCGCATCACACCTTCCTCTTGGGGTTCCCAACGGACGTGCCAACCACACGCATCAAGCAAATTTCCGGCGCCGTTGCCGGGGAGATCAAGACACGCTGCAAGGGGAGTCTCCACTTCTCAATCTCTTTACTTTGTTTTTGTCTTGCTTAGTTTTATTTACTACTTTGTTTGCTGCACTAAATCAAAATACAAAAAAATTAGTTGCTAGTTTTACTTTATTTGCTATCTTGTTTGCTATATCTAAAACACAAAAAAAAAAAAAAATAGTTTACTTGCATTTACTTTATCTAGTTTGTTTTATTTACTGTTGCTAAAATGGCCAACGCTGAAAACACTAAGTTGTGTGACTTCACAACCACAAATAATAATGATTTCTTATGCACACCTATTGCTCCACCTGCTACTACAGCGAGAATTCTTTGAAATTAAACCCGCTTTATCGAATCTTGTTATGCGAGAGCAATTTTCTCGGTGTTAGTTCTGATGATGCTCGCTGCCCATCTTAATAATTTTGTTAAATTATGTGAAATGCAAAAATATAAAGATGTAGATGGTGATATTATTAAACTAAAATTGTTCCCTTTCTCATTAAGAGGAAGAGCTAAAGATTGGTTGCTATCTCTCGCCTAAGAATAGTATTGATTCATGGACTAAATGCAAGGATGCTTTTATTGGTAGATATTATCCCCCCTGCTAAAATTATATCTTTGAGGAGTAGCATAATGAATTTTAAACAATTAGATACTGAACATGTTGCTCAAGCTTGGGAAAGAATGAAATCTCTGGTTAAAAATTGCCCAACCCATGGACTGACTACTTGGATGATCATCCAAACCTTCTATGCAGGACTAAATTTTTCTTCACGGAATTTATTGGATTCAGCTGCTGGAGGTACCTTTATGTCCATCACTCTTGGTGAAGCAACAAAGCTTCTTGATAATATGATGATCAATTACTCTGAATGGCACACGGAAAGAGCTCCACAAGGTAAGAAGGTAAATTCTGTCGAAGAAACCTCTTCCTTGAGTGATAAGATTGATGCTATTATGTCTATGCTTGTGAATGATAGGACTAATATTGATCCTAATAATGTTCCGTTAACTTCATTGGTTGCACAAGAAGAACATGTTGATGTAAACTTCATTAAAAATAATAATTTCAACAACAATGCTTACCGGAACAATTCTAGTAACAACTATAGACCATATCCTTATAATAATGGCAACGGCTATGGTAATTCTTATGGGAATTCTTACAACAATAATAGGAGTTCACCCCCTGGACTTGAAGCCATGCTTAAAGAATTTATTAGTACACAAACTGCTTTTAACAAATCCGTTGAAGAAAAGCTTGGGAAAATTGATATACTTGCTTCTAAAGTCGATAGTCTTGCTGTTGATGTTGATCTTTTGAAATCAAAAGTTTTGCCTAATGAGAATCATCATAATAAAATTACTACTACAGCAAATGCCATTCAAGTTAGAATTAATGAGAATATAAGATTAATGGCTGAACTGCGTGCTAGGTGGGATAGAGAAGAAAATGAAAAACTAGCTAAAGAAAAGAATATAGCTAAAGTTTGGACTATTACCACCACTAGTAATGCTAATGCTACACATGTTGCTGCACCTCCTACTCATACTAATAAAAGAATTGGTGTTAGCAATGTTTCCACTTCTAATGCAAAGCGCGAAAACCGCTCGAAATCGCTAAAACTCGCTGAAATCGCCTTTGATAAAGCTCGCTGAAATTTTTTCCAACATTGGGGATGATGATCCCATTGCTTTAGATTATAATGGTTTGAATTTTGATGATTGCCATATCTCTGAAGTTATAAAGTTCTTGCAAAAACTTGCTAAAAGTCCTAATGCTAGTGCTATAAATTTGGCTTTTACACATCATATTACAAATGCTCTTATAAAAGCTAGAGAAGAGAAACTAGAGCGCGAAGCCTCTATTCCTAAAAAGCTAGAGGATGGTTGGGAGCCCATCATTAAGATGAAGGTTAAAGATTTTGATTGTAATGCTTTATGTGATCTTGGTGCAAGTATTTCTGTTATGCCTAAGAAAATCTATAATATGCTTGACTTGCCACCGCTGAAAAATTGTTATTTGGATGTTAATCTTGCTGATCATTTTACAAAGAAACCTTTGGGTAAAGTTGATAATGTTCGCATTACCGTTAACAATAACCTTGTTCCCGTTGATTTTGTTGTCTTGGATATTGAATGCAATGCATCTTGTCCCATTATATTGGGAAGACCTTTTCTTCGAACTATTGGTGCTATTATTGATATGAAGGAAGGTAATATAAAATATCAATTTCCTCTCAAGAAAGGTATGGAACACTTCCCTAGAAAGATAATGAAGGTACCTTTTGATTCCATTATGAGAACAAATTATGATGTTGACACTTCGTCTCTTGATAATACTTGATACACACTTTCTGCGCCTAGCTGAAAGGCGTTAAAGAAAAGCACTTATGGGAGACAACCCATGTTTTTACCTACAGTACTTTGTTTTTATTTTGTGTCTTGGAAGTTGTTTACTACTGTAGCAACCTCTCCTTATCTTAGTTTTGTGTTTTGTTGTGCCAAGTTAAGCCGTTGATAGAAAAGTAAGTACTAGATTTGGATTACTGCACAGTTCCAGATTTCTTTGCTGTCACGAATCTGAGTCCACCTCCCTGTAGGTAGCTCAGAAAATTAAGCCAATTTACGTGCATGATCCTCAGATATGTACGCAACTTTCATTCAATTTGAGCATTTTCATTTGAGCAAGTCTGGTGCCATTTTAAAATTCGTCAATACGAACTGTTCTGTTTTGACAGATTCTGCCTTTTATTTCGCATTGCCTCTTTCGCTATGTTGGATGAATTTCTTTGATCCATTAATGTCCAGTAGCATTATGCAATGTCCAGAAGTGTTAAGAATGATTGTGTCACCTCTGAATATGTCAATTTATATTGTGCACTAACCCTCTAATGAGTTGTTTCGAGTTTGGTGTGGAGGAAGTTTTCAAGGATCAAGAGAGGAGTATGATGCAACATGATCAAGGAGAGTGAAAGCTCTAAGCTTGGGGATGCACCCGGTGGTTCACCCCTGCATATTCTAAGAAGACTCAAGCGTCTAAGCTTGGGGATGCCCAAGGCATCCCCTTCTTCATCGACAACATTATCGGGTTCCTCCCCTGAAACTATATTTTTATTCCATCACATCTTATGTGCTTTTTCTTGGAGCGTCGGTTTGTTTTTGTTTTTTGTTTTGTTTGAATAAAATGGATCCTAGCATTCACTTTATGGGAGAGAGACACGCTCCGCTGTAGCATATGGACAAGTATGTCCTTGGTTTCTACTCATAGTATTCATGGCGAAGTTTCTCCTTCGTTAAATTGTTATATGGTTGGAATTGGAAAATGATACATGCAGTAATTGCTATAAATGTCTTGGGTAATGTGATACTTGGCAATTGTTGTGCTCATGATTAAGCTCTTGCATCATATGCTTTGCACCCATTAATGAAGAAATACATAGAGCATGCTAAAATTTGGTTTGCATATTTGGTTTCTCTAAGGTCTAGATAATTTCTAGTATTGAGTTTGAACAACAAGGAAGATGGTGTAGAGTCTTATAATGTTTTCAATATGTCTTTTATGTGAGTTTTGCTGCACCGGTTCATCCTTGTGTTTGTTTCAAATAAGCCTTGCTAGCCTAAACCTTGTATCGAGAGGGAATACTTCTCATGCATCCAAAATACTTGAGCCAACCACTATGCCATTTGTGTCCACCATACCTACCTATACTACATGGTATTTTTCCGCCATTCCAAAGTAAATTGCTTGAGTGCTACCTTTAAAATTCCATCATTCACCTTTGCAATATATAGCTCATGGGACAAATAGCTTAAAAACTATTGTGGTATTGAATATGTAATTATGCACTTTATCTCTTATTAAGTTGCTTGTTGTGCGATAACCATGTTCACTGGGGACGCCATCAACTATTCATTGTTGAATTTCATGTGAGTTGCTATGCATGTCCGTCTTGTCTGAAGTAAGAGAGATCTACCACCATATGGTTAAGCATGCATATGTTAGAGAAGAACATTGGGCCGCTAACTAAAGCCATGCTCCATGGTGGAAGTTTCAGGTTTGGACAACAATCCTCAAATCTCAAATGAGAAAATTATTAATTGTTGGTACATGTTTATGCATAAAAGAGGAGTCCATTATCTCGTTGTCTATGTTGTCCCGGTATGGATGTCTAAGTTGAAGAATAATCAATAGCGAGAAATCCAATGCGAGCTTTCTCCTTAGACCTTTGTACAGGCGGCATAGAGGTACCCTTTGTGACACTTGGTAAAAACAATGCATTGTGATGATCCGGTAGTCCAAGCTAATTAGGACAAGGTGCGGGCACTATTAGTACACTATGCATGAGGCTTGCAACTTATAAGATATAATTTACATGATGCATATGCTTTATTACTACCGTTGACAAAATTGTTTCATGTTTTCAAAATCAAAGCTCTAGCACAAATATAGCAATCGATGCTTTTCCTCTATGGAGGACTATTCTTTTACTTTCAATGTTGAGTCAGTTCACCTATCTCTCTCCACCTCAAGAAGCAAACACTTGTGTGAACTCGTGCATTGATTCCTACATACTTGCTTATTGCACTTATTATATTACTCTATGTTGACAATATCCATGAGATATACATGTTACAAGTTGAAAGCAACCGCTGAAACTTAATCTTCTTTTGTGTTGCTTCAATGCCTTTACTTTGAATTATTGCTTTATGAGTTAACTCTTATGCAAGACTTATTGATGCTTGTCTTGAAGTGCTATTCATGAAAAGTCTTTGCTATATGATTCACTTGTTTACTCATGTCATATACATTGTTTTGATCGCTGCATTCACTACATATGCTTTACAAATAGTATGATCAAGATTATGATGGCATGTCACTCCGTAAATTATCCGTGTTATCGTTCTACCTCGCTCGGGACGAGCGTAACTAAGCTTGGGGATGCTGATACGTCTCCGACGTATCGATAATTTCTTATGTTCCATGCCACATTATTGATGTTATCTACATGTTTTATGCACACTTTATGTCATATTCGTGCATTTTCCGGAACTAACCTATTAACAAGATGCCGAAGTGCCGCTTGTCGTTTTCTGCTGTTTTTGGTTTCAGAAATCCTAGTAAGGAAATATTCTCGGAATTGGACGAAATCAAAGCCCGGGGGCCTATTTTCTCACGAAGCTTCCGGAAGTCCGAAGGAGAGACGAAGAGGGGCCACGGAGGGGCCACACCATAGGGCGGCGCGGCCCCCTAGGCCGCGCCGGCCCGTAGTGTGGGGCCCCCGTGCCGCCTCTTGACCTGCCCTTCCGCCTATAAAAAGTCTCCGTGACGAAACCCCCGCACCGAGAACCACGATACGGAAAACCTTCCGCAGACGTCGCCGCCGCCGATCCCATCTCGGGGGATCCGAGAGATCGCCTCCGCACCCCGCCGGAGAGGGGAATCATCTCCCGGAGGACTCTACGCCGCCATGGTCGCCTCCGGTGTGATGTGTGAGTAGTCTACCCCTGGACTATAGGTCCATAGCAGTAGCTAGATGGTTGTCTTCTCCCCATTGTGCTATCATTGTCGGATCTTGTGAGCTGCCTAACATGATCAAGATCATCTATCTCGTAATTCTATATGTTGCGTTTGTTGGGATCCGATGAATAGAGAATACTTGTTATGTTGATTATCAAAGTTATATCTATGTGTTGTTTATGATCTTGCATGCTCTCCGTTATTAGTAGATGCTCCGGCCAAGTTGATGCTAGTAACTCCAAGAGGGAGTATTTATGCTCGATAGTGGGTTCATGTCTCCGTGAATCCGGAGGGGTGACAAGAACCTCTAAGGTTATGGATGTGCTGTTGCCACTAGGGATAAAACATTAGTGCTATGTTCAAGGATGTAGTCACTAGTTACATTACGCGCAATACTTAATGCAATTTTCTCGTTGTTAGCAACTTAATACCGGAGGGGGTTCGGATGATAACCCGAAGGTGGACTTTTTAGGCATAGATGCAGTTGGATGACGGTCTATGTACTTTGTCGTAATGCCCAATTAAATCTCACTATACTCATCATGATATGTATGTGCATGGTCATGCTCTCTTTATTTGTCAATTGCCCAACTGTAATTTGTTCACCCAACATGCTCGTTCGTCTTATGGGAGAGACACCTCTAGTGAACCGTGGACCCCGGTCCAATTCTCTTTACTCGAAATACAATCTACCGCAATACTTGTTCTACTCGTTTTATGCAAACAATCATCTTCCACACAATACGGTTAACTCTTTGTTACAGCAAGCTCGGTGAGATTGACAACCTCACTCGTTTCGTTGGGGCAAAGTACTTTGGTTGTGTTGTGCAGGTTCCACGTTGGCGCCGGAATCACCGGTGTTGCGCCGCACTACATCCCGCCGCCATCAACCTTCAACGTGCTTCTTGACTCCTACTGGTCCGATTAAACCTTGGTTTCTTACTGAGGGAAACTTGCCGCTGTGCGCATCACACCTTCCTCTTGGGGTTCCCAACGGACGTGCCAACCACACGCATCAATGACTTATGAGCATTACCTTCTCTTTGCTACCCGCCTTTGCTTCTCACAGGTGGTGCTTCTCGGGGTGGTCGGAGACGCTCTAGGCATGATCGATCAAGTGACGAGTTTGCACCCAATGCACCTCGCAAGTCCGTCGCTTCAAGGAGGAAGAACAAGGAAGTGAGGGAGAACTACAAGGCCATGGACCCTATCTCTTATTCCGCTATCCGCATGAAGAACTGGTATGAAGACCTCCCAAGGGATGAAGAGATTGAGGGCAGGAGATACTGGTGCATGGAGCAGGATTTCATCTACAGGGACATCTATGAGCCCATGAAGAATCTGAGACCCATGCAAGCTATCGATGTGGACATTCTAGTTGTCAACAATCACTTTGAAGATGCTATCTGGGTAGCTGGCAGGTTGGGCTTGGTTGATATCATGAAGATTCAATGTGACTATAGCCCAGATTTGGTGAAGCAATTCTTTGCCACTTTAGCAATCAAGAAAGATGAGGAACACACTATGGAATGGATGACTGGTTCCTCTCACTGTAGTGCCACTCTGCGCCGATTTGCTGGTATTCTTGGAGTTCCTGCAGAAGGGGGTCGTCGCCTTCATGGACCACAGAAGACAGATAAGAATGCACTAGTGGATCTCTATACCTCAGTGGGAAAAGTTGGTTATGCCAAGGGGCTGCTTCCCATCTACAGTCAGTTGCTCCGGTTCTTTAGGGCAACCATTTGCCCAAGTGGTGGTAACAATGATGCTCTCCGGGGAGCCCTTGTGGACCTTATGCACCTCAGCTTTAAGTGTGCTCGTGATGTTAATGAGGAACGGAACTACACTGTTGATGTCATGGACTTCATCTTCCATGAGATCCATGATGCCATGGTCTCCCGGACCACCATACCTTATGCTCCCTACATCCAGCTTCTCATCAACAATTCTGTGGCTTTGGGTGGTGAAGACTTGAGCGGGTACCCTTTGATGAAGCACGGTGTCAAGAAGGCTTACAAACTTAAGCCAGTCTCTTCTGCTGTACCTGCACCTGACTCTTTCATGGGTGATGCTCGTTCTAGTGGTTTTGCTCCTGCTCGCCATCCTGATGTCCCGGCTATGAGGAAGCAAGTGAGCCGACTTAGTTGGTTTCAGCGTCACATCCTTTGCATGAACATTGAGATCCATAAGGAGAACTATGCGGCCAGCCGTGAGCGTTCTGAGATTAAGCATACTCAGGCGGTTATTCTACACAAGCTCAGTGGTGATCAAGGACCCCCGCCTCAGCCTCCAGCTCACCAAGGTTACAGTGGATGGCATTCTGCACAGGTTCCATGGAGTGATCTTGATGATTGCCTTCAAAGGTCCAACCTCACTCGCCGCTCTCCGGATGCACCTGACACTGAAGATGAAGATGAGGAAGCGGCATACCAGTCCGATGATGATGATGCCTCCGAGTGATTCCCATGGGACGTGTAGCATCGCGCTTGTCCCCTTTTTGGCGTCTCGATGCCAAAGGGGGAGAAGTGTTCTATTAGGACTCTCGGGGATTTGCATGGTTTGGGCACAAGCATATGCGTTTATCATTCTTATATTGCTTGTGTTCCCTCTTATTTGAACTATTTGGTTTGTTTGTGTGCCGTTCAAAACTATGTGCTATGTGGTGTGAGACATTGTTATGGTTTTCGGATTTCTATTTGTTGAGATCAAGGATATTACATTTTGTGTGATGTTATATCTCCGTATTATATATCTACACATGGGTATGATTTCTTGCATCCTATCTCAACTTCATATTTGTCGATGTCTATTGTTAGAGCTCATGTTGGATATCTCTTGTGTTGAGGCACCTCTCTCCTATGTGTTGTGTATTTGTATTCAAATGCAAATTACTTATATGCACACATGTAGGGGGAGTGCCTCTATGTTTTGCCATCATGCTTGTCTCTATAGTGATTCTCTTGCAAATCCGTATATTGTCATCAAACACCAAAAAGGGGGAGATTGAAAGAACATCTCTCACATTATGTTTTGTGTGTTTGATGTCAATATATGTGATACACTAATGTTTGTTTAAGTGGCACAAGGATTACATAGATACATATTCATGTGTGTTGGATATGGTCGGTCTGTCAAAAGAAATCAGCAAAATGTTGGTCAGGCCGGATAATCCGGGCCGGATATTGCGGAAATATCCGGCCCCCAGTTTTCGGCTAAGTCTTTGAGGAAAAGCAGCGCAGTATAGGGGCCGGACATTTGCCCGGATATTGTCCCGGTTTTGTACCAGGGCCGGAATATCCGGGCCGGATATTTTGGAAATATCCGGCCCCCTCGAATTTGGCTAAGGACCTGAAGAAAAACAAGTCTGGCATGGGGCCGGACATTTGGCCGGATTTTGTCACGGTTTTGTCCCGAAGGCCGGATTATCCGGGGGGGGGGGGCGGATTATCCGGCCCTTACTTAGGCCGGAATATCCGGCCCCCCGGCAGCTGCAACGGCTCATTTTCTGGGGGGGTATAAATACCCCCTTCTTCTACCTTGGATGCTTGCTCAATCATTGCATAAGAAATCTGCAAAGCCACCTCCATTAGAGCCACCTCAAGAAAACTCAAGATTTGCAAGATCTCCTTCCTCCCCCAACCAAAGCTCTTGATCTTTGGAGATTCGAAGGAGAAGACACCGATCTACATCCTCACCGAAGTGATTCTCATTTCCCCTCTCTTGTTTGAGGGATCTCATGCTAGTGTTCCTATTTGGTTCCCTAGTTGATTTGTGTTGATGTATTGTTGTTGATTGTTGTGTTGTAACAGATTTGGGAGCCTCCAATTCGGTTGTGGATGTGTGCCCCAAGAACCTTGTAAAGGCCCGGTTTCCGCCTCGAGGAAATCCCTTAGTGGAAGTGGGCTAGGCCTTCGTGGCGTTGCTCACCGGAGATCTGAGTGAAGCCTTCGTGGATGTTGGTTTGGCTTTCGTAGCAACCACACTCCTCCAAACGTAGACGTACCTTCTTGCAAAGGAAGGGAACTACGGGAATCATCTCCGTGTCATCGCGTGCTCCACTCTCGGTTACCTCTATCCTATTCTATCTCTTATATTGCTTAGCTATATCTTGCTTAGTTGTTAGCCTTGTCATATAGGTAAATTCACTTAGTTGCATATCTAGATAATTTACCTTTTGTGTCAAGCCTAAATTGAAAAAGAACTAAAAATTGGTTAGCACCTATTCACCCCCCCTCTAGGTGCGGCATACGATCCTTTCACATTCGCTCTCTATCACCCGATCTCTTCCACAGCACATCGCCGGAGTTCATCACGTTGCCGTCGATGGAGGCCACCCCGGCGTCTATCAAGTGGGTGGCTAGAAGCGCACGAGTTCGCTGATCATTCTGGTAGAAGGAATCGAGAAGGAGCTTCACCAATCGAGCTAATTTTGGAATTTCCTTCCACGGAAGTTCATCGGAATCCGCGATGCCGTGCTCGTCTCCGACCATCTCAAGCTTCGCCGAGGGTCTCATCATCTTCCTGGTGAGCTTGCGCATCTTCCAAACCCATTAGTCCTCCCTAGCATCATCTGTAGCTCGCGTTTGATTCCTCGCCGGAGAGCACCGCCGCAAGCCATCGTTTCCGACAAAGCTCCGGTGAATCCCCGCACAAACCATCACCACCAGTAGCTTTGTTTCGTCGCCCTCGTTCAATTATGCCTAGCCGCGCATTTCAGGGAGCCAGAAATCGGCGGCGCCGTCCTCGTCTGGTCGCCGGCGTCAAGCCGACAGCGAGAGGGACGTGTTCCCCGCCACGTTAGAAGCTTTGACTAGTCTTCTGCCCGCGTGGCAGTTGACTGGTCAAAGGTCCCACTGGTCAGTGTCTTAGGCTAGGAGTGAACCGGTATGTGTAGTATTTCCGTTTAATTACAAATTCCAGAAAATCATTGAAACTTAAAAAATTCATATAAAATTCATTTCAACTCAGAAAAATATGATTAATATACCAAAATACTCACAAAAATAAACTCTATCCAAATAAAATATAAAACAAAAATGTGTGTCAAAATAAAAATTCACTTATTTTTAACTTTATTAATTATGCCTTTCCATTTGTTTTAAATACAATTTGAATTCAACAAATAGTTAAATATCAAAATTTAAATTTTAACTATTCAGTAACTAAGTAAAATGTTAAGATTAATTTTATTTATCATATTTTCATTAACTTAATTATTAGTGGTAATTCATAAACCCTAATTTGCAAATTACTATTTTCTATTTTCTTTAAATAGTAATAACTCAAGAAAATATTATAAGCCAATATTATTTTGGTAATTCAAAACTTATTTACTTAAACATCTTTAGTTAACAAGTCATTATTTTAAAACCCAGCAATAATTAAGGAACCCTGATTTCTAATTAAACCCTAATTAGTAATTATTTTAATTCTTAAACCCTCTAAAAATTAATAGCATGTTAAAATTATTAATAACTCTATTTCAACTACTTAATCACATTAGTTCTAGTACCAAGTATTACTTTAAGAATTGGATCATAATTTAGAAACCCTAGTTTTAATATAAGTTAGAATCTAGATCCCATTATTTTATGTGATCATTTGAAAATGCTTTAACCCTAAACCCTAGTTGCTTATCACATGTGATCATGTCAATGTCACCTTACATAGAGAACCATATTATGTGACCAACAAATACAAGTCATGATCCACTAACATAAAACCAAGTCGCATGAGATTATCATTTCATATCCCTATTCAAACCTATATGATTCCCTAAGTGTCACCTAGGTATAAACCCTAACTTGTTAATTGAATTAGTACCATTGAACACTATCCTATATACAATACCATTAAGATCAACCTCAATCATCAAACCCTAGTAAGAACCATAATGATAAACCTTAATACCAATCTTGTGTAGTAATGCACATCACATGCTCCTATTCCACTACACCCTACCTAGAAAGTAATAAGCCACTTAGATTAAAAGCAATTAGAGATTACTTAGTGAAGCAATGGTGAAACCATAGTAAATCCTAATAGCTAATTTATAGAACCATATTGATAACCATCCTTTGATATGATGCTTAGAAGAAACCATAGCAATAAACCTACCAACACTTGCTATATAGAAACCATTCCAAGTTAAGAACCAACTAGTTCCTATTAGTGAAACTAAATGAACCCAATAGTAAACCCTAGAGCTACATAGCTCCTATGTATAGTAGTTCATATTCTTATTTAACATGTTCTTCAAAAGTTATTCTTTTAAAGTACAAATGTCAATCAAACCATAGAAGCCATAGTTCTTATTCGAAATACTACTAATTTCTTAAACAACATGTTCTTCAAAGGTTATTCTTTTGAAGTATAGTATAAGTAATCATCAACCATGTTCTGTAGAACTTAAAATTGACAACTCTTCTTCACATATTATTCCATTACTATTCTTTATGTGTATGATTGTTATGATGTCTGATATCACTTGGTTATGATGCTAATATAACCAAACCCTAATAAGAACCTTGTTTGAGAACCATTCTAAAAGTGCAACCAACCCTAAAGAAATCTTTACAACTCATCCATCCTAAATCATCGAGGTTACGTTACGCTCGGGACGATTGCATCTCATACTATGCATTATAGCATCTTTGCCAGTTCTTTAAACATTGTCCTTACCGGACGATGATGGTATTTCAGCATTTGGAGTTATCACGCATCGAAGCTTTTGCCTGCATAATCTTGCAGTCAAGAAAGGCAAGTTCATCGCTTGCTCATGTCATTTGATTATTTGTATCAAACTATATGCAAAGTACTATACTTATCACTCATGCATTGAAAAGCAAAGTATTATTTTACAATTATGAATATGACTATGTGGTGGGCAATGGAACCATGGTATGTGTTGATATGGTGGAGGTTCCATTGCATGGGTACTACTCATCTAGGACTAAGTACCAATGCCGTCCAGTGATTCTAGCGCCGTACATATCGCGTTGACCATAAGATCTATAATGGCTCTGGGGAAGTCAGCTGTATCTTTTCCCTTCTGCACGCCAACAGACTGGTAGAGCTGCGGGGTGTTGGAGGCACTGCCGTAGGTTGGGATAGCCTTTTAAATCCCCATCCGTGTGTGATGTTGAGCTCTACGGTCTATGATGGATTGTCCGGAGTACACCGTGAGTAAAGCCCTATTATCGGGAGAAGTCTACTGGGGGTGTAGGGTCGGACAAAAGGGTGGGTTTGCAGTCGTGGAGAAGGCAGTGATTGGCTTGGACCTTACACCTGGCCCCACACCAAGGAAGTGTGGACGGGAACGATCACCCGGTTGGTATCAAGGATAAGTTCTCTTATGGGAAATGTAACGCACCTCTGCAGAGGATACCGAATTGTGATCTGTCACTCCTCGTTCGGGAAGGGAGCTGCGAACACGGCGGGAAAGGAACTCCACGAAGTTCGTTCAACTCGTGAAGACCGACGGGCATAGTTTTCAGAATAAAATAAACCTTTTGAAGAAATGTTTGTGAAAACTTGCATTGGCCTATGACTTTCTGGTCTATGGCTGTAGCTAGTGCATGATACACATATTTCCTAATATGAACTTGTTGAGTACGCTCGTACTCATTCCCTCCCATTTGAACCCCCTTCTTGGATCAAGGCACAGAAGGAGAAACTACCGTGGAACTCGAAGACAAAGGAGTCAACTGCAACAAGATAAAGAATTCAATCAAAGAAGTCAATGGAGTCAACTTCTGCATCAGCTATAATGGAATCCTAGACTAGTAATAGAAGGGAACTTTTCCCTAATCCTAGCACCTAAGTAGCTAGAGTTCTATAGCAAGCCAATTAGCTCTTAAACTTGAGTTAGCAATAAGATAGACTACGAGTCGTTCTTCTGGAGCTTTATTTGAAGTTTTACCTCACTCGTAAAGTAGGAGTCCGTATTGATCTTATGTAAACGGTTCGTGTGTACTTCTATAGACATACCTTGGACTCGCATATGTTTCTATTGTACCACTCTGAGAGATGTAATATGAGTGGAACGGTGTTTCACTTGTGTTATGTCAACGACTTGTATACTACACCATGCAGTGGTACGCTGGGTCATCACAGCTGGTATCAGAGCAAATGCTTTGACCCTAGGATTAAAACCCTTTAAAGGAGACCTATAGGTTTGGTAGTGTCTATAGGAAATGATTTAGCTAAGTCAACTATGCTAAACCAACCATTATTTTGACTTGAGATGGGTATTCACTTGAGAATAATCCTGACACACTTGAGTCAATATTTCTTATCTATATTTCTTAAATAAAGTTAGTTAGTTATCTTGCTTCATTCCAAATAACTAGAACACCTTTTGAAGCTTAAGATAATGGGTGGTAGTAGACCACAGTTGGTATACAACACATGGTAGTCCAAAGAGAGGATACAACCATAAGGAAGATATCCTATTGGAAGAAGCATACCAATACAAGTATGGTTAAGTAAGAGTCATTTAAAATGTCAAATGACTGATGGTAAGTAAGGAAGATAAGTTATATAAGGTAGTATATGTCTATGATGAGTCAATCATAGGAGGTAAGGAAGAGTGATAGGAGTATTTAAGTCTACTTGTCATGGTAAAGTTGGTAATCATATAGGATTCACTTGAGAATCATGATGTGATGGAGTAGAACATCATAAGTAAGATAACAGGAGTATGATGAGGAGTAGGATTTAAGGAATAGTTCAAAAGCTTAGGCCTTAAAATCCTAATAACTGTACCAAGTATGTTAGAACCATCGCCCTTAATTTAAAGAAGGCTTATTTAGTGCATATCACATAGAGAAATCCTAGATTTATAGGTAGTATATTCTAAACAATCATGTGTTTAGAGTAGACATGTTAGAACTAATTGTATTATAGGAAGTAGTCTTCAATAGCATATATATATGGTATACTATTTTGTTAGTACTTCCAAAGAAAACTAGGTTAACTTCAACTATCCCAGACCATTGTGTTTCAAGTTTGTTGCATTGCAAATGTGCAATTAAGATAAATGTTGAGACAAATAGTAGAAATTCACGTATTCGTGCTAAGTATCACAACCTAAACCTATCTTATGTGGTGTTATATACTACACATCTGATCCTGATGTTTAGGGACGTCTTACCCAACTATTATATTCAGGCATATAAGGATGTGTATTATAAGCACAAAGCTGGATTTTCTTGGACTTTATTGGATTTTCATTGATTGACTAGCTCTTACTTGATGTTATAGGTCTAGAGGGTAAAGGTACTCGTGTGAGGAAGTGACGAATTCTGAAGATTTTGAAGACAAGATGAAGGTTCACTAGAAGGAGGAAGTAAAGTTGTGAGAAGCAACCACAACAATTTGAAGGAAGGACCAATCAAAACTCATTTCTATCCTTAATCAAGGAGTACTTCAACATGGAAGTACCATGGAAGTGAGAAAAATAGTGAATATGGAGTAGTAGAAGTGGAGCCGTATTCATTATGGAAGAAGGGAATGCAAGTGAAGTCACTTACAATACTATTTTCATAGTGTCAACAAGTGGTTTTCTTGCAAAACAAACCCTAGAAGAAGGAAGATAGACAAGTGAAGTCGCAGCTGATATAATAAGACCGTAGCTAATATAGAATAGTCATGGAAAGGAAGTATGTGAAGTGAGGTATATCGTAACTAAACTATAAAAGTAGCCACATCTGGTAGGTAGATATTGACTAGAACCATAACATAGCCACAGCTGGTATCCAATAAGCCACATCTCGTGTTAGATAGTCTGCGTACTGGTAACAAATAGTCCGCAGCTTAATCGTTCTTTTACTCTAAAGGAAAGAGGGATTCCGCAGCTACCATCCCATAGCTGGTAAATATTTAGTTGGAGGATTCACAATGGATATCCACAATTGTGTGGATACACCACAAAGAATTCTTCGTGAGACTCTAGAAAAGTATAACCCTAAACCAGACTTAGACCAATCTTCTAACCTTGGAATTTAATGATTAGAAGAAAAGGAGTTTGAAGATCATTAGTAAACTCCAAGGGGGAGAGGAAGGCTAAAGGAGAAGTATTAAGATATTATTTGGAGTATGATGGACTAAGAAAAAGGTCTGAACTGAGAGAAAGTCCGATCTTATTTTTATAAGATTGTTGGGATGTATCCATACCAAAGTACTCTCAGGAGAATGTCAGACCAGAAGCCGAGGTTCATATCTCGAAGAAGTAAGGGTTAGACCATAACTTGAGTGGTTAATTGTAATTACTCAAAATCAAGAGAAATCAAGTAAGTCTAAAATAATGAAGTTGGATGAAGAAGATGTCGAAGGACATGTAAAGCTTAAGAAGGCTTAAGACCGAAGGGTTTGACCATACCAAAACTAATGATTATTATAAAGATTCCTTTCATGGAACCTAAAGAATCCAAAAGGAAGATAACTAGTATAAACTAGAAGCCATGATTGGATGGACTAAATGAGTCTAATCCATTCGTAGGACTAAACAACCAGGACCATGCCTATTGTAAATGCCTTACTAAGTACCATTACTTTTGTTATGGTAGTAAGGGACAATAATACCTTAGTTTAAACAAATCCTTTAGAATTAAGGGTTAGGCATCGCAGCTGGTAGAACCAAGCTTTGAGTATCCAAATAGGGAGATGTCACCACAACCATTAGTAAAGTCCATTAACACAATAAGATGTTCTAATCCAAGAACCTTTGGAGAGTAAGCCTATAAGCTTAGAGTGTTGGAAGAAATCATAGAATTGAAGAAAGTATGAGTGCCAGACATCAAAAGACTCCAGGAAGGAGCTGGACAAGGGATATATTCAACTATATCTAATGAGATCACTAGGGAGTTTGAAAGGATTGTGATCTGTTCAAGACATTTCAACATTCCGAAACATGAGAGCGTTCGAACTTCGGGACGAAGTTCAGTTTAAGGGGGAGAGGCTGTAATATCCCAGGTTTAGAGGCTATAAAATGAGAGAACACCAAAGTGTGCATTGCATTCATGCATAGAAAATCCGGGGAATTTTCGCGCTTTCAAATAAAACTTACCACGATGAATCGAAGTTTCACTTGACTTGCTGGAATTGAAGTAGATCATCAAGTCAAGCACTATAAACTTCACTGTGATCCTTGCTAAAACCTTGTTTTGGGCAGAGATGATTTGATCTATGGGCTAGATCAAATGGAATTAGTTTTACAATAAACAACACCTTAAGTAAGGGTCAACTACAAGATCTTACAAAGGATCTCAACTTGACATTCCTTACAACAACACTTGAATAATTATTCAACTATAAAACAAAGAACTCAATTAATTAAGAAACTATTCTATACTTATCTTATCCATGTCTTCTGTTAACTAAATGTTCCTACCATGAGTCACATGGTATATCTTTTCAACTACAATACTTGAATCAAGTCAATAACACTCATATTCATTTTTCATTTAACATTGACCATTCCAACCTTGTTTTCCAACTCATTCCATTAAACCTTAGAGAAAGGAGAGAATCATTAATATGCTTATATTGTCCATTGGGTAGAACTTAGTTTAATATTCAACCTATCTATGTGAGGTAAACTATTAATACTAATCAATGCTATAAGGAGTACAAGTCAAGTATTAAACCCTACTTGACCTAGCTCACACTTGATGGTAAGCATGAATCTATTCTTCTAGTAATTATAGAGAGGCAAGTGTTGTGATCATTCCAACTTGGTAATGATCATAAACCCTAGAGAGGAACCCTACCTATTCAGAAGAGCTCAACTTAAAGAGGTATACTCAAGTATATGGACTTATACTTGATCTTGGAGAGAGAACCATAATTCACAACTGAATTGTTATGAGGCCAATACTTTGATCACTACAAATTGGGTGATGATCATAAACCCTAAGAACCTAAGTGAGTGTGATTAGAGTAATAATAAAGAGAGATTAGTGAGGAATAAGTGGATCATGCCTAATGCATGATCTTATCTTATAAATTAAGATGATAAGTTAAACCTACATATTTTATCAATAGATCTCATCTATCACATGAAATGATAAATATATCAATAGTAATTAACCAAGCCAATCCTCATGCCTTGTGTAGAGTAGTTATGATATTATTTTTAAACCCTGTCTATCCAAACACTTGAGACAAACCTAGCATTGCCTTGATACAATAATTCTACCTAAGTGAGGAGGATAACCCTAGCCACTAAAACATGATCAAGCTTATACCATATTTTAATCCTAGTTGTGTATTACATTGGTGATCACTACTTAAACCCTAGACCACATTTCAATTTCAATCCAAGTATCACTTGGGAGGATAAGTATAACCCTGCCATACCTCATGCCTATTTAATACTTCAACTAGTGAAGCATCACCAAAACCCTAAACCTTTCACCTAGGATTCACCCCACATGAAATATTGTCCTAACTTGTGTATCAAGGATCACAAGTATAAACCAAGCCATATATGCTTATGGACTAAATGCCATTTGGTGAGAAGAGTAAAACCAATATCCAATTCTATTTGGTGTCCCAAGTACTTGTTTAGTTAACCAAATAGGAAAAGGTATCATAATTTGAATCATCACCTCAACAAGTGAATTGACTAATGAAGAGCTTGGGAATTATCCTAAGTAATCCAAGTTACAAGTTGCTAAGCAAGAGTAATAATTATAGAGTTTATTCAATCATCTTCTTAAAACCTTAGGAATAGTTCTCCACATGAAATCATGATCCAATCCATCCCTATTACCATCTACTTGAAACTCTAGCCATAATAAAAATTATATGAGAACAATCCATATTGTTAAGCACACTAGTTAAACCTAATAATATTTTCACGATGCACATGTTCTAAGTTTCAAACCATTTAAATAGATCTGGTTCCTAAATTAAAAAGGGAATTGAAATAACTAACTAAACCATTTCTATTTTACTTAAGCCTCACAAGATATCAATTAAATCCTAAACTAAATATCTGTTTAAAAAACAAGATTATACAGTAAGTATTATATTCAAGTTATGTTGATATCCAAACAAGTTAGAACCTGCAAGAACAAACAGAACTCAAATTTAAATCTAAACCAGAATAGAAAAACAGAAAAAGAAAACAGAAATTTGAAAAAGAAAATGGAGGGAAACTTACCTGGCAGCCCAGCATTTCAGCAGCCCGAAGCCAACAACGCAGCCCATCAGCTCGGCCCAGCCCACGAACAAACAGTCCACCTTACCGTTTCGGCAGAGAGAAGAAAAGGGGCTTCGTTCTTCTTCCCGGCGACGATAGCTCGACGGAGAAGCCTCTGCCACCTCCTCGACAAGGATAAGGACGCCGCCGGACCCCACTCGCTACTCCAGAGCCGAGATGAACTTCCTCTGCATCCGCTGCTAGTCAGAGCCTCAAGATTCCCGCACAGAAACCCTAACAGAGAGCACCGCCGTATCTGGACCGCTCGTCGCCGATGCTCGTCGTCGTTTCCGACCACCTCCAGCCCTATAAAGACCACCAAGAGGATCGCCGTACTCCTCTTGTTCACCTCACCACTCCAATCCCTCGCATTCGCTCTCTACCACCCGATCTCTTCCACAGCACATCGCCGGAGTTCATCACGTTGCCGTCGATGGAGGCCACCCCGGCGTCTATCAAGTGGGTGGCTAGAAGCGCACGAGTTCGCTGATCATTCTGGTAGAAGGAATCGAGAAGGAGCTTCACCAATCGAGCTAATTTTGGAATTTCCTTCCACAGAAATTCGTCGGAATCCGCGACGCCGTGCTCGTCTCCGACCATCTCAAGCTTCACCGAGGGTCTCATCATCTTCCTGGTGAGCTTGCGCATCTTCCGAACCCATTAGTCCTCCCTAGCATCATCTGTAGCTCGCGTTTGATTCCTCGCCGGAGAGCACCACCGCAAGCCATCGTTTCCGACGAAGCTCTGGTGAATCCCTGCACAAACCATCACCACTAGTAGCTTTGTTTCGTCGCCCTCGTTCAATTATGCCTAGCCGCGCATTTCAGGGAGCCAGAAATCGGTGGCGCCGTTGTGGTGACCCAGCGTACCACTGCATGGTGTAGTACACAAGTCGTTGACATAACACAAGTGAAACACTGTTCCACTCATATACATCTCTCAGAGTGGTACAACAGAAACATATGCGAGTCCAAGGTATGTCTATAGAAGTACACACGAGCTGTTCATAAGATCCACACAACCTCCTACTTTACAGTGAGGTAAAACTTCAAATAAAGTTCCAGAAGAACGACTCGTAGTCTATCTTATTGCTAACTCAAGTTTAAGAGCTGACTGGCTTGCTATAGAAATCTAGCTACTTAGGTGCTATGATTAGGGAAAGGTTCCCTTCTATTACTAGTCTAGGTTTCCATTATAGCTGATGCAGAAGTTGACTCCATTGACTTCTTTGATTGGATTCTTCATCTTGTTGCAGTTGACTCCTTTGTCTTCGAGTTCCACGGTAGTTTCTCCTTCGGTGCCTTGATCTAAGAAGGGGTTCAAATGGGAGGGAATGAGTACGAGCGTACTCAGCAAGTTCATATTAGGAAATAGGTGTATCATGCACTAGCTATAGCCATAGACCAGAAAGTCATAGGCCAATGCAAGTTTTCATAAACATTTCTTCAAAAGGTTTATTTTATTCTGAAAACTATGCCCGTCAGTCTTCACAGGTTGACTAGAACTTCGTGGAGTTCCTTTCCTGCCGCGTTCGCAATTCCCTTCCCGGAACAGGGAGTGATAGTCACAATTCTTGATACCCTCTGCAGAGGTGCGTTACTTTACCCCACAAGAGATCTTAACCATGTTGCCGGCCGAGAGTATGTCCCCGTCCACACTTCCTTTGGTATGAGGCCCAGTATAAGATCCAAGCCAATCACTGCCTTCTCCGCGACCCTGCAAACCCACCCTTTTGTCCAACCGTAACCTCCAGTAGACTTCCCCCGATAATACGGCTTTACTCATGGTGTACTCTGGACAATCCATCATAGATCGTAGAGCCATCATCACTAATGGATGGGGATTTAAAAGGCTATCCCAACCTACGGCAGTGCCTACAACACCCCGCCGGCTCTACCAATCCGTTGGCGTGCAGAAGGGAAAAGATACAGCTGACTTCCCCGAGCCATTATAGATCTTATGGTCAACGCGATATGTACGGCGCTAGAATCACCTGGACGGCATTGGTAATTAATCCTAGGGTGATATAACCCATGCAATGGAACCTCCACCATATCAACACATACCATGGTTCCATTGCCCACCACATAGTCATATTCATAATTGTAAAATAATACTTTGCTTTTCAATGCATGAGTGATAAGTATAGTACTTTGCATATAGTTTGATACAAATAATCAAATGACATGAGCAAGCGATGAACTTGCCTTTCTTGACTGCAAGATTATGCAGGCAAAAGCTTCGATACGTGATATCTCCAAATGCTGAAATAACATCATTGTCCGGTAAGGACAATGTTTAAAGAACTGGCAAAGATGCTATAATGCATAATATGATATGCAATCGTCCCGAGCATAACCTAACCTCGATGATTTAGGATGTATGAGTTGTAAAGATTTCTTTAGGGTTGGTTGCACTTTTAGAATGGTTCTCAAACAAGGTTCTTATTAGGGTTTGGTTATATTAGCATCATAACCAAGTGATATAAGACATCATAACAATCATACACATAAAAATAGTGGTGGAACAATATGTAAAGAACAGTGGTCAATTTTAAGTTCTACAGGACATGGTTGATGATTATTTATATTATACTTCAAAATAATAACTTTTGAAGAACATGTTAATTAAGAATTAATGAGTATTCAAATAAGAACTATGGCTTATATGGTTTGATTAAAATTTGTACTTCAAAAGAATAACTTTTGAAGAACAGGTTCAAATAAGAATATGAGCTACTATTGAATTCATTTAGTTCCACTAATAGGAACTAGTTGGGTGCTTAAGTTGAATTGGTTCTATATACAACAAGTATGGGCAGGTTTATTACTATGGTTGATTATGATATCATATCAAAGGATGGTTATCCAGATGGTTCTATAAATTAGCTACTAGGGTTTACTATGGTTTCTCATTTGCTTCACTAAATAATCACTAATAGTTTCTAAGCTAAGTGACTTATCATTTCCTAAGTAGGGTTTAGTTGATTAGGAGCATGTGATGTGATTTGCTACACAAGGTTGGTATTAGGGTTTATCATCATGGTTTAACTAGGGTTTGATGGTTGAGGTTAATCCTAATGGTGTGGTATATAGAATAGTGTTAAATGCTACTAATTCAATTAATAAGTTAGGGTTTATACCTAGGTGATACTAGTGAATCATACAGGTTTTAATTAAGAATAGGAACATGAAATGACAAGCTCATGTGAATTGGTTTTAGGTTGATGGATCATGATTATGCATTCATTGGTTACTTATCAAGGTTCTACAAATAAAGTTGAAGTGGCTATGATCACATGTGATAAGCAACTAGGGTTTTAGGTTTGCACTAATTTAGGTTGATCACATGAAATAATGGGATCCAGATTCTAACCTATAAGAAAACTAGGGTTTCTAAATTATGGTCTAATTCTTAAAGTAATACTTGGTACTAGAACTAATGTGATTAAGTAATTGAAATAGAGTTATTAATAATTTTAACATGCTAATAATTTTTAGAGGGTTTAAGAATTAACATAATTACTTGTTAGGGTTTAATTAGAAATCAGGGTTTCCTAATTATTGTTAGGTTTTAAAATAATGACTTGTTAACTAAAATTTCTTAAGTACATAATTGTTGAGCTATTAAAATAATATTGATTTTTAATATTTTCTTGAGTTATTACTATTTAAAGAAAATAGAAAATAGTTATTAGCAAATTAGGGTTTATGAATTACCACTAATAATTAAGTTAATGAAAATATGATAAATAAAATTAATCTTGACATTTTACTTAGTTACTGAATAGTTAAAATTTAATTTTGAAACTTCACTAATTATTGAATTCAAATTGTATTTAAATAAATGAAATGGCATAATTAACAAAGTTAAAAATAAGTGAATTTTTATTTTGACACACATTTTTGTTTTATATTTTATTTGAATAGAGTTTATTTTTGTGAGCATTTTGATATATTATTCATATTTTTCTGAGTTGAAATTATTTTTCTATGATTTTACAAAGTTTCTGCAATTTTCTGGAATTTGAAATTAACACTAAATACTAAAGGTACCGGTTCATATACACCCGCAGTGACTGACTGGTGGGGTCGCTGACTAGTCTCCTGCCTCGTTGGCAGCTGACCAAGTTAACACGACCGGCGGGTCCATCTCCACGTCACCCTACCGGCGGCTCAACGCCGGCGAGGCAGGCCACGACGGAGACGCCGATTTATGGCCTCCCGGGATGCGCGAGTATACTTTTCTGGATCCCCACGACCTACTGAACACGATGGGAGTGGTGGTTTGCCGAGAAACTCGCCGAAGCATCGCCGATAATTATGTCCGCGGCGGAGCTACACCAGCCAAATGGCTAACCCGAGCTAGAAATGATTCTAGGAAACGAAAGTATGCCCTATCGGCGTGCAAACTCACCCTGGACTTGCTGGTGTGGTCGGCGACGTCGATTACTGACGGAGACGAGCTCAATTTCGCCATTACCGGCGAGGTACTGCAAAAGGGAACCTTCAAATTTGCTCTGCTGCGACCTCCCCTTGATGCTGGGCTCCTCCCAGATGCTCTACGTGGCCAGGCGCGTCGACTGAGCCACGCCCTGGACTCCGGGATGGCTTGTACCGTCGGGTTCGTCATCGACGCCGGCGACAGTACGTGGAAGAATGTGAGAGATAGAGAGGTTCTGGGAAGAAATGGATGGGCGGATGAGATCCAGGAATGCTTGGCGGTGCTTTCACCCCTATTTATAGACCGAGGGGAGCTCGGAGGCCTCGACACGACGACGATGATGGCCGAGAGGTGGCGGTCTCTGGAAGGTGGTCTGGCGAAGATCTTTGCGCTCCTGCGGATAGACTCGGACGCGAGAGACTTAGAGAGGAGTTCTGGAAACTTCTACGCGTCCGGGACGTCCTTATCGTCGACGAGGACGTGGCCTACTGGCGCAAGCTCGCTGTCGACGCCGGGGAAGAGAACGAAGACGATGGCCTCCTCTCGCACGATTTTTGAAGCATTTGAAACGGTATGTGGGTTGTTTTTGTTGGTGGGCTGGGCTAGTACTGGGCTGTCGACGTGGTGGTAATGGGCTGCTGCGGTGCTGAGGTCCAGGTAAGTTTCCCTCCACTTCTTATTTCAAATTTTCATTTCCTTTTTCTGTTTTTTTATTTACTGGTTTGAATTCAAATTGAATTCTGTTTTGTTTTACAGGTTCTAAAATATTTGAGTATTAAGATAATTTGATAATCATGTTTACTGCAGTGTTTTGTTGTTGAACAACCATTTTATAATTGATTAATTTTAGTTCTTATGAGGCACAAGTTAAAAGTGCAAATAGATATGAATTTTAGGGTTCATCTCAATTACCCTTTTAAATTTAGAAATCAATTCTGTTTTAAAAGATCTGAAATTGAGAACATGTGAATGGTGAACATATTCTATTTTACAAGTGCTTAGCCTAGTGATTATTCATATATAATTTGGGTATAACTAGGGTTTAACAAATGGGAAGGAAAATGGAATTGGGTTTATGATTTTATGTGAAGGATTATTTCTTAGGGTTTAAGAAGATGGTTATATAACCTCCATAATCATCAATCAAGCTTTGACTTAAATTATTTAGGATGAATCCTATAATCCTCATAGTTAATTCAATTGCTCTTGTGGTGATTCTATTTTATAAAAATAATATTTCATTTGGTTCCCAAAGCAAGTACTTGGAAAGCCAAATAGAATTGAATGTTTGTTTCACTCTACTCACCAAATGGCATTTAGTTTATAAGTGTATATGGATTGGTTTATACTTGTGATCCATGATACACAAGTTAGGACCTAATATTCTATGTGGTGTGAATTCTACTTGAAAGGTTTAGGGTTTTGCATAAGCTTCACTAAATTGAAGTATAAATAGGCATGAGGTATGGCAGGGTTCTTATTATAATCCAAATTAATCCATGGGTTGGAATTCAAATGTAGTTTAGGGTTTAAGTAGTGATCACCAATGTGATACACAACTAGGATTAGAATATGAGCATAAGCTTTGGTTATGTTTCACTAATGGAACATGGCTCTCATCTACAAGATTAAAGGTTGGTTTAAACAAGTAAGATGTAATACTACTCTAAAATTCTCTAGGATAGACATGGCTATGGTTAGAATCTATAATCTCTCTCACTTCTAAATTTCTTGTAATAGCCTAAGGTCCTACTCAAGATATGATGATATGATCCTCTAAATATATGGTTTGCCTAGGAATTCTACCTTGGTATCTTCTGTAGCTTGTTCTTCAGGAAATCTGATAAACCTACATCTTGTGGTATGCCTCCACCTCCTAGCTTCTTCATCTTGATCCTAGCTAATTCACATGGAGTGGCTCTATGTGTTTGTTCCCATGTATCATGGTACTTGATGAGCAAATGGATGAAGGGTGTGGCTCTATTTATAGGCTTGGGCAAGCTCTAGTATCATGACACATAGGTGGTGACTCTTGTGTTGGTTTGATGAGTAAGGTGCTTGGGTGTCATGCCCTCATCCATAGCAATCCTTTGAGCATGAGGTGGCATAGCTTGGAGTGCAAGTCATGTAGATATTTTCATCCTATGTGGCAAGATCATTATCCTCTCATATGATTTATTTTTGGATAGCCAAGTGGCATTTGTTACTAAATATCTTGTGGATAGTTTTATTATTGTGGATGAGTCACTATATCATATTGGATTGGATTTATATTATAATATTGATCAAAAGATCAAGGTTGAAGGTTATTCCTCAAATTTGGATAGTTGGGTTTGATTTCACCAAGGCATGATCATATGAGTTTCAAAATACTCATAGTTAGTTTTATTCAAATAGTGTGGACTATAATTTGTAATGTAAATGGATTTAGTTTTATGATATTCCATGTATTTAATAAGTTATGATTTAAATAAGAATGTGTGGCTTTTATGCACTTTAGACCCTGTGGTTTACCTTATTTGGTAATAAGTTTAGAAGTGAATTAATTTACACCCAAAGGTAGTTGCTAACTTTTAAGTGTTAATAAGTTAAGCTTCGATTCTTAAAGAATATGTTGATATGAATCTAATTCTATTTGATCTAATCCATAGATCAAATCATCTCTACCCAAAACAAGATTTTAGCAAAGATCACAATGAAGTTTATAGCGCTTGACTTGATGATCTACTTCAATTCCAGCAAGTCAAGTGAAACTTCGCATTCTGTGGTAAGTTTTATTTGAAAGCGCGAAAATTCCCCGGATTTTCTATGCATGAATGCAATGCACACTTTGGTGTTTTCTCATTTTGTAGCCTCTAAACCTGGGATATTACAGCCGTGCTCGTCTGGTCGCCGGCGTCAAGCCGACGGCGAGAGGGACGTGTTCCCCGCCACGTCAGAAGCTTTGACTAGTCTTCTGCCCGCGTGGCAGTTGACTGGTCAAAGGTCCCACTGGTCAGTGTCTTAGGCTAGGAGTGAACCGGTATGTGTAGTATTTTCGTTTAATTACAAATTCCAGAAAATCATTGAAACTTTAAAAATTCATATAAAATTCATTTGAACTCAGAAAAATATGATTAATATACCAAAATACTCACAAAAATAAACTCTATCCAAATAAAATATAAAACAAAAATGTGTGTCAAAATAAAAATTCACTTATTTTTAACTTTATTAATTATGGCTTTCCATTTGTTTTAAATACAATTTGAATTCAACAAATAGTTAAATATCAAAAAATAAATTTTCACTATTCAGTAACTAAGTAAAATGTTAAGATTAATTTTATTTATCATATTTTCATTAACTTAATTATTAGTGGTAATTCATAAACCCTAATTTGCAAATTACTATTTTCTATTTTCTTTAAATAGTAATAACTCAAGAAAATATTATAAGCCAATATTATTTTGGTAATTCAAAACTTATTTACTTAAACATCTTTAGTTAACAAGTCATTATTTTAAAACCCAACAATAATTAGGAAACCCTGATTTCTAATTAAACCCTAATTAGTAATTATTTTAATTCTTAAACCCTCTAAAAATTAATAGCATGTTAAAATTATTAATAACTCTATTTCAACTACTTAATCACATTAGTTCTAGTACCAAGTATTACTTTAAGAATTGGATCATAATTTAGAAACCCTAGTTTTAATATAAGTTAGAATCTGGATCCCATTATTTTATGTGATCATTTGAAAATGCTTTAACCCTAAACCCTAGTTGCTTATCACATGTGATCATGTGAATGTCACCTTACATAGAGAACCATATTATGTGACCAACAAATACAAGTCATGATCCACTAACATAAAACCAAGTCACATGAGATTATCATTTCATATCCCTATTCGAACCTATATGATTCCCTAAGTGTCACCTAGGTATAAACCCTAACTTGTTAATTGAATTAGTACCATTGACCACTATCCTATATACAATACCATTAAGATCAACCTTAATCATCAAACCCTAGTAAGCACCATAATGATAAACCTTAATACCAATCTTGTGTAGTAATGCACATCACATGCTCCTATTCCACTACACCCTACCTAGAAAGTAATAAGCCACTTAGATTAAAAGCAATTAGAGATTACTTAGTGAATCAATGGTGAAACCATAGTAAACCCTAATAGCTAATTTATGGAACCATCTTGATAACCATCCTTTGATATGATGCTTAGAAGAAACCATAGCAATAAACCTACCAACACTTGCTATATATAAACCATTCCAAGTTAAGAACCAACTAGTTCCTATTAGTGAAACTAAATGAACCCAATAGTAAACCCTAGAGTTACATAGCTCCTATGTATAGTAGTTCATATTCTTATTTAACCTGTTCTTCAAAAGTTACTCTTTTAAAGTACAAATGTCAATCAAACCATAGAAGCCATAGTTCTTATTCGAAATACTTCTTATTTCTTAAACAACATGTTCTTCAAAGGTTATTCTTTTGAAGTATAATATAAGTAATCATCAACCATGTCCTGTAGAACTTAAAATTGACAACTGTTCTTCACATATTATTCCATTACTATTCTTTATGTGTATGATTGTTATGATGTCTGATATCATTTGGTTATGATGCTAATATAACCAAACCCTAATAAGAACCTTGTTTGAGAACCATTCTAAAAGTGCAACCAACCCTAAAGAAATCTTTACAACTCATCCATCCTAAATCATCGAGGTTACGTTACGCTCGGGACGATTGCATCTCATACTATGCATTATAGCATCTTTGCCAGTTCTTTAAACATTGTCCTTACCGGACGATGATGGTATTTTAGCATTTGGAGTTATCACGCATCGAAGCTTTTGCCTGCATAATCTTGCAGTCAAGAAAGGCAAGTTCATCGCTTGCTCATGTCATTTGATTATTTGTATCAAACTATATGCAAAGTACTATACTTATCACTCATGCATTGAAAAGCAAAGTATTATTTTACAATTATGAATATGACTATGTGGTGGGCAATGGAACCATGGTATGTGTTGATATGGTGGAGGTTCCATTGCATGGGTACTACTCATCTAGGACTAAGTACCAATGCCGTCCAGTGATTCTAGCGCCGTACATATCGCGTTGACCATAAGATCTATAATGGCTCTAGGGAAGTCAGCTGTATCTTTTCCCTTCTGCACGCCAACGGACTGGTAGAGCTGCGGGGTGTTGGAGGCATTGCCGTAGGTTGGGATAGCCTTTTAAATCCCCATCCGTGTGTGATGTTGAGCTCTACGGTCTATGATGGATTGTCCGGAGTACACCGTGAGTAAAGCCGTATTATCGGGAGAAGTCTACTGGGGTGTAGGGTCGGACAAAAGGGTGGGTTTGTAGTCGCGGAGAAGGCAGTGATTGGCTTGGACCTTACACCTAGCCCCACACCAAGGAAGTGTGGACGGGAACGATCACCCGGTTGGTATCAAGGATAAGTTCTCTTATGGGAAATGTAACGCACCTCTGCAGAGGATACTGAATTGTGACTGTCACTCCCTGTTCCGGGAAGGGAATTGCGAACGCGGCAGGAAAGGAACTCCACGAAGTTCTGTTCAACCTGTGAAGACTGACGGGCATAGTTTTCAGAATAAAATAAACCTTTTGAAGAAATGTTTGTGAAAACTTGCATTAGCCTATGACTTTCTGGTCTATGGCTGTAGCTAGTGCATGATACACATATTTCCTAATATGAACTTGCTGAGTGATGTCTACGGGTGCTTCTATTCTTGTAGACAGTGTTGGGCCTCCAAGAGCAGAGGTTTGTAGAACAGCAGCAAGTTTCCCTTAATTGGATCACCCAAGGTTTATCGAACTCAGGGAGGAAGAGGTCAAAGATATCCCTCTCAAGCAACCCTGCAACCACAAAGCAAGAAGTCTCTTGTGTCCCCAACACACCTAATACACTTGTCAGATGTATAGGTGCACTAGTTCGGCGAAGAGATAGTGAAATACAGGTGGTATGAATATATATGAGCAGTAGTAACGGCACCAGAAAATAGCTTCATGCTACAACTGGCGTGTGGATGATTGTGGAAATATTGCAGGCAGTACAGATGCAGTAAAAACAGTAAACAAGCGATGATTTCAGTATTTGGGAACAAGGCCTAGGGATTATACTTTCACTAGTGGACACTCTCAACATTGATCACATAACAAAATAGATAAATGCTATACTCTACACTCTGTTGTTGGATGATGAACACCACTAATTGTGTAGGATTACACGAACCCTCAATGCCGGAGTTAACAAGTTCCACAATATTCGATATTCATGTTTAAATAACCTTAGAGTGCACGATAGATCAACACAAGTAAACCAATTACTAACATAGCATGCACACTGTCACCATCACACTATGAAGGAGGAATAGATCACATCAAAACTATCATAGCAATAGTTAACTTCATAATCTACAAGAGATCACAATCATAACCTACGCCAAGTACTACACGATGCACACACTGTCACCATTACACCGTGCAGGAGGAATAGACTATTTTAATAACATCACTAGAGTAGCACATAGATGAATAGTGATACAAAACTCATATGAATCTTAATCATGTAAGGTAGCTCATGAGATCATTGTATTGAAGTACATAGGGAGAGAGATTAACCACATAGCTACCGGTACAGCCCCTTAGCCTCGATGGAGAACTACTCCCTCCTCATGGGAGACAGCAGCGGTGATGAAGATGGCGATGGAGATGGCAGCGGTGTCGATGGAGAAGCCTTCCGGGGGCACTTCCCCGTCCCGGCGGCGTGCCGGAACAGAGACTCCTGTCCCCCAGATCTTGGCTTCGCGATGGCGGCGGCTCTGGAAGGTTTCTCGTCCCGTGGCTTTTCCATATCGATGTTTTAGGTTAGGGATCTTTATATAGGCGAAGAGGCGGAGTCGGAGGGTCGACGAGGCGGTGACACACTAGGGGGGCGCGGCCCACCCCCTGGCCGTGCCAGCCTATCATCTAGGGCCCACAGGGCCCTCCTCTGGTGATTCTTGGGTGTTCTGGAAGCTTCGTGGAGTTCTAAGATGCTGGGCGTTGATTTCGTCCAATTCCGAGAATATTTCCTTACTAGGATTTCTGAAACCAAAAATAGCAGAAAACAGGAACTGGCACTTCGGCATCTCGTCAATAGGTTAGTTCCGGAAAACACATAAAATCATCATAAAGTATGTATAAAACATGTAGGTATTGTCATAAAACAAGCATGGAACATAAGAAATTATCGATACGTTGGAGACGTATCAGCATCCCCAAGCTTAGTTCCTACTCGTCCTCGAGTAGGTAAATGATAACCAAAGATAATTTCTGAAGTGACATGCCATCATAATCTTGATCATACTATTTGTAAGCACATGTAATGAATGCAGCGATCAAAACAATGGTAAATTACATGAGTAAACAAATGAATCCTATAGCAAAGACTTTTCATGAATAGTACTTTCAAGACAAGCATCAATAAGTGTTGCATAAGAGTTAACTCATAAAGCAATAATTCATAGTAAAGGTATTGAAGCAACACAAAGGAAGATTAAGTTTCAACGGTTGCTTTCAACTTGTAACATGTATATCTCATGGATATTGTCAATGTAAAGTAATATAACAAGTGCAATATGCAAGTATGTAGGAATCAATGCACAGTTCACACGAGTGTTTGCTTCTTGAGATGGAGAGAAATAGGTGAACTGACTCAACATAAAAGTAAAAGAAAGGCCCTTCGCAGAGGGAAGCATTGATTTCTATATTTGTGCTAGAGCTTTGATTTTGAAAACATATAGAGAGCATAAAAGTAAAATTTTGAGAGGTGTTTGTTGTTGTCAACGAATGGTAGTGGGCACTCTAACCCCCTTGCCAGACAAACCTTCAAAGAGCGGCTCCCATTTTATTTTTATTTTTGGGTGGCACTCCTTCCAACCTTTCTTTCACAAACCATGGCTAACCGAATCCTCGGGTGCTCGCCAACAATCTCATACCATGAAGGAGTGCCTTTTTATTTTAGATTTATTATGATGACACTCCTCCCCACCTTTGTTTTCTCAAGCCATGGCTAACCGAATCCTTCGGGTGCCGTCCAACAATCACATACCATGGAGGAGTGTCTATTTTTTGTTAATTAATTTGGGACTGGGAATCCCATTGCCAGCTCTTTTTTCAAAATTATTGGATAAGCGGATGAAGCCACTAGTCCATTGGTGAAAGTTGCCCAACAAAAATGAAAGATAAACACCACATACTTCCTCATGAGCTATAAAACACTGACACAAATCAGAGGTAATAAATTTTGAATTGTTTAAAGGTAGCACTCAAGCAATTTACTTTGGAATGGCGGAGAAATACCATGCAGTAGGTAGGTATGGTGGACACAAATGGCATAGTGGTTGGCTCAAGGATTTTGGATGCATGAGAAGTATTCCCTCTCGATACAAGGCTTAGGCTAGCAAGGCTATTTGAAACAAACACAAGTATGAAGCGGTGCAGCAAAACTCACATAAAATACATATTGTAAACATTATAAGACTCTACACCGTCTTCCTTGTTGTTCAAACTCTTTACTAGAAATTATCTAGACCTTAGAGAGACCAATTATGCAAACTAAATTTTAGCAAGCTCTATGTATTTCTTCATTAATAGGTGCAAAGTATATGATGCAAGAGCTTAATCATGAGCACAACAATTTCCAAGTATCAAGTTATTCAAGACATTTTACCAATTACTACATGTAGCATTTCCCGTTTCCAACCATATAACAAATTAACGAAGAAGATTAAACCTTCGCCATGAATATTAAAAGCTAAGAACATATGTGTTCCTATGAACCAGAGGAGCGTGTCTCTCTCCCACACAATCATTTATTCAAACAAAAACAAAAACAAAAGCAAACAGACGCTCCAAGTAAAGTACATAAGATGTGACCGAATAAAAATATAGTTTCACTAGAGGAACCTGATAATGTTGTCGATGAAGAAGGGGATGCCTTGGGCATCCCCAAGCTTAAATGCTTGAGTCTTATTGAAATATGCAGGGATGAACCACCGGGGCATCCCCAGGCTTAGAGCTTTCACTCTTCTTGATCATATTGTATCATCCTCCTCTCTTGATCCTTGAAAACTTCCTCCACACCAAACTCAAAACAAACTCATTAGAGGGTTAGTGCACAATCAAAATTCACATGTTCAGAGGTGACATAATCATTCTTAACACTTCTGGACATTACACAAAGCTACTGAAAGTTAATGGAATCGAAAAATCCATCAAGCATAGCAAAAGAGGCAATGCGAAATAAAAGGCAGAATCTGTCAAAACAGAACAGTCCGTAAAAACGAATTTCTAAGAGGCACCAGACTTGATCAAATGAAAATTCTCAAATTTAATGAAAGTTGCGTACATATCTGAGGATCACTCACGTAAATTGGCAGAATTTTCTGAGTTACCTACAGAGAATTCAACCCAGATTCGTGACAGCAAGAAATCTGTTTCTGCGCAGTAATCCAAATCTAGTATGAACCTTACTATCAAAGACTTTACTTGGCACAACAATGCAATAAAATGAAGATAAGGAGAGGTTGCTACAGTAGTAAAAACTTACAAGATACAAATATAAAACAAAATTACTGTAGTAAAGTAAACACATGGGTTATCTCCCAAGAAGTTCTTTCTTTATAGCCATTAAGATGGGCTCAGTAATTTTAATGATGCACTCCCAAGAAATAAGAGTTGAAGCAAAATAGAGCATCAAGAGGCAAATTCAAAACACATTTAAGTCTAACATGCTTCCTATGAAAAGGAATCTTGTAAATAAACAAAATCAAGAAGCATAATGCAACAAGCATAGAAAGATAAAACAAGTGCAGCTTCAAGATTTTCAGCAAAAAGAGAGGTGTTTTAGTAACATGAAAATTTCTACAACCATATTTTCCTCTCTCATAATAATATCCAGTAGCATCATGAGTAAACTCAACAATATAACTATCACATAAAGCATTCTTATCATGAGTCTCATGCATAAAATTATTACCACCCACATAAGCATAATCAATTTTATTAGTTGTAGTGGGAGCAAATTCAACAAAGTAGCTATCATTATAATTCTCATCATCAAATATAAGAGGCACATTGTAATCATAATCAAATTTATCCTCCATAACAGGCGGCACCAAAAGACTACTATCATTATAATCATCATAAATAGGAGGCAAAGTATCATCAAAGTAGATTTCCTCCTCAATGCCCGGGGGACTAAAAAGATCATGCTCATCAAAACCAGCTTCCCCAAGCTTAGAATTTTCCATATCATTAGCAACAATGGTATTCAAAGTGTTCATACTAATATGTTCCATGGGTTTTTTAATTTTTGCATCAAACCATCCATGTCGTAATTCAGGAAAAAGAATAAAAAGCTCCATGTTGCTTTCCATTATGCCAAACTAGTGTAAAACAAGAAACAAAAAGATGCAATTGCAGGATCTAAAGGAAATAGCTTCGAGTACTTACAATGGCGCCGGAAAATAGCTTAGTAGCCGAGATCCGGAGTGTGAGTACCTTTTACCTTTCCTCCCCGGCAACGGCGCCAGAAAAGTGCTTGATGTCTACGGGTGCTTCTATTCTTGTAGACAGTGTTGGGCCTCCAAGAGCAGAGGTTTGTAGAACAGCGAGCAAGTTTCCCTTAAGTGGATCACCCAAGGTTTATCGAACTCGGGGAGGAAGAGGTCAAAGATATCCCTCTCAAGTAACCCCGCAACCACAAAGCAAGAAGTCTCTTGTGTCCCCAACACACCTAATACACTTGTCGGATGTATAGGTGCACTAGTTCGGCGAAGAGATAGTGAAATACAGGTGGTATGAATATATATGAGCGAGTAGTAACGGCACCGGAAAATAGCTTCATGCTACAAGCCGGCGTGTGGATGATTGTGGAAATATTGCGGGCAGTACGGATGCGATAAAACGATGAAACAAGCGATGATTTCAGTATTTGGGAACAAGGCCTAGGGATTATACTTTCACTAGTGGACACTCTCAACATTGATCACATAACAAAATAGATAAATGCTATACTCTACACTCTGTTGTTGGATGATGAACACCACTAATTGTGTAGGATTACACGAACCCTCAATGCCGGAGTTAACAAGCTCCACAATATTCGATATTCATGTTTAAATAACCTTAGAGTGCACGATAGATCAACACAACTAAACCAAGTACTAACATAGCATGCACACTCGTCACCATCACACTATGAAGGAGGAATAGATCACATCAAAACTATCATAGCAATAGTTAACTTCATAATCTACAAGAGATCACAATCATAACCTACGCCAAGTACTACACGATGCACACACTGTCACCATTACACCGTGTAGTAGGAATAGACTATTTTAATAACATCACTAGAGTAGCACATAGATGAATAGTGATACAAAACTCATATGAATCTCAATCATGTAAGGCAGCTCATGAGATCATTGTATTGAAGTACATAGGGAGAGAGATTAACCACATAGCTACCGGTACAGCCCCTTAGCCTCGATGGAGAACTACTCCCTCCTCATGGGAGATAGCAGCGGTGATGAAGATGGCGGTGGAGATGGCAGCGGTGTCGATGGAGAAGCCTTCCGGGGCACTTCCCCGTCCCGGCGGCGTGCCGGAACAGAGACTCCTGTCCCCCAGATCTTGGCTTCGCGATGGCGTCGGCTCTGGAAGGTTTCTCGTCCCGTGGCTTTTCCGTATCGATGTTTTAGGTTAGGGATCTTTATATAGGCGAAGAGGCGGAGTCGGAGGGTCGACGAGGCGGTGACACACTAGGGGGGCGCGACCCACCCCCTGGCCGCGCTAGCCTATCATCTAAGGCCCACAGGGCCCTCCTCTGGTGACTCTCGGGTGTTCTGGAAGCTTCGTGGAGTTCTAAGATGCTGGGCGTTGATTTCGTCCAATTCCGAGAATATTTCCTTACTAGGATTTCTGAAACCAAAAACAGCAGAAAACAGGAACTGGCACTTCGGCATCTCGTCAATAGGTTAGTTCCGGTAAACACATAAAATCATCATAAAGTATGTATAAAACATGTAGGTATTGTCATAAAACAAGCATGGAACATAAGAAATTATCGATACGTTGGAGTCGTATCACTGAGTACGCTCGTACTCATTCCCTCCCATTTGAACCCCCTTTTTAGATCAAGGCACAGAAGGGGAAACTACCGTGGAACTCGAAGATAAAGGATTCAACTGCAACAAGATAAAGAATTCAATCAAAGAAGTCAATGGAGTCAACTTCTGCATCAGCTATAATGGAATCCTAGACTAGTAATAGAAGGGAAGTTTTCCCTAATCCTAGCACCTAAGTAGCTAGAGTTCTATAGCAAGCCAATTAGCTCTTAAACTTGAGTTAGCAATAAGATAGACTACGAGTCGTTCTTCTGGAGCTTTATTTGAAGTTTTACCTCACTGTAAAGTAGGAGGCTGTATTGATCTTATGTAAACAGTTCGTGTGTACTTCTATAGACATACCTTGGACTCGCATATGTTTCTGTTGTACCACTCTGAGAGATGTAATATGAGTGGAACGGTGTTTCACTTGTGTTATGTCAACGACTTGTGTACTACATCATGCAGTGGTACGCTGGGTCATCACACCTTGTGGAGCTCTTTCCGTGTGCCATTCAGAGTAATTAATCATCATATCATCAAGAAGCTTTGTTGCGGCGCCTAGAGTGATGGACATAAAAGTACCTCCAGCAGCTGAATCCAATAAGTTTCGCGAAGAAAAATTCAAACCTGCATAAAAGGTTTGGATGATCATCCAAGTAGTTAGTCCATGGGTAGGGCAATTTTTAACCAAATATTTCATTCTTTCCCATGCTTGAGCAACATGCTCATTATCCAATTGCTTAAAATTCATTATGCTACTTCTCAAAGATATAATTTTAGCAGGAGGATAATATCTACCAATGAAAGCATCCTTACATTTAGTCCATGAATCAATACTATTCTTAGGCAAAGATAGCAACCAATCTTTAGCTCTTCCTCTTAATGAGAAAGGAAACGATTTTAATTTTATAATGTCACCATCTAAATCCTTATACTTTTGCATTTCACAAAGTTCAACAAAATTATTAAGATGGACAGCAGCATCATCAGAACTAACACCAGAAAATTGCTCTCTCATAACAAGATTCAGTAAAGCAGGTTTAATTTCAAAGAATTCTGCTGTAGTAGCAGGTGGAGCAATAGGTGTGCATAAGAAATCATTATTATTTGTGCTAGTGAAGTCACACAACTTAGTATTTTCAGAAGTACCCATTTTAGCAATAGTAAATAAAGCAAACTAGATAAAGTAAATGCAAGTAACTAATTTTTTTGTGTTTTTAATATGGAGAACACAAGCAAGATAGTAAATAAAGTAAAGCAAGTAACTATTTTTTTTGTATTTTGATATAATGAGCAAACAAAGCGGTAAATAAAATAAAGTAAAGCAAGACAAAAACAAAGTAAAGAGATTGGAAGTGAGAGACTCCCCTTGCAGCGTGTCTTGATCTCCCCAGCAACAGCGCTAGAAAAAGATTTGCTGGCGTGCAGTTGACGTGGGAGTTAGAAATCTCTGTGGTGTAATTTTCCTTCACGTCCCCGGCAACGGCGCCAGAAAAAGAGCTTGATACGCGTACAGCACGCGTTCGTTGGGAACCCCAAGAAGAAGGTGTGATGCGTACAGCAGCAAGTTTTCCCTCAGTAAGAAACCAAGGTTATCGAACCAGTAGGAGTCAAGAAGCACGTGAAGGTTGATGGTGGCGGAGTGTAGTGCGGCGCAACACCAGGGATTCCGGTGCCAACGTGGAACCTGCACAACACAATCAAAGTACTTTGCCCCAACGTAACAGTGAGGTTGTCAATCTAACCGGCTTGCTGTAACAAAGGATTAAATGTATAGTGTGGAAGATGATGTTTGCGAAGAACAGTAAGAACAATGTTTGCAGTAGATTGTATTCGATGTAAAAGAATGGACCGGGGTCCACAGTTCACTGCTGGCGTCTCTCCAATAAGATAAAGCATGTTGGGTGAACAAATTACAGTTGGGCAATTGAAAATAAAGAGGGCATAACAATGCACATACATATCATGATGAGTAGTGTGAAATTCAATTGGGCATTACGACAAAGTACATAGACCGCTATCCAGCATGCATCTATGCTAAAAAGTCCACCTTCGGGTTAGCATCCGCACCCCTTCCAGTATTAAGTTGCAAACAACAGACAATTGCATTAAGTATGGTGCGTAATGTAACCAACACAAATATCCTTAGACAAAGCATTGATGTTTTATCCCTAGTGGCAACATCACATCCACAACCTTAGAACTTTCACATCATCGTCCCAGATTAAATGGAGGCATGAACCCACTATCGACCATAAATACTCCCTCTTGGAGTTACAAGTATCAACTTGGCCAGAGCCTCTACTAGCAACGGAGAGCATGCAAGATCATAAACAACACATATATGATAGATTGATAATCAACATAACATAGTATTCCATATTCATCGGATCCCAACAAACGCAATATGTAGCATTACAAATAGATGATCTTGATCATGTTAGGCAGCTCACAAGATCGAACAATGATAGCACAATGAGGAGAAGACGACCATCTAGCTACTGCTATGGATCCATAGTCCAGGGGTGAACTACTCACACATCACTCTGGAGGCGATCATGGCGATGAAGAGTCCTCCGGGAGATGATTCCCCTCTCCGGGCAGGGTGCCGGAAGCGATCTCCTGAATGCCCCAAGATGGGATTGGCGGCGGCGGCGTCTCTGGAAGGTTTTTCGTATCGTGGCTCTCGGTACTGGGGTATTAGCGACGAAGGCTTTAAGTAGGCGGAAGGGTAGGTCAGGAGGGCTGACGAGGGGGCCACACGCTAGGGCGGCGCGCCCCCCCTAGGCCGCGCGGCCCTAGTGTGGCGGCGCCTCGTCGCCCCACTTCGTGATCCTTTCGGTCTTCTGGAAGCTTCGTGGAAAAATAAGACCCTGGGCATTGATTTCGTCCAATTCCGAGAATATTTCCTTCGTAGGATTTCTGAAACCAAAAACAGCAGAAAACAACAACTGGTCTTCAGCATCTTGTCAATAGGTTAGTGCCGGAAAATGCATAAATATGACATAAAGTGTGTATAAAACATGTGAGTATCATCATAAAAGTAGCATGGAACATAAGAAATTATAGATACATTTGAGACGTATCAACACTCCTTCATGGTATGTGATTGTTGGAAGGCACCCGAGGATTCGGTTAGCCATGGCTTGTGAAAGCAAAGGTTGGAAGGAGTGTCACCCAAAAATAAAAAACTACACTAAAGTACATGTGTAAACAAAAGAGAAGAGGGATGATCTACCTTGCTGGTAGAGATAACGTTCTTCATGGGAGCCGCTCTTTGAAAGTCTGTTTGATGAGGGGGTTAGAGTGCCCACTACCATTCGTTGACAACAACAAACACCTCTCAAAACTTTACTTTTATGCTCTCTATATGATTTCAAAACTTGAAAAGCTCTAGCACATGATTTTATCCCTGCTTCCCTCTGCGAAGGGCCATTCTTTTACTTTATGTTGAGTCAGTTTACCTACTTCTTTCTATCTTAGAAGCAAACACTTTTGTCAACTGTGTGCATTGATTCCTACATACTTGCTTATTTGCATTCATCATATTACTCTGTGTTGACAATTATCCATGAGATAAACATGTTGAAGTTGAAAGCAACTGTTGAAACTTATATCTTCCTTTGTGTTGCTTCAAAACTTTCTACTATGAATCTATTGCTTTATGAGTTAACTCCTATGCAAGTCTTATTGATGCTTGTCTTGAAAGTACTATTCATGAAAAGTCTTTGTTATATGATTCAGTTGTTTAAATCATTGTCTTTACCATTGCTTCGAATCACTTCATTCATTACATATGCTTTACAATAGTATTGATCAAGATTATGATAGCATGTCACTTCAGAAATTATCTTTGTTATCGTTTACCTACTCGAGGGCGAGTAGGAACTAAGCTTGGGGATGCTTGATACGTCTCAAACGTATCTATAATTTCTTATGTTCCATGCTACTTTTATGATGATACTCACATGTTTTATACACACTTTATGTCATATTTATGCATTTTCCGGCACTAACCTATTGACGAGATGCCAAAGAGCCGCTTGTCTGTTTTCTGCTGTTTTTGGTTTCAGAAATCCTACAAAAGAAATATTCTCGGAATTGGACGAAATCAACGCCCAGGGTCTTATTTTTCCACGAAGCTTCCAGAAGACCGAAGAGGATACGAAGTGGGGCCACGAGGTGGTGACACACCAAGGCGGCGCAGCCAAGGAGGGGCCCGCGCCGCCCTAGTGTGTGGGCCCCTCGTGACGCCTCCAACCCTACCCTTCCGCCTACTTAAAGCCTTCATCGCGAAAACCCCAGTATCGAGAGCCACGATACGGAAAACCTTCCAGAGACGCCGCCGCCAATCCCATCTCGGGGGATTCGGGAGATCGCCTCCGGCACCTCGCCGAAGAGGGGAATCATCTCCCGGAGGACTCTTCATCGCCATGATCGCCTCCGGATTGATGTGTGAGTAGTTCACCCCTGGACTATGGGTCCATAGCAGTAGCTAGATGGTTGTCTTCTCCTCATGCGCTATCATTGTTCGATCTTGTGAGCTGCCTATCATGATCAAGATCATCTATTTGTAATGCTACATGTTGTGTTTGTTGGGATCCGATGATTATGGAATACTATGTTATGTTGATTATCAATCTATCATATATGTGTTGTTTATGATCTAGTAGAGGCTCTGGCCAAGTTGATACTTGTAACTCCAAAAGAGAGTATTTATGCTCGATAGTGGGTTCATGCCTCCATTAAATCTGGGACAGTGACAGAAAGTTCTAAGGTCGTGGATGTGCTGTTGCCACTAGGGATAGAACATCAATGCTTTGTCTAAGAATATTTGTGTTGATTACATTACGCACCATACTTAATGCAATTGTCTGTTGTTTGCAACTTAATACTGGAAGGGGTGCGGATACTAACCTGAAGGTGGACTTTTTAGGCATATATGCATGCTGGATAGCGGTCTATGTACTTTATCGTAATGCCCAATTATATCTCACACTACTCATCATGATATGTATGTGCATTGTTATGCCCTCTTTATTTGTCAATTGCCCAACTGTAATTTGTTCACCCAACATGCTATTTCTTATTGGAGAGACACCACTAGTGAACTGTGGACCCCGGTCCATTCTTTTACATTTGAATACAATCTACTACAAACATTGTTCTTTACTGTTCTTTGCAAACAAACATCATTTTCCACACCATACATTTAATCCTTTGTTTACAGCAAGCCGGTGAGATTGACAACCTCACTGTTAAGTTGGGGCAAAGTATTTGGATTGTGTTGTGCAGGTTCCACGTTGGCGTCGGAATCCCTGGTGTTGCGCCGCACTACACTCCGCCACCAACAACCTTCACGTGCTCCTTGACTCCTACTGGTTCGATAAACCTTGGTTTCTTACTGAGGGAAAACTTGCTGCTGTACGCATCACACCTTCCTCTTGGGGTTCCCAACGGGCGTGTGCTTTACGCGTCAACAATGATCTACCTTGCTGGTAGAGATAACGTCCTTCATGGGAGCCGCTCTTTGAAAGTCTGTTTGATGAGGGCGTTAGAGTGCCCACTACCATTCGTTGACAACAACAAACACCTCTCAAAACTTTACTTTTATGCTCTCTATATGATTTCAAAACTTGAAAAGCTCTAGCACATGATTTAATCCCTGCTTCCCTCTGCGAAGGGCCTTTCTTTTACTTTATGTTGAGTCAGTTTACCTACTACCTTCCATCTTAGAAGCAAACACTTGTGTCAACTGTGCATTGATTCTTACATACTTGCTTATTTGCACTCATCATATTACTTTGTGTTGACAATTATCCATGAGATATCCATGTTGAAAGTTGAAAGCACCTGCTGAGACTTAATCTTCCTTTGTGTTGCTTCAATGCCTTTACTTTGAATCTATTGCTTTATGGGTTAACTCCTATGCAAGACTTTTGATGCTTGTCTTGAAAGTACTATTGATGAAAAGTTTTGTTATATGTTATCTATTTGGTTAGCAACTATAGATCGTTGCCTTGAGTCACTTCATTCATCTCATATGCTTTACAATAGTATGATCAAGGTTATGTAAGTAGCATGTCACTACAGAAATTATTATTTTTATCGTTTTACCTACTCGAGGGCGAGTAGGAACTAAGCTTGGGGATGCTTGATACGTCTCCAACGTATCTATAATTTCTGATGTTCCATGCTAGTTTTATGACAATACCTACATGTTTTGCTCACACTTTATAATGATTTTATGCATTTTCCGGAACTAACCTATTAACAAGATGCCGAAGTGTCAGTTCCTGTTTTCTGCTGTTTTTGGTTCCAGAAAGGCTGTTCGGGCGATATTCTCGGAATTCGACGAAACGAAGACCAAACATCATAATTCACCGAGACGGACCAGGACACCGAAGGAGAGTCGGAGTGGAGGCCTGGGGCCCCCAGACCATAAGGCGGCGCGACCTGGAAGGGGGGCGCGCTAGCCTATGGTGTGGGCCCCCCAGGCACCCCCTTGCGCCGCCTCTTCGCCTATAAGATCCCTCGCGACCTAAAACCTCGAGACGAATTGACGAAACTCCAGAAAGACTCCAGGGGCGCCGCCGCCATCGCGATACTCCAATTCGGGGGACAGAATCTCTGTTTCGGCACGCCGCCGGGACGGGGAAGTGCCCCCGGAAGCCATCTCCATCAACGCCACCGCCTTCATCATGCTCCGTGAGTAGTTCCCCCATGGACTACGGGTTCTAGCTGTAGCTAGTTGGTACTCTCTCTCCCATGTACTTCAATACAATGATCTCATGAGCTGCCTTACATGATTGAGATTCATCTGATGTAATCGGTGTTGTGTTTGTTGGGATCCGATGGATTGTTACATTATGATTAGTCTATATATAAAGTTTGTGAAGTTATTGTTTCTACAATATTGTTGTGTTTAATGCTTGTCACTAGTGCACGAGTGGCATGATCTTAGATTTAAGCTCTATAATTATTGCTTAGATTGTATCTACAAGTTGTTTGCACATGTCTATGTCCGGAACCCGAGGCCCCAAAGTGACAGAAATTGGGACAACCGGAGGGGAAGGCTTAGGTATGAGGATCACATGTTTTCACCAAGTGTTAATGCTTTGCTCCGGTGCTCTATTAAAAGGAGTACCTTAATTGCCAGTAGATTCCCTTGAGGCCCGGCTGCCACCGGCTGGTAGGACAAAAGATGTTATGCAAGTTTCTCATTGCGAGCACGTATTACTATATATGGAAAACATGCCTACATGATTAATAATCTTGATGTTCTGTCTTAATGCTATTTCAATCCTATCAATTGCCCAACTGTAATTTGTTCACCCAACACTTGTTATTGGAGAGTTACCACTAGTGTAGATAGTTGGGAACCCCGGTCCATCTCTCATCATCATATACTCGTTCTATATGTCATTGGAAGTAGCATCAACTATTTTCTGGTGCCATTGCCTCTGTGTTACTGCTACTGCTGCTGTGTTACTGTTACTATTGCTCTCATATTACTGCTGCTTTCACATCACCCCTGTTACTAGTGCTTTTCTAGGTGCAGCTGAATTGACAACTCAGTTGTTAAGGCTTATAAGTATTCTTTACCTCCCCTTGTGTCGAATCAATAAATTTGAGTTTTACTTCCCTCGAAGACTGTTGCGATCCCCTATACTTGTGGGTTATCACACCCTTTACATCCACACCACCCCTCAATATCGTCGCATATGCCGCCACCCGCATCTCATCGTCACCGCTACTCGTCCTCAACTTCATCGCCGGTCGACCGCATGGTTGCCGCTCGAGGTTCTCACCTTCACCAACATATATTGTAGTGGTAGTGTGCCACGGGCATGCCACCAATATTTCAATTAGGGCATGCCACCAGTAACAGTTACCATTGGCGAACGACGGGTGGCATGCATCACACATGCATTAAGGCCGCTACGATTATACACTCAGAATATCTCCAAGAGACTTACTATATTTTAGATTGGTAAACTGGTTATAGCATTGGAAAAAAATGTATAGCAATCCAATCTCATGTTTGATTTGCAATCCTTTCTATAACCGATTGCTAAAACTAGCTTGCCAGGATTTGATTATTTGCTTGTCTCTCCTACACAATGCACATATGAACCGAATTAACAATAATTTTGTAAACATGATAATTAGAATATTTCATCATCATCCAAATTAACATAAGTAGAAAGACAAATCCATAATATTTAGAATTAAAATCTAATTTTGAGCATAGAACCGCAAGCAAATTGCATCAACAACATAAAATAAAAGTTCATCACCGATCCATATATCAACACTGCAAATTCAATATCTTAAATTGCACAATTCACTTTCTGGGGAAAAGAATACACCATGCATTAATTAACCATGGTTAACCGAGAGCAAAAAGTTCTCAACCGAAAGATAAATAGTACTCCTATCATGGTTAATTAAGACAAATCGCCCATCGACAACACTTTAATTTTGGTCGTTGTTTAAAGGACCAAAATAAATCTGTTGTTGATGGACAAATGAGCAGTGAAAAAAGTTAGGATGGTGTGGTACGGGTTTATAAACAGTGGTGCCAGTGTATATAGAACGACCCTTCAATTTCAAAATAGAAAGATGGGTATTGTATAGAACGAAATGTGTAGAAATGGTCAAAGGGAATAGAAATGGAGGGGTCTAACCACCAGCGTTTGTGCCGGGAATAATACATGCTTTCCATCCGAAATGTTCGCGTCGAGCGCATCTTATCCAAAAAGAAGCCCACGAGACCGAATATAAGTTTCTACCCACAGTCACCTCCACCATAGGGTTTTCCAGCGGCCCGAAAGAACCTCAACAACTTTTGTGTACCACACTTTCTCGTCCTCCCCATCTCCGACGTCGGTGACGCGGCCAGCTCCAACCATGGCGGACTCGAAGCCGAAGGTTCTCCCGGCGATCACCCTCCGCACCCGCAAGTTCATGACCAACCGCCTCCTCTCCCGCAAGCAATTCGTACGAACCCTGGCCTCATCGGAGCTAACCTGCTTTATCACATCCCCCTGAATTCTGATCATTAACTCTTCCCCGTCTTCCACCGTACCTTTCAGGTGCTTGAGGTGATCCACCCCGGCAGGGCCAACGTCCCCAAGGTGAGATCGATCTAGATCCCGATCATACACGGTTCAAGTAACGATCTAGTGATCTCACTCACAGTCTGGTCTTGTATATATGTGCAGACGGAGCTGAAGGACAAACTGGCCAAGATGTACGACGTGAAGGAACCCAACTGCATCGTCGTGTTCAAGTTCCGCACACACTTCGGAGGTGGAAAATCCACCGGATTCGGGCTCATCTACGATAGCGTCGACGCTGCCAAGAAGTTTGAACCCAAATATCGCCTGATCAGGGTATGTTGTTGCCACTTGCACTGTGATTTACTTATGTGATCAAGGGCTTGCCTATAGTTCAGTACCTTGCTTGATTAGTACCACTATCTTAATGTGTAGGAGCGCATGCCGATCTTAAATCGGAACTGATTGTATGTACTAAAAGTAAAAGGTGCTAGTTATTTTGGTGTTCCCTACTTAGATGTTTTATGTTAGTTATACTGTCTTGTGCTGCTTGTTTTCCGTGAGTATCCTGGATGAGAAGTTTGTGGATGCAGTAATAGGTTTTCTTTTGAATGCTGTTGTCTTATTGTAAATTCTGTTCCTGACTTGCTGTAATGCGAGCTGACCTGTTTGCAGAAATATAGTATCTGCCGACGTGTTTTACATTTATGTTGCTTTTCCTGTGATTAATTACATTTAGAAGAAATTAAGGTTGTAAGATACATGTACATGATTTTGTTGATGCCTTTTTGCAGTGGAACATTTGTGCCTTCCATATTTTGCCTTCCCTGGTACTGTCTCACGAAAAATATATAATAATAATATTCCATTCACTTTAGTAAATGTTTGCATGAATTACAATACAATAAGTATCTATGAGCACCGGCGGAACTATGAGCTATGTGGTGTAAGTCCGGAGAAACATTAGTGAAATAATTTGTTTAGGGCCTGTGCGACGCTTTTTAGTTATGTTCCTCTCCTTTTTGTGCATCCAAGAAACCTGAAGGTCTGGTATTCCCTTGCTGATATATGGGTGTTAAAGAGTAAATACAGGATTGTGCCATGACAAGATTTGGGTATGCAAGTTTTGATTGATGTGAACTGGATGTGTACTTGTTATGAAGAGTAATTAAATAGCTGTTGTAGTTGCTGTGTCTGATTTCTGAATTTTTAGTGCATGATGCTATTTATTTTAAGCTCAGCCTTGTGGTCATGTATGTTCCTGCAATTAATTTCCTCTGTTCCTGTTGCCAGAATGGTCTTGCTACCAAGGCTGGAAAGTCTCGCAAGCAAATTAAGGAGCGTAAGAACAGATCTAAGAAGATCCGTGGTGTCAAGAAGGTGAGCTCTTATGATGATACTGGAACACGGCAATCTCTGTATGCAGTGTTGGCACTTTCTAGTACTCACTAATATGGTTGTTTATGTTGATATTTTTTTGCTTGTGCAGACCAAAGCTGATGCTGCCGGGAAAAAGAAGTAAACATGGTCTGGTGCTGGCTTCTTAATAATGTCCCTATTAGTTTATACCCTCTGCGCTGAAGTAAGGTTTTGTCATTCCTAGATGTGAACCAAGTTTGGCATATCACCCTGTGACATTTACATTTATGCTTAGCTCTATATAGCTAAAGCTGAAGTGTTCATGGAAGCAATAACTTACAAGCTACCTATTTTCTCTTCCAAATTAATGTGTGCTATGCTGTTGTTTTATGTGTCATTTATCCATTCCATTTCTGTACCGGCATGCTTTAAGCCCTGGGTACCCAGGGCATGCCATCGCAGCATTCCTGTTTGTGTTGACTGATGAGCAACTGGTTTATACTTCTCACAACGATAAGTAGTGTGCATTTGGTTCCTTTTCTTTGGATTGCTGTGATAGTTTGTAACCATAATATCTCAGTGGATCTGAAGTTGTCGAAACAGAAACATTATTATACAATTTATACTCAAGTATTAGCACATGATCCTCGCAGCACAACCAGCATTTACTGCCTGTTGGTAGACTGGCATGGTCGCTCTGCTGCGGGGGCAAACAACCGCCTCACTTTCTGTTCCTGACGGCGTTCTTGACCATGTTCCCCGGAACGGAGGACGACGGGGTGACGGCCTTCCGTATCTTGAAGAGGTTCCACGCAGTCCCCACTGTGTGTCCGACCGTCGCGAACGCGTCCCCGGTCGCCTCCCCCGCACTATCCCCAAACCTACAGAACAAGATAATCAATTGCTGCGTTCCAAATGCTGATCTGATAGGCAAACAGAGGATGCTCATTGGTTTCAGATGGCCTTAGATGATAATTATGTTCTTACTTCTTGGACACTGCACCAGAAACGACGTTGGATGTTGCAGCAATTGTGTTCCTCTCGGCAGCCTCTACCGTGTCCATGACTTTATCTGTCAGTCATAGAAAAGCAACCATTTAAAAGATTTGCACATCACGGCAAGGACTCCAACGAGTGTTTGCAGGCACTCACTGATGGCGTCAAGAGTGGCCAGGATGACCTCTCCTGGGACGGAGGACTGGAAGGCTTTCCCTTGGTTGGAACGGAGCAGCGGCGCGGCCATGGACCCCGTCACCGAGAGGACCGTGTCGAGCATCGACTTGCTCATCTTCTCGGACATCTCTGATAGTTCCCTGACCCTGAGTAACCAAGACCATAGTGTCACAGCCAGCCATCACCACACCCGCCAGTAGAATAATCCACACAAGCAGGAAACTAAGAGATACTCCCTTCATTTCATCCGAATTTGCGACAACTAATATTGAAAAGGAGCGAGTAGCTGAGTTACCTCTTGAGGCTCTTACTGACAGCTCCACGCTTCACAGCTGCCTTGTTGTTCTGGTCAGCTCCACCGGAGCCGTCGAATCGTTTGCTCGCGCTGCCGGCAGCTTGAGGGCTAATCAGATTGGCTCCCCGTTGAACCTGAAGGAAGTGGACTCAGAGCAGCGGACTTTTTGGTGGTACTCTATAACAAACATGAGCGACAGAGACGAACCAGAGTATATATATATAAGTATGTACCTGGTTGGCATAGACGTCGCTGCACATGAAGATGCCCTTGACGAGGTGGCCGGTGCCCGCGCCGATCGCCTTGGCGAGCACCCCGTTGTAGCTCTCTATCTTTGGTGCAAAGTCGTTCCAGTACCTGTCTGGCGATGACGGCGGCTGCTTTGACGAGCTCCTCGACGGTGCTGAAGGTGTGGAGAAGCAGGAGGTGGACTTGAGGAGCGCGTCCAGGGACGCCAGCAGGGTGGCGTCAGCAGCCTTAGCGTCGAAGGAGACGCCGTAGTTGAGGAGCGCGCCGTCCATGTCAGGAAGCGTGAAGAGGTAGTGCAGCCGGTCGAGCTTGATCACCGGCTCGTCTCTCGCCAGCGGCCAGCCAAGGTCGCGGCCGACGCGCACCACGGTGGCCACCACGGCCGTGTCGTCCTTGACGATCCTCACGATGGAGAGTTCGCCACGGCCGAGCTCGAGGGGCCCCTCGGAGCCGGCGGTCATGAGGTGCACCGACGCGCCTGGGACGCGGAGCAGCGTCTCCTCCCTGATGCCCTTCGGCTTCGACGACGAGGACATGGTACCGCAGCAACCCATGAGTGCACAGAGGTGATTCAGAAGATAGGTTGTGGTGAGCTGAAACTGCGAATACAGGCAGGCTGTGAGGGTGCTGTACTGCTGTGGCTTTCAGATACATATATATCAGACAGACAGGAGAAAGAACGAACCTAAGACTCTAAGAGGTGTGCTCAAACGGAATAAATCCATGGCAACTAGGCGGTGCTTTCTCTCTTCTTTGCGGCCTACCAGCGCCTTTATTCCATTCTTCAGGGGTAATACATTCGGAGACACCTACAGGATGATATTGGAATAACCACGGCCCCAAGGTCGGCAGACATTCTTTGTTTGTACAAGCTAGAAAAGTAAATACTTTATACAAAAAAAAAGAGCAGTTGAGACAAGGGGAATAATATGACCATGAAGTTATCACATCGACAGCTCCATTCACACCAAAAGGTTATAACCCTACAGGCAAAAACATCAAACCAAACAAGAGCCAGCTTCTACCAAAGCCACTCACTGATTCTTCTACATCTGCCAAAGTATCAATCCTCCTACCATCTGCCTTGTGACGCAGCTTCTGCTCCATGGTTGCAAAAAACACAGGCCACTTTGGCAAGGCTTGAAGATACTACCCTCCATCCCATAATATAAGATTTTATTACAACTAATAAATGGTTTAGCAGGTTGCAATAAAATCTTATATCACGAGACGGAGAGTGTAACACTTGAAAAGTTCTTTTATAAATAATGAACATCACATCGCGTAGTTGATGATTAAAATTTGTCAGTTGAAAAAAATACAGGGGAGTTTGGCAACGGTGAACTGCTCCTATGGCTTCTTTTTCTTCTTGAACATGCACCAAAGTGCATGCCATTTTGGATTAAGAAGATGCTGATGTGGCTTCTGAATCAAAGGGACTATCAGATTAGTCATTCATGGGCTGGAGGTGCTGAGAATAGGATGCTGCCAACAGAGCTGCCCCAATGCCTGAGCCGTCATCAACGGGCTTAATTACAACCGAGGATGCCACCTCCTCCCCAAGCATTTCCCTCAGAGTGCTCTCCATGCACCGCCCAAAGAAAGTATAGTACTTGTAGACTCCGCCGTCCACAGCAATCACTGTCCTTCGCTTGTCGGGCCTGTCGGTAACCCGGCCAAGCTTTTTGAGGATGCCGTGTATTCCGGCAGCAGCAAGTCGTGCGCCACGCCTGGCAACAACCTCACAAACATCCACAACCAGTTTTCTTGTTTTTCTTGAGCTACTTTCGATCTGAAAACCATATATGTCCAGAAAGGAGTTATTGGTGGAAGGAGTTGAAAAATGGAAGTATTATTAAATTTTCATTCTTGACGGCAAAAGATGAAAAATACCTCCAAGATTTCATTTAGTTTGAGTCCAACTGTTTTGAGATCGGGTGATGTATCATGATGCATTATCAGCATGTGAAATGTCCTGGAATATAACTCAAGCTTTTTAGGGACAGCAGTAGGAATACTAAGCAGTTAAGTTTAGTATGAATAGATGCCACCTCATGTGTAAATGCAAGGCGAGAGGAAATATTAGTCAAAGAATGCCTGGAAAACAATGTTTACCGTTTGATTAATTTCCATTAAGCTACAAGTTTCATAATAAAGAATACTTCACTCCAAAGTTCCCACTGCAGGCTGAATCAAAGTTGAAGATATACTATAGTAGAGATTGGCTAGCACAATATTTTGTGCCAGATATCTTTTAATGTAACCACTTCCACAAGTAAATATGCATTTGCTGTAATTTTACTGGAAGTATATCATCCATGACACAAGAAACATAAGATCACACGGTTTTCTAGATTAAGTTTTCTTTAACTCAGCAACCCAACTGGGAGCTTGTTTACAGTTCTAATAGATAACCAGGGTTAGCAACTGATTTAACAAAGCATAATTGTAAGCAATTGATGAGAAGAATTTGTTTTGCATAATAAAGTGAATGACGATTAGGCCAACATACTTTAAAATGTATGGGATCTCAAGTTTTGGAGGTATATTGCCACCAAAAAGAGCAGCTTCCTGGGCCATCCGTAACAAGATTCTTCGGACAATTTCCCCCATATACATACCAGAAGTCAACTTCTCGTAAATCTGGAAGGAATATTTATCCAGACTCATAAACCACAAAACAGGGATGTACCACTACTGTAGTATATCAAGGGCAACACCGCACTACCTGTTCTCCAGGATTCAGACTTTCTGCATCCAAAGCTTGATCATATTCACTGAGTGGAAGATGAGCAGACTTAAAGTTTCCCCACTCCATGTTTATTACCTGTTACAAAGTAAACAAATTTAAATCATCATATCAATTGGTTGGATCGTAAGAAGACTTTCTTCACTTATTATCTTTTTCTTGTGAAACTGTAAGTAATAGAAGCACAGTAGTTTGTATGATTTTTTCAGCAGTGCGGCGTGCATTCATGGGTACACAAGTAAAGACTGATGCACCCACCATATCTCCAGACTTAAGCATTGGGGCATGCCATTTAGGAATTGCATGTGCATGCTCTATGTATGCTGCATTAGTACCAGTTCCTAGTACAATAGCAACCATAGTATCATCATCCACATATCTCCCAGCAGCCAGTGTCCCGACCGTATCATTCACCTAAAAAGGTAGTATCCTATATTTCAGTCTCTATTGACATATAGACACAACATTTAACCACAAGATTATTTTCCAACAGTATTACCCCTAGTAAGCATAATACAGATATAAGAAGAAACTGACCAATGTTAAGACTTTCATAACAAGTCCTTGACGTTTTATAGCCTCATTTAGTTTAAACACGATATCTTTGCCAACCTGACTTCAAAGCAAACATGCAGGTATGTTATTCATAGTTATTTATAAAGCGGGGCGAAAGCCTGTTTCGAGGAATTCATAGCTATTTACACAATGGCAATCATATAAGCATATCACCAAACTGAAACTCTAAGGAATCCAGGTTTTGTCCCATTTGAAAATTTTGATGCAGAGTGGTACTGTACATTGCTTTGTATACCTTACAAAGTCACATTATGGTGTAAGCATCTTTAATTTGGTTTCCATAAAGCAAAGGGTAATGTGCTGACCATTTCATCAATTGAAAAACTCTTTGTCCACTTGATAAGAGTGCCAGATGAAATTGATGTTTGCTTCACTGGAAAGGAGAATGTAAAACCGAGTTCTCTCTCGGTGCCCTCCGGAACATGACAGTCTTCACCCTCGGTGGCAACAAACTTTGCTAAAGCATCTGCGATAAAATCAAATAGTTCCTGAAAAATTACCCCACATATGCAAAATTAGCAAAAAAATAAAATATCAAACCAATGAGATGAACATTATGACAAGTGGGCATGATCATTACGTGCGAACTCCTGGACATTAAATGCTGTGGAATGGATACCCCTATAGACTCTTGCTTGATAATTCGTCGTTCCTTGCCCCCTAATTGAACTCGTAAAACACGAAAGTTTGTCCCTCCGAGGTCAAGTGCATAAAACAGCCCTTTCTCATCCCTTCAAGAAGTGCCTATGTGAGACCAGATGTATTGTAATGAAAATGCCACTCGATACAACAGCTGAAATATAAGACTGTCACAGAGACACAACGTAGCAATAACTTAAAAAACATATGCACACTATCTGGAATATATGCGCGTACAATATTGGTGAATGCTTGTGCTGCAATTGTACAAATTTCTTCGTAAGTATAGTTATCCTGTCACCATTTTGTGTATTTATTACAAGCATAAGCAAACCCCCTTTGGGGCATAAGCAATGGTACAGTTTCTCATTATTTCGGATAATGGATGCTCGCTAGTCGCTATCAGCCTTAACTGAAGAGTGGGGGTTTTACCCGGAGGGGAGGGAGTCAACGTAGGTGACGAGCATCTTGAGCTTGCTCCCGTCCTCGGAGGCGAGCCCCGCGCGCATCTCCACCTCCATCGCGGCCGACACCTGCTGCAGCCTCGCCGCCGGCGCCGCGCACCGCTCCTGTAGGTCCCGCAACACGGCGGCCGCGCGCGCCCACCGCTTTGCCTCCCGCAGCCTCTGCCGCACAGCGATGGTTGCTGCGGCTGCGACCACCGCCGCCGCCGCTAACGCCGCCGCCTTCCGCATCGATGCCGCTGGGTTCGCCCTCCCTTCGCGCGCGGCTCTGCCCTCGGCGGGATTTGTTAGTTCTGAGTTCTGACTCGAGACTTGACTTGTGAGTCAACCAAGAGAGCGACTTGTTCAGTAAACTGAAAACTGCTCCAGTTCGTTCTTCGGTCTGAGCTCTTCTTTTTACCTGGTCCGATCAACCGGCAAATCTTTTGCTTCTTTGCTTATCGGTTTAACATGCATGCACGCAGTTTAAGATAAAGTTTAACCATTAATTTAATTAAAGAAATATAAATTATACCTCTATAAAATGTATACCATTAAATTCATATTTAAATAAAAAGATATGCCGTTGCACACCTTTTGTGCATTTTTTATATGCAAGAATTAAGACACAAATTTCATGGTCCTAGTGTCGACCTAGAACTAACCGAGTTATTAATGGTGTTAGAAATTATTGAAGAAAAGCTAATATACTTATAATATTTTTAAGGAATGAAACAATTATTAAGATAATGTTTATTAATTGATCGCCTAGGATGACATTCTCCGAATTCTCCAAAGAGAGCATGCTTTTGCCACCTATTTATCCCGACGGAGCCGGGCTGGACTTTTTTGTTTTGTTTTGCTTTTCTTGGTGGATTCAACATGTTTCCCTTTAATATAAACATGTCTTTCATTGTATATGTTTCTTTTCTTCACCGCAAAATGAAAAAGGTAGTACTCATCGCAGTTGCTCCAAAAAAATTAATATTTAGTAATTTACTAAATTGTTTTTTGATGATTCTTACGTATTTTATATCCCAAAATATGTTAGTGGTAACTTTAATAGACTATATTACATTTTCTTAGCTTTTTATGTATACTCTCATTTTGCTGAACCATTTTCAATTTTTGTAAGCTCACTCGACTGTCGTGTATGTGAAACGCAACCATGTATTATAAAAAAATCTTTATGGAGCACGTCACAATTTAGACGATTTTGCACTCAAAAAGTCAGGAACATCTGATTTCCAGGGTGATAGATAACAATCGGTGCATCAATTGAGCACTATGTAAGTAAAACCTCCATTCCATAATTTTTATCTTTATTTACTTTAAGTTTGAACTAAAATCATGACAAAATTATGAAATAGAGAGAGTATTCGCAAAGAAAAAAGAAAATAAAAGGTTAAGATTTTTAGAAAGGGAGAAAGTTGTGACTGACCCCATGACACCGTACACTCCCGCTACGGCACTACCTTATGTTTTTTTCTCATACTAAATCACCACAAAAAATCTAATAAAAAGATGAGTGTAGTACAATTTTTGTTGGACTGTACTACACATCGGCGTCGCACATCTGCGTTTCCGTGCGGCGGCTGACAGCTGCATGCTCCTGGTGTCAGAAAAAAGGTGCGCTAGCTCCTTTAAACTCACATGTGAACACAATAACTTTTCACTGACTCCTTTTGGCTCACATGCAAATACGGTGACTTCTCAGCAGAAAACACAATGATTAGCAGAATCCAAAAGTTTAAACATTGTTGTGGCTATAGACAAAAAAACATACTTAGGAACAACTACAATTCGAAGCAACCACGCGAGGTTCTGAGGAAAATGAATACGAGATTTTTCGAAAGAACTATGAGATTCTCTAACACAAGTTATTTAACAGTAGACTACCAGGTTAATTGCAAAGAACTACTAGATTATATACTCTACAAATGTATACAAGATTATTTTCAAGCAACTATTAAATTATTTACAAATGACTATCAGGTTAATTACAAAAAACTACGGAGTACTTGATTCTATACAGACGGCTACCAAATTAGTTGCAAATGACTACCAGGTTAATTACTCTCAGTCACCAGGTTTTGACTGTTCGTACTACTAATTTGCATGCTAATTAGGCACTGTACTAGATGTCAAAGAAAACTGCCAGATTCATTAAGGCTAATTGCAATTTTAATTAATCCTAACTGCCAGGTTCTAGACTTCAAAATCTACGAGAAAAACATCGTCCACAAACAAATTGTCACTCAGGTTTACATGCAAAAATTAAGGAGTATCTCAGCCAAAAAAAATCAAGAAGAGGACCGGTAAAGAACTACTGGGGCTGTGGCTCTATGTGCTTGCCAGCGGCCGGCCGCCTCCACCGCAGCTTCGTACTTGGCGGCGACGATGGCTTCAAGCGCTGCTTCGTGCTCGGCAGCGGCGGTGACGTCACGGCGACCTCCAGCGCTGCTTCGAGCTTCGCGCCGGTAGCAGCCGTGCTCGGCGGCGGCGACAACCTCCCCGCTGCTCCGTTCTCAGCGCGAGGCGGCGGCTGTGTGGCGACGGCGACGACGACTTCAAGCCCTGCTTCATGCTCGGCGGCGGCGGTCGTGCCTCGTCGGCGGCGACGACCTCCAGCGCTGCTTCGAGCTTCACGCCGGTGGCGGCCGTGTGGCAACGGCGGCCTCCCGCGCGGCTACGTGCTCCGTGCTCGGCGCCGGCTGTTCGGCGGCCTCCTCCTCCACTTTTCCCTCTTGGCGCTGGTCTGCTTCGCTTGATGATGTGTGGTCTCCGAGAGGACTCAAGATAAGGTTGGGTGGGAGAACGAGGATTAGATGTGATCCGTCATAAAGAGAAGCGATGCATTTTTTTCCTTATAGGAGCCGCCGCACACGAGCCTGTAGATGCGGCGCTGATCGTTAAATTATACAATGTCACAAACAATGTCACAAACAATATTAAGAGGGAAAGCTTACAGTACGTGGGCTACACAAAAACAACAAGTAGTAGGAAATACTCACCTCGTCCTAAAATATAAGCCGCTCTTAAACTTTGGTGGTCAACGTCTTAGAACTTTGACTATGGTTTGTATTTATAATATGTCTATAAAATTTGTATAAACACATATTAAATGAAAGAGATTTACAAGATAGATGCGACCTTACCATTTATACATTCCGAATTCATATAATTTGATAGATACTAGTGGTCAAAGTTGTGCATCAAAGACCGTACGGAAAAAACCGTGCCTTATATTTTGAGACGGCGCGCGAGAGTATATGTGATATAGAAGTCATCAAATTTCAGCAAACATTACAGATCAATATAACTTTTCTGCTACAATGCGCAAAAAAATTAAAGTTGTGGTACACCAAAAATGTCTAAAAAGAAGTGAGGTGTAGGTGTAGCCTGATTAGAAAAACCACACCCATAAAAAAAAAGCTTCAAGATGCCACAAATGATATTTTAGCTTCTAGTTTGAGATCAAATTACACTTGAGAAGTCAGGAGAGTTTGAGTACAAATGTACAATAGCTTCAACAGGTACGGAAGTTTTTATTAGATCAACATTCACAAAATTTCATAAGAAAAGCAACAAAGATACACAGCCATTATTAGATCCTCTATACAGCTTCGCTTCATGTTACAGCCACATTGATAGAGCTCCGTCGTTCCGTGCGCTCATGAGTCGAAGCCGTAATTAATCGAGCTCGTCTCGGTAGAAGTAACACATCTCCTTCATCTGGTGCCTGGACCTGTGCCGGCTCCCCTTGCACGACGCTGCCCTTGCCCCCGAACAACGGGCAGCCGCCGCCGGACGAGCTTGCGCTTCCTCTCGCAAGACGGCGCCGTACGACTGCCATTCCGCCGCCGAGTAGTATCCGTAATACGCGGCCGACGCCGGCGGAAGAGCTTGCTCGTCCTCTTCCACGGCGGGTTTCCTGCCGAGCACTCCGAGAGCGCGTCGGCCGCCGGGCTTGGACTGGTTGGTGGGCTTCCGCGGCGCCCTGATGAAGCCGCCGTTGGCCACCACCTGGCCCTCCTCCACGGCATGCCCCGCGCGGCGCTTGCCCTCCGGGTCGACCAGCTCGCGGTCGTACACGCGCACCCACCCTCGCTGCCGCCCCTCGCGACGCATCTTTGCTGGTTTGCTTGGCTTGCTCTGGTGTTTCTGTGAGGAGGGCGCGCTGCCGGTGGCCAATTTATACACGCCTGGTTCACTGCCTTGGCGGGCACGGGTCTGCTCATGCCGGTGCCGGGCTGTCGGCAACTTGAGGTCCAAGTTTCTAGCACAAGCAAAATTTGCCCTTATTGGACCCAAACCCTTTTGTTGGGCTGGTGGGACTTTTCGGCTTTCGGCGTTTTATTACGTAGATCGAAGGGCCAAAAGTACGGGCGGGCGCACCAAGTGGAGGCCCACGTCCCGAAACGGCAGAAATGAACCAGCGGCCCTCCCAGTCTCACACGCCGGAACCGGAAGGTACGTACGCGCCTCACGCACGCCAAGGCGAGGCTCCAAACTCGATATGCTCGTCGGCCTCCCGCGTTGCTTGGACTTCTTCATCTGCAACCACACCCACGACTCGTCGATTTCAACGACCCGCAAGCCAAGCCAAGGGAATTAAGGGGCGTTTCCGTTTCGGCCACGCGCGCGACGCACCTTTTTCAACCACGCCACAAGGGAATTAAATTAAGGGTCGTTTCCGTTTCGGCCACGCACCTTTTTCAACCAGGCCGGAATTTAAGCCGTAATCCAATCTAGCTGTCGAGCGGTTATGGGTGTGTTCTTCCTCGATCCTCTACGTTTCTTTACATGCTTTCTATTGAAATGTTAATGACATCGCGGCAACACGACGTAGGCGGAGATGGCAGCAAGGGAACAGGAGGCCCGGGAGCGGCAAGCGCATATGGAGCAGCGAGGTTAGGGACTACCGAGCAGCAGTAGGCACGGATAATGCAGCAGATGAGCTGGATGATGAGCCAAGCCAATCTATCTTCTCTACCGGGGAGTGGTCTTCCTCTTCCTCCTTTCTCCTTGCCGTGGGTAAGTTGTTAACTACATATCTCCATCTTATTTTCTTTTGTCTTATTGACTAATCATATCACCATCAACAGATGGGGCATTCACGAGATGATGCCAAACATGCCGCTCATCCAGGCACCGTCCACTCATAGCCCGGTGACACCTTTCACCATCAACACCACGAACATCATCCGAAACCTGATCCCCGGTGAGTCCTCTTACACTTGTGCCCAATGCGCTACTAGGTTGTAGAATGCCATGACACTTGTAAATTTAGCCATTCCATGCCACCATGTTCAATTTCATGTCAATATGCAAATGCTAGTACTTGTTAAAGTGTAGCCATTAAGCCATGCTTGTTCAGTTCCATGTCAACATGCAAATGTTAAATGAATGTCACCATGTTCAATTCTCATGTCATGCTTTCCTTTTCATCTTGTAGGAGAACGACAAGGCAATGACGATGATGCCGTGGGAAGCAATGGAGGAGGACAAGGTTGATGGCATGGATTCTATGAACTTGTCGTGGTGCTTTTCCTTGTCGTTGTTCGATATGCACTTGTCGTTGTAATGGATTGTGTGCACTTGTTCGACTATGCACTTGTCGTCGTTGTAATGGACTTGTATGGACTTTCTATGCACTTGTATGCACTCTATCACTAGTATGGACTATATGTATTTGTTATATGTTGTTGAAGTGCTACATATATTGTTGTTGATGATATATGTCATATATATTGAATTATGTGCAGGGAATAAGGAAAAACAGCAAAAAACTGGAAATTACAAGGGACTTTACCATGTGTATGCACACGACAAAGGACATTTAGTCACTATGTCGTGTGCACACACGGCAAAGGTGCCACGTGGCGCACAACCGTGTTCCTGGGAGTTGTTGGGGGCGTGCTGCAAGGTCTTTGCCGTGCGGATTGGGGCTAGGGCGCATGGCAAAGAGATGGCCACGACAGACGCGCGGCGCACGGCAATGCCACAGGCGCACGGCAAAGCTCTCAACGCACGGCAAAGGCGCTGCACGGCAGAGGCGATGCGCACGGCAATACCGCGGCGCACGACAAAGTAAACAGACCGCACGGCAAAGCGTGCTTGCTCGGCAATGATTCGGGCGCACGGCAGAGAGCTAGCCGCACAGCAAAGCCTTTGCCGTGCAACATATACGAGCCGCAATGCAAAGATCTCGTTGCCGTCGAAGTCTTTGCCGTCCGATGTTTGCCGTGCGGCGTCGCACAACGAAGACTTTGCCGCACGACAACGAGCTGTTTTCCGTAGTGAGTGGACAAAGTTGTGCATCAAAGACCGTGCGAAAAATTGTGCATTATGTTGTGAGACGGCGTGAGGAAGTATATGTGTATATAGAAGTCATTAAAATTTAGAAAACATTACAGATCAATATAACTTTTCTACTTCCTCCGGTCTATATTAATGGACTCAATTTTATCTAGATTCATATGTATCTACTAGTACTACAATGTGCAAAAAAAAAAAATTCCAGAAAGATCTAAAGAGAAGTTAGGGTGTAGGTGTATCCTGATTAGAAAAACCATACCCATCTAAAAAAAAACTTCAAGATGTCACAACTGATATTTTAGCTTCTAATTTGAGATCAAATTACACTTGAGAAGTCAGGAGAATTTGAGTACAATAGCACCAACACGGACGGAAGTTTTTATTAGATCAACATTCACAAAATTTCATAAGAAAAGCAACAAAGACAAGCAGCCATTATTAGATCCTCTATACAGCTTCGCTTCATGCATGTCACAGCCACTAAATGGAGCTCCGTCGTTGCGAGCGCTCATGAGTCGAAGCCGTAATTAATCGAGCTCGTCTCCGTAGAAGTAACACATCTCCTTCATCTGGTGCCTGGACTTGTGCCGGCTCCCCTTGCACGACGCTGCCCTTCCCCCCGAACAACGGGCAGCCGCCGCCGGCCGAGCTTGCGCTTCCTCACGCAAGACGGCGCCGTACGACGGCCATTCCGCCGCCGAGTAGTATCCGTAATACGCGGCCGGCGCCGGAGGAAGAACTTGCTCGTCCTGTTCCACGGCGGGTTTCCTGCCGAGAGCGCGTCGTCCGCCGGGCTTGGACTGGTTGGTGGGCTTCCGCGGCGCCCTGATGAAGCCGCCGTTGGCCACGACCTGGCCCTCCACGGCGTGCACCGCGCGGCGCTTGCCCTCCGGGTCGACCAGCTCGCGGTCGTACACGCGCACCCACCCTCGCTGCCGCCCCTCGCGACGCATCTTTGCTGGTTTGCTTGGCTTGCTCTGGTGTTTCTGTGAGGAGGGCGCGCTGCTGGTGGCCAATTTATACACGCCTGGTTCACTGCCTTGGCGGGCACGGGTCTGCTCATGCCGGTGCCGGGCTGTCGGCAACTTGAGGTCCAAGTTTCTAGCACAAGCAAAATTTGCCCTTATTGGACCCAAACCCTTTTTGTTGGGCTGGTGGGACTTTTCAGTTTTCAGCGTTTTTATTACGTAGATCGAAGGGCCAAAAGTACGGGCGGGCGCACCAAGTGGAGGCCCACGTCCCGAAACGGCAGAAATGAACCAGCGGCCCTCCCAGTCTCACACGCTGGAACTGGAAGGTACGTACGCGCCTCCCGCACGCCAAGGCGAGGCTCCAAACTCGATATGCTCGTCGGCCTCCCCGCGTTGCTTGGACTTCTTCATCTGCAACCACACCCACGACTCGTCGATTTCAACGACCCGCAAGCCAAGCCAAGGGAATTAAGGGGCGTTTCCGTTTCGGCCACGCGCGCGACGCACCTTTTTCAACCACGCCACAAGGGAATTAAATTAAGGGTCGTTTCCGTTTCGGCCACGCACCTTTTTCAACCAGGCCGGAATTTAAGCCGTAATCCAATCTAGTCGTCGAGCGGTTATGGGTGTGTTCTTCCTCGATCCTCTACGTTTCTTTACATGCTTTCTATTGAAATGTTAATGACATCGCGGCAACACGACGTAGGCGGAGATGGCAGCAAGGGAACGAGGAGGCCCAGGAGCGGCAAGCGCATATGGAGCAGCGAGGTTAGGGACTACCAGCAGCAGTAGGCACGAGATAATGCAGCGGATGAGCTGGATGATGAGCCAAGCCAATCTATCTTCTCTACCGGGGAGTGGTCTTCCTCTTCCTCCTTTCTCCTTGCCGTGGGTAAGTTGTTAACTACATATCTCCATCTTATTTTCTTTTGTCTTATTGACTAATCATATCACCATCAACAGATGGGGCATTCACAGATGATGCCAAACATGCCGCTCATCCAGGCACCGTCCACTCATAGCCCGGTGACACCTTTCACCATCAACACCACGAACATCATCCGAAACCCGATCCCCGGTGAGTCCTCTTACACTTGTGCCCAATGCGCTACTAGGTTGTAGAATGCCATGACACTTGTAAATTTAGCCATTCCATGCCACCATGTTCAATTTCATGTCAATATGCAAATGCTAGTACTTGTTAAAGTGTAGCCATTAAGCCATGCTTGTTCAGTTCCATGTCAACATGCAAATGTTAAATGAATGTCACCATGTTCAATTCTCATGTCATGCTTTCCTTTTCATCTTGTAGGAGAACGACAAGGCAATGACGATGATGCCGTGGGAAGCAATGGAGGAGGACAAGGTTGATGGCATGGATTCTATGAACTTGTCGTGGTGCTTTTCCTTGTCGTTGTTCGATATGCACTTGTCGTTGTAATGGATTGTGTGCACTTGTTCGACTATGCACTTGTCGTCGTTGTAATGGACTTGTATGGACTTTCTATGCACTTGTATGCACTCTATCACTAGTATGGACTATATGTATTTGTTATATGTTGTTGAAGTGCTACATATATTGTTGTTGATGATATATGTCATATATATTGAATTATGTGCAGGGAATAAGGAAAAACAGCAAAAAACTGGAAATTACAAGGGACTTTACCATGTGTATGCACACGACAAAGGACATTTAGTCACTATGTCGTGTGCACACACGGCAAAGGTGCCACGTGGCGCACAACTGTGTTCCTGGGAGTTGTTGGGGGCGTGCTGCAAGGTCTTTGCCGTGCGGATTGGGGCTAGGGCGCATGGCAAAGAGATGGCCACGACAGACGCGCGGCGCACGGCAATGCCACAGGCGCACGGCAAAGCTCTCAACGCACGGCAAAGGCGCTGCACGGCAGAGGCGATGCGCACGGCAATACCGCGGCGCACGACAAAGTAAACAGACCGCACGGCAAAGCGTGCTTGCTCGGCAATGATTCGGGCGCACGGCAGAGAGCTAGCCGCACAGCAAAGCCTTTGCCGTGCAACATATACGAGCCGCAATGCAAAGATCTCGTTGCCGTCGAAGTCTTTGCCGTCCGATGTTTGCCGTGCGGCGTCGCACAACGAAGACTTTGCCGCACGACAACGAGCTGTTTTCCGTAGTGAGTGGACAAAGTTGTGCATCAAAGACCGTGCGAAAAATTGTGCATTATGTTGTGAGACGGCGTGAGGGAGTATATGTGTATATAGAAGTCATTAAAATTTAGAAAACATTACAGATCAATATAACTTTTCTACTTCCTCCGGTCTATATTAATGGACTCAATTTTATCTAGATTCATATGTATCTACTAGTACTACAATGTGCAAAAAAAAAAAATTCCAGAAAGATCTAAAGAGAAGTTAGGGTGTAGGTGTATCCTGATTAGAAAAACCATACCCATCTAAAAAAAACTTCAAGATGTCACAACTGATATTTTAGCTTCTAATTTGAGATCAAATTACACTTGAGAAGTCAGGAGAATTTGAGTACAATAGCACCAACACGGACGGAAGTTTTTATTAGATCAACATTCACAAAATTTCATAAGAAAAGCAACAAAGACAAGCAGCCATTATTAGATCCTCTATACAGCTTCGCTTCATGCATGTCACAGCCACTAAATGGAGCTCCGTCGTTGCGAGCGCTCATGAGTCGAAGCCGTAATTAATCGAGCTCGTCTCCGTAGAAGTAACACATCTCCTTCATCTGGTGCCTGGACTTGTGCCGGCTCCCCTTGCACGACGCTGCCCTTCCCCCCGAACAACGGGCAGCCGCCGCCGGCCGAGCTTGCGCTTCCTCACGCAAGACGGCGCCGTACGACGGCCATTCCGCCGCCGAGTAGTATCCGTAATACGCGGCCGGCGCCGGAGGAAGAACTTGCTCGTCCTGTTCCACGGCGGGTTTCCTGCCGAGAGCGCGTCGTCCGCCGGGCTTGGACTGGTTGGTGGGCTTCCGCGGCGCCCTGATGAAGCCGCCGTTGGCCACGACCTGGCCCTCCACGGCGTGCACCGCGCGGCGCTTGCCCTCCGGGTCGACCAGCTCGCGGTCGTACACGCGCACCCACCCTCGCTGCCGCCCCTCGCGACGCATCTTTGCTGGTTTGCTTGGCTTGCTCTGGTGTTTCTGTGAGGAGGGCGCGCTGCCGGTGGCCAATTTATACACGCCTGGTTCACTGCCTTGGCGGGCACGGGTCTGCTCATGCCGGTGCCGGGCTGTCGGCAACTTGAGGTCCAAGTTTCTAGCACAAGCAAAATTTGCCCTTATTGGACCCAAACCCTTTTTGTTGGGCTGGTGGGACTTTTCAGTTTTCAGCGTTTTTATTACGTAGATCGAAGGGCCAAAAGTACGGGCGGGCGCACCAAGTGGAGGCCCACGTCCCGAAACGGCAGAAATGAACCAGCGGCCCTCCCAGTCTCACACGCTGGAACTGGAAGGTACGTACGCGCCTCCCGCACGCCAAGGCGAGGCTCCAAACTCGATATGCTCGTCGGCCTCCCCGCGTTGCTTGGACTTCTTCATCTGCAACCACACCCACGACTCGTCGATTTCAACGACCCGCAAGCCAAGCCAAGGGAATTAAGGGGCGTTTCCGTTTCGGCCACGCGCGCGCGACGCACCTTTTTCAACCACGCCACAAGGGAATTAAATTAAGGGTCGTTTCCGTTTCGGCCACGCACCTTTTTCAACCAGGCCGGAATTTAAGCCGTAATCCAATCTAGCTGTCGAGCGGTTATGGGTGTGTTCTTCCTCGATCCTCTACGTTTCTTTACATGCTTTCTATTGAAATGTTAATGACATCGCGGCAACACGACGTAGGCGGAGATGGCAGCAAGGGAACAGGAGGCCCAGGAGCGGCAAGCGCATATGGAGCAGCAGGTTAGGGACTACCAGCAGCAGTAGGCACAGATAATGCAGCAGATGAGCTGGATGATGAGCCAAGCCAATCTATCTTCTCTACCGGGGAGTGGTCTTCCTCTTCCTCCTTTCTCCTTGCCGTGGGTAAGTTGTTAACTACATATCTCCATCTTATTTTCTTTTGTCTTATTGACTAATCATATCACCATCAACAGATGGGGCATTCACAGATGATGCCAAACATGCCGCTCATCCAGGCACCGTCCACTCATAGCCCGGTGACACCTTTCACCATCAACACCACGAACATCATCCGAAACCTGATCCCCGGTGAGTCCTCTTACACTTGTGCCCAATGCGCTACTAGGTTGTAGAATGCCATGACACTTGTAAATTTAGCCATTCCATGCCACCATGTTCAATTTCATGTCAATATGCAAATGCTAGTACTTGTTAAAGTGTAGCCATTAAGCCATGCTTGTTCAGTTCCATGTCAACATGCAAATGTTAAATGAATGTCACCATGTTCAATTCTCATGTCATGCTTTCCTTTTCATCTTGTAGGAGAACGACAAGGCAATGACGATGATGCCGTGGGAAGCAATGGAGGAGGACAAGGTTGATGGCATGGATTCTATGAACTTGTCGTGGTGCTTTTCCTTGTCGTTGTTCGATATGCACTTGTCGTTGTAATGGATTGTGTGCACTTGTTCGACTATGCACTTGTCGTCGTTGTAATGGACTTGTATGGACTTTCTATGCACTTGTATGCACTCTATCACTAGTATGGACTATATGTATTTGTTATATGTTGTTGAAGTGCTACATATATTGTTGTTGATGATATATGTCATATATATTGAATTATGTGCAGGGAATAAGGAAAAACAGCAAAAAACTGGAAATTACAAGGGACTTTACCATGTGTATGCACACGACAAAGGACATTTAGTCACTATGTCGTGTGCACACACGGCAAAGGTGCCACGTGGCGCACAACCGTGTTCCCGGGAGTTGTTGGGGGCGTGCTGCAAGGTCTTTGCCGTGCGGATTGGGGCTAGGGCGCATGGCAAAGAGATGGCCACGACGGACGCGCGGCGCACGGCAATGCCACGAGCGCACGGCAAAGCTCTCAACGCACGGCAAAGGCGCTGCACGGCAGAGGCGATGCGCACGGCAATACCGCGGCGCACGACAAAGTAAACAGACCGCACGGCAAAGCGTGCTTGCTCGGCAATGATTCGGGCGCACGGCGGAGAGCTAGCCGCACAGCAAAGCCTTTGCCGTGCAACATATACGAGCCGCAATGCAAAGATCTCGTTGCCGTCGAAGTCTTTGCCGTCCGATGTTTGCCGTGCGGCGTCGCACAACGAAGACTTTGCCGCACGGCAACGAGCTGTTTTCCGTAGTGAGTGGACAAAGTTGTGCATCAAAGACCGTGCGAAAAATTGTGCATTATGTTGTGAGACGGCGTGAGGGAGTATATGTGTATATAGAAGTCATTAAAATTTAGAAAACATTACAGATCAATATAACTTTTCTACTTCCTCCGGTCTATATTAATGGACTCAATTTTATCTAGATTCATATGTATCTACTAGTACTACAATGTGCAAAAAAAAAAATTCCAGAAAGATCTAAAGAGAAGTTAGGGTGTAGGTGTATCCTGATTAGAAAAACCATACCCATCTAAAAAAAAACTTCAAGATGTCACAACTGATATTTTAGCTTCTAATTTGAGATCAAATTACACTTGAGAAGTCAGGAGAATTTGAGTACAATAGCACCAATAAGTACGGAAGTTTTTATTAGATCAAAATTCACAAAATTTCATAAGAAAAGCAACAAAGATACACAGCCATTATTAGATCCTCTATACAACTTGGCTTCATGTCACAGCAACTAAATGGAGCTCCGTCGTTCCATGCGCTCATGAGTCGAAGCCGTAATCGAGCTCGTCTCCGTAGAAGTAACACATCTCCTTCATCTGGTGCCTGGACTTGTGCCGGCTCCTCTTGCACGACGACGCCCTTCCCGCCGAACGCGCAGCCGCTGCCGGACGACCTTGCGCTTCGTCTCGCAAGACGGCACCGTACGACTGCCATTCCGCCGCCGAGTAGTATCCGTAATACGCGGCCGGCGCCTCTTCCACGGCGGATTTCCTGCCGAGCAATCCGAGAGCGCGTCGGCCGCCGGGCTTGGACTGGTTGGTGGGCTTCCGCGGCGCCCTGATGAAGCCGCCGTTGGCCACCACCTGGCCCTCCCCCACGACGTGCACCGCGCGGCGCTTGCCCTCCGGGTCGACCAGCTCGCGGTCGTACACGCGCACCCACCCTCGCTGCCGCCCCTCGCGACGCATCTTTGGTCGTTTGCTTGGTTTGCTCTGGTGTTTTCTGTGAGGCGAGACGAGCGCTGCCGGTGGTCAATTTATAGACGCGCGGGCTGCCTGGTTCACTGCCTTGGCGGGCACGGGTCTGCTCATGCCGGTGCCGGGCTGTCGGCAACTTGAGGTCCAAGTTTCTAGCACAAGCAAAATTTGCCCTTATTGGACCCAAACTCTTTTTGTTGGGCTGGGTCTTTTCAGTTTTCAGCGTTTTTATTATATCGAAGGGCCAGGGTCCAATTGTGAGTGTTCACCAACTTTTATTTAGGATGATGATCCCCTGTTTTTTTTTATTGCCTAGACTTATAAACGACGTAAGCTTGTTTGAAAATTAAGAAAATCCACAGCAAAAATCCTATTGTAACTATAAAAACTTGTATTTCAAAGGGGCCAAAGGCTATAATATATAATACATCTGTTTTTGAGGTACAAGGGTAACAAATATAGACAAATGTGAACTTGTAAATACCTAGACCAACACTAATACTACTTAACACCCCCTCAAATGCAAAGCTATGCAATAACATTGCATTTGAAGAAAGGGAAAAAGCTTAAAGAAAATGGTAATCTAAACTCCGCATTTTGAGAGTGTTGTCATAGTACAAAGAGTCTTCGAAGGATTTTGAGTCAAGCCAAAGGAAATTCATTTGATCGAAGAAGAGACCGACACAGACCGAGAGATGGTCAGAAGAAGAACATGTTACAAAAGATCATGGCACAAGAATGCCAATACCAATAAGCTCAACAACAAACGGTGTATCAGGGAATGACACATGCCGCATCAAGAGAATCAAGCATTGTGCACAAAATTATTGCCCAATAAAACCGGCGTCGAATGAAGCTTGGTGGCAAGATAATGGGCGTAGATCAACAATGCAAAAGCAAGCCCCAAAGATTCCTATAGGAAGGACCAGCGCCAGAAAAACAGGCTATTGATGAAAGGTATAGAGTGGACTCACATGCCATGAGAAATACTCCCTCCGGTCTCTTTTAATTGACTCGGATTTAGTATAACTTTGTACTAAATTTGAGTCAATTAAAAAGGAATGGAGGGAGTAGGAAAGAACAACAAACTTGGTGGACGACGGGAAAAAAAACAAAAGCACCAATGGAAAATAGACGTGCAAATAGAGTCGGAACGGACAATGACATATAACTTTTTTTAGAGCTCACAAGTTGATGTGGTCAGAACCGATGGAAGCAATCGCGGGCGTGAACCAACGAGATCGAATCGATCCAATCCAGCTTTAGCCACCGGAAATAGCTGCTGCTTCGCCTAGTATAAGTGGCCGACTCAACCAAAAGTCTGAAATAAGTTAGAAGGTCGCTCATTATATTTAATATTATCTATCACGTCTATGCTCCTTTTATCCGAGTCTTGGAGTGTGCAACGGAAACAAAGGTGTTAGATTCACGATAGTCTCTCTCCAATTCACGAATATCTGGTACAAATTCGGGTTTGAATCCTGAAAGGGGATGAGAGGAGAGACAGCAGGGGATGGGAACAAGAGACCGGTTCTTCCGTGATCCAACTGGATACCGCGTCCTTGTTGCGTCGGCGTATATGTACCATTCTACTGGACCCAGTCTGGGTCGTTGTACTTTGCATTGGGCTTCATGGGCCGGGCCGATCTTCTAGGTGAATTCGTATCTCCTTCGCCGCACACGAATTCCGGATTTCCTATACACCGACCGGGTCGTCCTCCCTGGCGCCCGCGCGCCCCGCAGGCTACATTTCGCCGAAGGGTTGCCCTTACCTGGGCTTGATAGTTGGTAGCCCATTTATGTCCCGGCCTGCGCGTGTTGCTTCCTTCACAGGCTTATGAATTTGCGTTCGAGTCGCTTGTACTAGGGTGGAGTCAGACGGCTATTTAAGGTGGTGATACTCGTTCTCCCGCGGCGAGGTGGGACTAAAAATTAAAGACGTGTTGTACAACCCGCCCGCGCGACGCTTCTCTTGCATGCTTTTGTGCGCTTGACGGACGCGCGCCGTAGTCTGCCGCGTACTAGTGGGGCTACTCGGCTACTGTTGAACAGACGTGGAGGTGTACCTGATACTGCTTTTGGATGCGCACGGTGTGCCAGATGCTGCTTTGCATGTTTGCTGGTGGTGCTCGGCTGCTCGCTGCTCGTGTCAGGCAATGCATTTGTATGGATAGAAAAATACAATCCTGAATGGAACCAGCTAGTGGTGGTGAAGGGAGCATAGTACGCCACATGGTCTGCTTTCTTTTTTCTTTTTATAGCTAGCTCACGGCTAGGCACACTTGTATTAGAAAGATGTAAAATACATGCACAAACATGCATGTACGTGCAGATAAGAATAGGAATGAAACCTAAATATATCTATCTTCTAGGCAAAGCATCTATACTTTGCAAAAAAAAGGAAATTTAAAGAATAAAAAAACATGATTTAGTCAAACTTTGAATTAAATAATTATACAGTTGGGAAAAAATATTTATACACTGCGGAACAAAGAATAATATTACTGATAGTAACTTTGTAGAGTAAGAGTAACATAACTTCCTAAATAAAAAATTATACAATGGGAAACAAATATTTATACAGTATTTAATTCCATGCAGGGCCGGCCCTGAGGGGGGGCGGGAGGGGCGGCCGCCCTGGGCCCCCGAGACCAGGGGGCCCTTTCTAGGTATGGCATATGCGGCGTTGGGAGAGAAGAGTGCCATTAGAGACAGTTCTGAAGCTTTTTATCGCTGCCGTTTCGTACAGACGATGGAGGAACAGCCGAAGCGTACATCTTTTTGGTGGGCTTGTTCTTGGGCTTTTTTCTTTCTTTAGCTAACATAGGCCCTTTTCTCCTCTTTTTTTTTTACGTGGTGATTAAATGGGATCTGGCGGTTCTGCTCTAGAAAGGAAAGTGGGGGCGAGGCCTTCAGAATTCACCATGGACTCTAGGACTGCAGAATACGACATGCACAAGGCTTTCATGGTTTGTTTTCTCCTAAAAATAATCTAGTTTCATCTTGTGCCATTTTTTGTAATTGTTACCGAAACACGCTCAACACTATTGCCGTAACCAAAACATAGCAATGGCTAGGGCGGTGTGCAAGGAAAATTATACACGGCGGAGAAAACTTAGCGTGACATTTACAACAATGTCTATTCTAAACCCACCAAAAAAAATCATGCCACATAGTAGTTTGGAGAAAAATAAATTTACAAGGTTCTAATTAGATACAAGTCTGATTCTTCATTCGTTCTGTGCCATATGCCACGCCACGAGTCGCTAGTCCTATGCATATCGGCCAAGAGGCTAGCGGTCCAGTCGCCTAGAAAAGATGTCACGTACTGCTTCCACAAGCCATTGTGACGACACGATTCCAGTTGATCATAATAAAATCATTGTACACCATCACCAACGAGTTTGCATACATGTGTGTTAGAAACGCTAATATAATGTTTAAAATTTTTATAATATTGATATTTTTTTCAATTTTTATACAAAACCAATTCCTAACATGGTGTTCGCACTAAGGGGCCCGTAATCTAATTTCGCCCCGGGCCCCCGAAATCTAAGGACCGGGCCTGATTCCATGTTTGGCAAACGCAGTCTACCGTTACTAGTTTGACCCATACTCACGCGCGAGGTTGAAAAGTAAAGCGCTAGTTGCTAACTGCTACCGCTGCCACTCTTCACTGCCCCACACCTCTGCTTCATGCATGTGCTGCATTTTCCTGGCCTCGTGTGTTGTATGCATCATGCATGTCAGTCTACTGCTGCTAACTAGGATAACACATACTAGTCCTTCTAATGGACTGTCGCAAGTTCACTAGCTACAAAAATGTTGAAAAATAATTTCTGGGTAAGGTAACAAATCACAAAATTAGTAGGAAAATAAAAATACAACAAGAAAACAAAAAAAGTTGCGAAACTAGTTTTCTAAAACAAAAGGAACAAAATTTTCAGAACAACTCACTATACACTAGGGAACAACGAAAATAAACGGAGGGGAACAACACACTAGAAAGATGGGAACAACAACCTAGACGAGTGGGAACAACAAAATAGACGGAGGTGAACGACACACTAGACAGATGGGAACAACAACATAGATGGATGGGAACAACAAAATAGATGGAGGGAACAACACAGTAGACAGATGGGAACAACAACCTAGATGGATGGGAACAACAAAATAGACGGAGGGGAACAACATAGTAGACAGATGGGAACAACAAATTAAACGGAGGGAAACAATAGATTACATGGTGGAGAACAACAGCCTAGACGGAGAGGAACAAGAGACTAGACACATGGGAACAACGGCCTAGACGGAGGGGAACAACGACCGACACATAGGGGAACAATGGCCTAGACAAAAGGAAACAACGATCTACACTGAGCGGAACAACGACCTACACGGAGGGGAACACCGACCTACATGGAGGGGAACAGTGATCCAGACTGAGGGGAACAGTGACCTACACGGATAGGAACAACGGCCTAGGCAGAGGGGAACAACGACCTACATGGAGGGGAACAATGGCCCAGACTAAGGGGAACAACGACCTACACGAAGAGGAACAACGGCCTAGACGGAGGGGAACAACAACCGACACATAGGGGAACAATGGCTTAGACAAAAAAAAACAATGACCTACACGGAGAGGAATGATGTCTACGTTTCCCCCTCCTTTCCTGTAGACAGTGTTGGGCCTCCAAGAGCAGAGGTTTGTAGAACAGCAGCAAGTTTTCCCTTAAGTGGATCACCCAAGGTTTATCGAACTCAGTGAGGAAGAGGTCAAAGATATCCCTCTCATGCAACCCTGCAACCACAAAGCAAGAAGTCTCTTGTGTCCCCAACACACCTAATAGGTGCACTAGTTCGGCGAAGAGATAGTGAAATACAGGTGGTATGAATAAGTATGAGCAAGTAGCAACGGTGCCGTAAAAGTGCTTGGCGCGTAATTGATGGTGGTGGTATTGCAAGCAGTAGTAACACAAGAAAACAAGAAACAAGCGATAGTAACTCAGCAGTATTTAGGAACAAGGCCTAGGGATTACACTTTCACTAGTGGACACTCTCAACATTGATCACATAACGAACAGTATAAATGCATACTCTACACTTTTGTTGGATGATGAACACATTGCGTAGGATTACACGAACCCTCAATGCCGGAGTTAACAAGCTCCACAATAATGCTCATGTTTAAGTAACCTTAAGTGTAAGATAGATCAACGAGACTAAACCGAGTACTAGCATAGCATGCACACTCGTCACCTTCATGCATATGTAGGAGGAATAGATCACATCAATAATATCATAGCAATAGTTAACTCCATAATCTACAAGAGATCATGATCATAGCATAAACCAAGTACTAACACGGTGCACACACTGTCACCATTACACACGTGCAAGAGGAATAGAACTACTTTAATAACATTGCTAGAGTAGCACATAGATAGTAGTGATACAAAACTCATATGAATCTCAATCATGTAAAGCAGCTCATGAGATCATTGTATTGAAGTACATAGGAGAGATTAACCACATAGCTACCGGTACAGTCCCCGAGCCTCGATGGAGAACTACTCCCTCCTCATGGGAGCAAGCAGCGGTGATGAAGATGGCGGTGGAGATGGCAGCGGTGTCGATGGAGAAGCCTTCCGGGGCACTTCCCCGCTCCGGCAGCCGTGCCGGAACGAGATCCCGTCCCCCGCATCTTGGCTTCGCGATGGCGGCGGCTCTGGAAGGTTTTCGTGGGTTTCGTCAATCGTCATAGGGTTTTCTGATCCAGGGGCTTCTTATAGGCGGAGAGGCGGCGCAGGAAGGTCGAAGGGGGGCCCACACCCTAGGGGGGCGCGCCCCCCTAGGCCGCGCCGGGGTGTGGTGTGGTGGCCCTGCCTCCCTTCTCTGGCGGTTCTCGTGTGTTCTGGATGCTTCCGAGTAAAATAGGAACCCGGGCGTTGATTTCGTCCGATTCCGAGAATATTTCGTTACTAGGATTTCGAAACCAAAAACAGCAGTAAAACAAGAACTGGCACTTCGGCATCTTGTTAATAGGTTAGTTCCGTAAAATGCACGAATATGACATAAAGTGTGCATAAAACATGTAGATAACATCAATAATGTGGCATGGAACATAAGAAATTATCGATACGTCGGAGACGTATCAGCATCCCCAAACTTAGTTCTGCTCGTCCCGAGCAGGTAAAACGATAACACAGATAATTTCTGGAGTGACATGCCATCATAACCTTGATCATACTATTTGTAAAGCATATGTAGTGTATGCAGCGGTCAAAACAATGTATATGACATGAGTAAACAACTGAATCATAAAGCAAAGACTTTTCATGAATAGTACTTAAAGACAAGCATCAATAAGTCTTGCATAAGAGTTAACTCATAAAGCAATAATTCAAAGTAAAGACATTGAAGCAACACAAAGGAAGATTAAGTTTCAGCGGTTGCTTTCAACTTATAACATGTATATCTCATTGATATTGTCAACATAGAGTAATATAACAAATGCAATATGCAAGTATGTAGGAATCAATGCACAATTCACACAAGTGTTTGCTTCTTGAGGTGGAGAGAAATAGGTGAACTGACTCAACAATAAAAGTAAAAGAATGGTCCTTCAAAGAGGAAAGCATCGATTGCTATATTTGTGCTAGAGCTTTTATTTTGAAAACATGAAACAATTTTGTCAACGGTAGTAATAAAGCATATGTATCATGTAAATTATATCTTACAAGTTGCAAGCCTCATGCATAGTATACTAATAGTGCCCGCACCTTGTCCTAATTAGCTTGGACTACCGGATCATCACAATGCACATGTTTTAACCAAGTGTCACAAAGGGGTACCTCTATGCCGCCTCGTACAAAGGTCTAAGGAGAAAGCTCGCATTGGATTTCTCGCTATTGATTATTCTCAACTTAGACATCCATACCGGGACAACATAGACAACGAGATAATGGACTCCTCTTTTATGCATAAGCATGTAACAACAATTAATAATTTTCTCATATGAGATTGAGGATATATGTCCAAAACTGAAACTTCCACCATGGATCATGGCTTTAGTTAGCGGCCCAATGTTCTTCTCTAACAATATGCATGCTTAACCATAGGGTGGTAGATCTCTCTTACTTCCGACAAGACGGACATGCATAGCAACTCACATGAAATTCAACAATGAATAGTTGATGGCGTCCCCAGTGAACATGGTTATCGCACAACAAGCAACTTAATAAGAGATAAAGTGCATAATTACATATTCAATACCACAATAGTTTTTAAGCTATTTGTCCCATGAGCTATATATTGCAAAGGTGAATGATGGAATTTTAAAGGTAGCACTCAAGCAATTTACTTTGGAATGGCGGAGAAATACCATGTAGTAGGTAGGTATGGTGGACACAAATGGCATAGTGTTGTTTGGCTCAAGATTTGGATGCATGAGAAGTATTCCCTCTCGATACAAGGTTTAGGCTAGCAAGGTTGTTTGAAACAAACACAAGGATGAACCGGTGCAGCAAAACTCACATAAAAGACATATTGTAAACATTATAAGACTCTACACCGTCTTCCTTGTTGTTCAAACTCAATACTAGAAATTATCTAGACCTTAGAGAAACCAAATATGCAAACCAAATTTTAGCATGCTCTATGTATTTCTTCATTAATGGGTGCAAAGCATATGATGCAAGAGCTTAATCATGAGCACAACAATTGCCAAGTATCACATTACCCAAGACATTTATAGCAATTACTACATGTATCATTTTCCAATTCCAACCATATAACAATTTAACGAAGGAGAAAACTTTGCCATGAATATTATAAGCTAAGAACACATGTGTTCATGCGAACCAGCGGAGCGTGTCTCTCTCCCACAAAAGCATTATGTAATCCAATTTATTCAAACACAAACAAAAATAAGAAACAAACAAATAGACGCTCCAAGCAAAGCACATAAGATGTGATGGAATAAAAATATAGTTTCAGGGGAGGAACCTGATAATGTTGTCGATGAAGAAGGGGATGCCTTGGGCATCCCCAAGCTTAGACGCTTGAGTCTTCTTGATATATGCAGGGGTGAACCACCGGGTGCATCCCCAAGCTTAGAGCTTTCACTCTCCTTGATCATGTTATATCATCCTCCTCTCTTGACCCTTGAAAACTTCCTCCACACCAAACTCGAAACAACTCATTAGAGGGTTAGTGCACAATATAAATTGACATATTCAGAGGTGACACAATCATTCTTAACACTTCTGGACATTGCATAATGCTACTGGACATTAGTGGATCAAAGAAATTCATCCAACATAGCGAAAGAGGCAATGCGAAATAAAAGGCAGAATCTGTCAAAACAGAACAGTTCGTATTGACGAATTTTAAAATGGCACCAGACTTGCTCAGATGAAAATGCTCAAATTGAATGAAAGTTGCGTACATATCTGAGGATCATGCACGTAAATTGGCTTAATTTTCTGAGCTACCTACAGGGAGGTAGACCCAGATTCGTGACAGCAAAGAAATCTGGAACTGTGCAGTAATCCAAATCTAGTACTTACTTTTCTATCAACGGCTTTACTTGGCACAACAAAACACAAAACTAAGATAAGGAGAGGTTGCTACAGTAGTAAACAACTTCCAAGACACAAATATAAAACAAAGTACTGTAGCAAAATAACACATGGGTTATCTCCCAAGAAGTTCTTTTCTTTATAGCCATTAAGATGGGCTCAGCAGTTTTAATGATGCACTCGCAAGAAATAGTATTTGAAGCAAAAAGAGAGCATCCAGAGGCAAATTCAAAACACATTTAAGCCTAACATGCTTCCTATGCATAGGAATCTTGTAAATAAACAAGTTCATGAAGATCAAAGTAACAAGCATAGGAAGATAAAACAAGTATAGCTTGAAAAATTTCAGCACATAGAGAGGTATTTTAGTAACATGAAAATTTCCACAACCATATTTTCCTCTCTCATAATAACTTTCAGTAGCATCATGAGCAAACTCAACAATATAACTATCAAATGAAGCATTCTTATCATGAGTCTCATGCATAAAATTATTACTACTCCCAACATAAGCATAATCAATTTTATTAGTTGTAGTGGGAGCAAATTCAACAAAGTAGCTATCATTATTATTCTCATCATCAAATATAGGAGGCATATTGTAATCATAATCAAATTCACTCTCCATAGTAGGTGGCACCAAAAGACCACTATCATTATCATCATAAATAGGAGGCAAAGTATCATCAAAGAAAATTTTCTCCTCAATGCTTGGGGGACTAAAAATATCATGAAAAACAGCTTCCCCAAGCTTAGAACTTTCTATATCATTATCAACAATGGTGTTCAAAGCGTTCATACTAATATTACTACCAGCATGCAAATAAGATTCCATAGGTTTTTTAATTTTCGCATCAAACAATCCATGTTTTAAATCAGGAAATAGAACAAGAAGCTCATTGTTGTCCATTATGCCAAACTAGTGTAAACAAGAAACAAAAAGATGCAATTGCAGGATCTAAAGGAAATAGCTTCGAGCACACACACGACGGCGCCAGAAAAATACTTTACCTGGGACCGTAGTATGAGAGCCTTTTACCTTTCCTCCCCGGCAACGGCGCCGTAAAAGTGCTTGATGTCTACGTTTCCCCTCCTTTCCTGTAGACAGTGTTGGGCCTCCAAGAGCAGAGGTTTGTAGAACAGCAGCAAGTTTTCCCTTAAGTGGATCACCCAAGGTTTATCGAACTCAGGGAGGAAGAGGTCAAAGATATCCCTCTCATGCAACCCCGCAACCACAAAGCAAGAAGTCTCTTGTGTCCCCAACACACCTAATAGGTGCACTAGTTCGGCGAAGAGATAGTGAAATACAGGTGGTATGAATAAGTATGAGCAGTAGCAACGGTGCCGGAAAAGTGCTTGGCGCGTAATTGATGGTGGTGGTATTGCAAGCAGTAGTAACACAGAAAAACAAGAAACAAGCAGTAGTAACTCAGCAGTATTTAGGAACAAGGCCTAGGGATTACACTTTCACTAGTGGACACTCTCAACATTGATCACATAACAGAACGGATAAATGCATACTCTACACTTTTGTTGGATGATGAACACATTGCGTAGGATTACACGAACCCTCAATGCCGGAGTTAACAAGCTCCACAATAATGCTCATGTTTAAGTAACCTTAAGTGTAAGATAGATCAACAGACTAAACCGAGTACTAGCATAGCATGCACACTTGTAACCTTCATGCATATGTAGGAGGAATAGATCACATCAATAATATCATAGCAATAGTTAACTCCATAATCTACAAGAGATCATGATCATAGCATAAACCAAGTACTAACACGGTGCACACACTGTCACCATTACACACGTGCAGGAGGAATAGAACTACTTTAATAACATTGCTAGAGTAGCACATAGATAGTAGTGATACAAAACTCATATGAATCTCAATCATGTAAAGCAGCTCATGAGATCATTGTATTGAAGTACATAGGAGAGATTAACCACATAGCTACCGGTACAGCCCCGAGCCTCGATGGAGAACTACTCCCTCCTCATGGGAGCAGCAGCGGTGATGAAGATGGCGGTGGAGATGGCAGCGGTGTCGATGGAGAAGCCTTCCGGGGCACTTCCCCGCTCCGGCAGCCGTGCCGGAACGCAGATCCCGTCCCCCGCATCTTGGCTTCGCGATGGCGGCGGCTCGGGAAGGTTTTCGTGGGTTTCGTCAATCGTCATAGGGTTTTCCGATCCAGGGGCTTCTTATAGGCGGAGAGGCGGCGCAGGAAGGTCGAAGGGGGCCCACACCCTAGGGGGCGCGCCCCCTAGGCCGCGCCGGGGTGTGGTGTGGTGGCCCCGCTCTCCTTCTCCGGCGGTTCTCGTGTGTTCTGGATGCTTCCGAGTAAAATAGGAACCCGGGCGTTGATTTCGTCCGATTCCGAGAATATTTCGTTACTAGGATTTCGAAACCAAAAACAGCAGAAAACAGGAACCGGCACTTCGGCATCTTGTTAATAGGTTAGTTCCAGAAAATGCACGAATATGACATAAAGTGTGCATAAAACATGTAGATAACATCAATAATGTGGCATGGAACATAAGAAATTATCGATACGTCGGAGACGTATCAAGGAACAACGACCTAGATGGAGGGGAACAACGACCTACATGGAGGGGAACAGTGACCTGCACGGATAGGAACAACGGCCTAGGTAGAGGGGAACAACGACCTACATGGATGGGAACAATGGCCCAGACTAAGGGGAACAACGGCCTACACGAAGAGGAACAACGGCCTAGACGGAGGGGAACAATGGCTTAGACAAAAAAAAACAATGACCTACACGGAGAGGAACAACGACCTAGATGGAGGGGAACAACGACCTACATGGAGGGGAACAGTGACCTGCACGGATAGGAACAACGGCCTAGGCAGAGGGGAACAACGACCTACATGGAGGGGAACAATGGCCCAGACTAAGGGGAACAACGACCTACACGAAGAGGAACAACGGCCTAGACTGAGGGGAACAACGACCGACACATAGGGGAACAATGGCCTAGACAAAAAGAAACAATGACCTACACGGAGAGGAACAACGACCTACATGGAGGGGAACAGTGACCCAGACTGAGGGGAACAATGACCTACATGGAGGGGAACAATGACCTACATGGAGGGGAACAACGGCCCAGACTGAGGGGAACAACGACCTACATGGAGAGGAACAACGACCTAGACTGAGGAGAACAACTACCTACACGGAGAGAAAAAAAAAGAAATGAAATAAAAAAGAAAACATGAAAAGGAAAATAATAATAAAAAATGTAGGAAATAATAAAATAAAACCAATATTAGAGATGGTTCCCAGAGATAAACTATTTTTAGACTAATTGAAGAAAAAATAAAACCAATATTAGAGACTAAAAATGAAAAGGAGCAAAAAAAAAAGAAATCAGAAAAATAAAAGAAAGCAAGCAAGCATTTAATACCCTGAAATAAAAATATGCATTTTTTAAACATGGAGCGATAAGGAACTGAATAAAGAAAAGAAAAAAGGAAAAATTGTTGGACAGAACGAAAAGGAAAGAACGCATTAAAAAAGAAGAACGAGAAAAAAAAAAAAAGAACACAACGCATTGATGTGTCGTACTTGGTGGAGGCTAAATACACGTAGAAGTGGGCACGCGTACGGCCGAAGGAACCAAGGCGAACCGAACCGGAAGTCCGGAACGATGTATCTGCATGGACATCGAACAAACAACAAACCAATGGAACGAAGCTTAACGGGCCAAGCCCACCGTCGAAACCTTAAGCGAAACAGAGGTTCCGCGGCGCGCGCGCGCTAGCGAGCATTCTCCCACCGACCAGGTCGGCGCGTACCGCGCGCCGCACACCCCCCACGCGGTACGGGCCGGCCCAGTTCGGGTGTTGGGCCAGTTGGCCGTTTTTTTTCTGAGTCATTTTTCTGCTCTGTTTTTTTTTCATTTCTGTTTCTTTTTTATTTCTGTTTTTTTATTTCTGTTTCTTTTTTCGTTTTTAAGATTTAATATTTTAAATTTACATAATTTTTTAAATGTAAAATGTTCTAACTAAAATATTTCAAGAAAATTTCAAATTCAAAAATTGTTCATAAAATTTGTTCAAATGCGAAAATTGTTCAAGTATAAAAATTGTTCAAATTCGAAAATTGTTCATATATAAAAAATAATAAATTTTAAATTTTTTTGTTCCAATTTAAAATTTGCTCTAATTTAAAATTTGTTCCAATTTAAAATTTGTTCCAATTTGAAAATTGTTCCAATCTGAAAAATGTTCAAATTTTGAAAATATTTAAATTTCTGAAAAAACTAAAATAATTTAAAAAATCGGGTCTAAAAAGAATCAGCTTTTGAAAAACGTAAAAAGGAAAAAACCAGAAAAAACGAAAAAAAACAAAAATAACAAGAGTGGGAATGTGTTGGGCCGGCCCAACAACCCGCCTGGGGGGGTGTGCGGCGCCTGGTCCGCGCCGACCAGGTCGGCGTACAGCACCCCCCACGAATTCACCTGTCTGCACCTCCTCCTTGGCACGATCAGCTTCAGTAGCTCGACGGGTCCTGACACAAAGGCAGGCCATGTTGCAATGTATTTTTGTTGCCTTACTTGGGTATTGAACTCTGAACCTTGATTTGGTTGCAAGTTGTATGCACCTAACCAATTCACCCATCCAACTAATGTCTAGGCTATGGACGTACATGAATATTCCAGGCGTGGGATCGATGAAATATCATAACTATTTCATAAATTAAATAGTGTGTTCGGTAGGGTTTGATTCCGAGACCTTGTGATCCTCATACCCTGTCATGTTTGGTGCTTCATGCAATAGACAATTTAACGAAAATTTCGAACCCAAAGAAAAGGCTAGGCAATCTTCATATGTACATACACTTGAACACAAATGTGAGAGTGTGTGCTAGACTGCTATCTTGCCACGTTGACAGGATGCCACATTTCATATCCGAGCTCGGGACAATGCGCATTGACTTGGATGCATACAACGTGGCAACCTGTTCTTCCCCATTGCTAGAAGAGATGGCCAATATTCAAATATGCAAAGACGTGCATTAACCAACTTAATTGAGTGTTCCACACCCAAATCATCATGTACTTAGTCTAGCTAATATCAAGTTACTTGTCCTCTTTGGGAGGAGGCGCCTGGTCGCCTGGAGATCAGCAGCGCGGCAGCAGCCATGTCGCACCACGGCTCCGTGCGCACGGCCCTGCTGTGGCTGATCTCCATGATCTGCTTCACACATGTCGCGTTGTTCGCTCGGGGCCAAGCTCCAGACACTCTCGGTAAGCTGCGAAAAAAAGAAGGCGTGCCATGTTAATCCTACATTGGCAAGGAGAGATCGAGTTGTGAGGTCTGACTTGCGATTGCAGGTTTCATCAGCATCGACTGCGGCAGCCCTCCGAGCGCCGCCTACGTCGACGCGATCACCGGCCTACCGTACGTCTCGGACGCCGATTTCATCGATACCGGCGTCAGCCACAACGTCTCCGCCGAGTACGTCGACGCGAGTCTGCCGCGGCCGCACTACGACCTCCGGAGCTTCCCCACGGGCGCCCGGAACTGCTACACCGTGAGGCCCCTGACGCCGGGCACCAAGTACCTGGTCCGCGCCACGTTCCTTCACGGGAACTACGACGGGCTCGGCGATGGCGGCCTCGCCGTGTTCGACCTCTACCTCGGCGTCAACCTCTGGCGGACGGTGAACATCTCCAGCGTCTCCAGCACCTTCCGGGCTGAGATCATCAGCGTCGTGCCGGACGACTACGTCCACGTCTGCCTCGTCGGCAAGAAGGGGCTCGGCACGCCGTTCATCTCCGGCCTTGAGCTGCGCCCGCTCGCGGACGAGCTCTACCCCATCGTGGCGAACGCTTCCATGTCCATGGACGTCCATGGCCGGCACAACCTGGGACCCGAGGACGAGTCGCTGATCATAAGGCACGCACAGGATCTACCGCCGACTTCTCAACCACATTATTACAAGTGTATGCCGGCTATGTGTTTACAGATGGATGTTAATTTCAGGTACCCAGATGATCCCCACGACCGCATCTGGAAGGTGCTGGCAAACCCGCGCTCATGGATCCCGACGAACACGACGGCCGCCGTTCTCAACGTCGCCCAGGACCAGTTCTTGGTGCCGTCGGCGGTGATGCAGACGGCCGCCACGGTGGACGACGGCTTCAGCTTGCAGTTCTACTGGGACGCCGACGACTCGAACAAGGCGTTCGTCTACTACGTGGCACTCCACTTCGCCGAGGTCAGGGCGCTCAACAGCAGCGAGGCGAGGATCTGCGAGATCTACCTCAACAACGACCTGTGGTACAGCAAGCCCATCTCGCCGGTGTACCTCTACTCGGGCGCCGTCTTTGGGACGGTGACAGGGAAAACGCAGTACAACTACAGGATAGAACCCACCAACAACTCTACGCTGCCGCCCATAATGAACGCGCTCGAGATCTTTCTCATGGTGCCCACTGCAGAGCGTGCGACTGATGGAGGAGATGGTATGGTCTTAAATCGGTGTCTGTGTGGTTTAGAGTAGTCTGAACTCTGAATTTCGTCATGATTTTGTGATTAGTGAAAGGACACTATCTGACATTATGTTTTTTTCCAACCTGATTTGGGGATCTAGTGAGTGCCATCATGGCCATCAAGGCCAAGTATGAGATCAATAAGAACTGGATGGGCGATCCGTGCGGTCCCAAGATATACTTGTGGGAGGGTGTGAGTTGCAACTATGCAATCTCTAGCCCACCAAGGATCATCTCTCTGTGAGTTACCGCAAGATGAAAAACGTTCAGTCTAAAATTGGTGATGCAGTAAGATAACTGAGAAATATGTGACCATTTCTTTTGCAGAAACTTATCCTCCACTGAATTGACGGGAGAAATAACAAGTGCTTTCAGAAATCTCACTGCTCTCCAGACCTTGTAATATGCACTTTCTAATTTAGTACTCTCATCTCCTGTCAATATTTTAGTGATTTTTTTCTTCCTTATACACTACTAATACCTGGCAGATTCCTTGATTTTCCAGGGATTTATCTCTCAATAATTTGACGGGCAATATTCCTGAATTTCTAGCACTACTACCTTCGCTTTCTGTCCTGTAAGATCAATGACTATGATACTTCTACCTATTATTGTTGTGAAGACCCAGCATCAATCTTGTCTTTTGTTCTTCCTCAGAGACTTAACTGGCAACAAGTTTAATGGATCTGTTCCAGAAAGTCTTCTTAAAAGATCGCAAGAAGGATCATTGAAATTAAGGTAGTATTATCATTAAACTTATCCTATATTGAATGAGAATACAATTTATGTAACAGTAACTCGTTCAGAAAAAAAAGAATAATCACATGCTTGTGTGCATCGATTGATTTAGATGCGGAGGTTCTCTCATTTTTTGAAAAACAAAAGAAGATAAACAATCATGAACGTGCCCACTGTCACAACTGACAACTAGCAATGCTATTGTAAAATATAGTAGACAAACAGATCAAAACGTATCATCATTTTCTATATATGGTTTTGGTAATAGCTTGTGTCACTGTGAAAGATCAGAGATTTAAGTGGAAAGTTTCTTTTATTCAACCTGTAGTATTATTCGATACCCACTATGTTTTATGACCCTCCTTTGTGGTTATGTTAGAATTGAAGCTAATACAAGCAGCATCGATAATGGCCCCTCCAAGTCGGATAGCCAGCCACGAGGAACAAAACGTAACAATACTGCCGTGATTGTCCCTGTGGTTGTCGTCGTGGTTGTGGTACTGCTGGTGGTGGCCGTAATTGTTACAGTGTTATTTTGCCGGAGAAGAACTGAAAATGGTGATCCCTATTGAATCGAAACAAAATACTTGTCTAATTGTTTTCAAGGACAAAAGTAGTCTCTCGGTTTTCGGTTACTGACAAACAAGCATTTATGCAGATCCTTCTGTCAGACCGCTCAATGGAAGCCACTCAAAACAAGAAAATGAAGATGCTGTCTCTTTGCAATTTGATAACCGTCAGTTTACTTACAAGGAGCTAAAGACAATCACAAATAGCTTCGAGAAGTCAATTGGCAAAGGTGGGTTTGGAGTAGTCTACCTCGGCTACTTGGAAGATGGAACCCCAGTTGCCGTCAAAACGCGTACAGAATCATCATCGCAATCGCATAATGAGTTCTTAGGAGAGGTCAGGTTTCTTCCGGTTCATTTCCTTCCATTCTTATACCTGTTTTCCTTCTTATGTACTCCCTCAGATCCATAATAACTCCTGGGGTTTTAGTGCAAGTTTATACTAAAATGAACTAAAACACTGACACTTATTATGGATAGGAGGAAGTAGTATTTTTCAATTAATCAAACCAATTTACTCAACTATTGTAAGTAACTGGAAATGCTTAATCTGTCCAAACAATATGCTGCAGAAATGAAATGCACTTGGTCACTTATTGACAGAACTGCTCCGAATTGCATTTCAGGCCCTACATTTGATAAGAGTTCATCACAGGAATTTGGTCAATCTGGTTGGCCACTGCAAGGATGGACAGCACTCGGCGCTTATCTACGAGTACATGTCCGAAGGGACTTTACAAGAAAAGCTAAGAGGTCGGTATCGGTTGACAATTGGCGTGTACTATCATCCCTAAAACTCCTACTTATTACCGCATTGTGCAGAAAAATCCCCTGACTTTGTGCCCCTATCATGGCGTCAACGGTTAAGGATTTCGCTCGATTCTGCTCAAGGTTTGCTTTTATTTTTAACAGTGATGCTCAAAGTTTGCTAGCTTGACATCATGCAACCCTTTCTTCTCTGTCGGAAACCAACTTTTAACTGTTTATTTCTGATGAATGCAACAGGGCTGGAATACCTGCACAAGGCATGCAAGCCTCCCCTGATTCACAGGGATGTGAAGACCGCCAACATACTCCTGAACGGTAGCAACCTAGAGGCCAAGATAGCCGATTTTGGCCTGTCCAAGGCTTTCAACAACGACCTCCAGTCCCATGTCTCCACGCGTGTAGTGGGCACCCCAGGATATCTCGACCCCGAGTACGTTCATTTGTATTGGCAACAAACACGCAAATTAAACTGAAGCCAAAACTGCTCCCTAACACCTACTTTCTGCAGGTACTACACTTCGTTCCAGCTGAGCGAGAAGAGTGACGTGTACAGCTTCGGGATAGTGCTCCTGGAGGTTGTCACGGGCCAGCCCCCAATCCTCCCGGAGAGCGTCCACATCGTCCAGTGGGCGCGGCAGAGGCTCGCTAAGGGCGACATCGAGAGCGTCGTCGACGGCAACATGCAAGGGCGGTACGATCTGAACTCAGTCTGGAAAGTGGCGGATCTCGCGCTGAGGTGCACGGAGCAGACGTCCAGCCAGAGGCCGGCGATGGCCGACGTCGTCGTCCAGCTCAAGGAGAGCTTGGAGCTGGAACAGGGCTGCGTGAAGGTGCAAAGCTCGTATGCCGGAAGTGGCGACGTGTACGCGGAAAGCGGTGATGCTCGAAGCCAGAGTATGCACAGTGGGATGGCGCTAGATTTAGTAGGTCCTGCAGCTAGATAGTAAGATTTCTCTAAACGTAGTTGTGACTATTTATGAGTTTTTCTGTGATTTTGTTTTCTTTGACAAAACCTCGTCAGAGGACAGGGTTCGCGCATTGCCATGAAGAAGAAGAGAGTTGATCCGGTTAATAAGGAATATCAGATCCAAAAATGTAGGTCCTGATAAATTTCGTTGGAACTTAGTACATTCGAATGGAAAATTTTCTGTAAGTTTATTATACAATACGATTATCCAACCTGATATACCAGTTGATAAGAACAGGAAAATTTAGAAGATGAAAATACAACTAAAAAAATAAGATTTTTGGTTGGTATTTACGTCGATGGTGGGTGATCCTAACCAAATATAATCTTGTTAAGCGTAATTGGCTCGGAAGCAGCCAGTGTGTGTTCTGTCTGTTGGAGAGAACGATTGTTTTAGAGAACGATGCGTACCCTTCTAGGGCATCGGTTTCGTGTTATATAGCACAGGGAAAAACCCCCTGAGGGTAAGATACAAAGACGTATATAGTACGGGTGGAGTACTACTCCATACCGTATGTATACAGAAAACAAACTCTAACACTCCCCCTTAATCTAAAGCTTGGAAAGATTTAGATTACGTTTAAACTCATCTAGCTTTTTAGAACACAAAGTCTTGGTGAAACCATCGGCAATCTGATCCTTGCTGGAGATAAACCTGACATCAAGTTGTTTGCGAGCAACTCGTTCCCGAACAAAATAGAAGTCTATCTCAATATGTTTTGTTCTAGCATGAAAGACAGGATTAGTTGAGAGAAAAGTAGCACCAAGATTATCACACCAGAGACGGGGTTTTTCTCGAAGAGTAACACCCAGTTCCCTGACAAGAGCTTCAACCCAAATCAACTCAGCTGTAGCATTTGCTAGGGCTTTATATTCAGCTTCAGTACTGAAACGAGAAACTGTAGGTTGTTTTCTAGCACTCCAGGATATGAGATTAGGACCAAAGAAGATAGCAAAAACTTCAGTGGAACGTCTATCATCCAGATCTCCAGCCCAATCAGCATCAGAATAAACACTAAGAAGAGTGGAAGGAGACTGACAAAAAGTAAGTCCAACTGTACGTGTACCATGAATATACCTCAATATCCTCTTTACTGCTGTCCAATGAGATGTAGTAGGAGCATGAAGAAACTGACACACCTTACTCACAGAGAAACACAAGTCAGGTCGTGTTAATGTCAAGTATTGTAGGGCTCCCACAACACTTCTGTAATGAGTGATGTCCTCAGTACCAAGAGGTACACCGTCATGCAAAGACAAAGTATCAGTTGTGGACAGTGGTGTTGGACAACTTGTGCAAACATCCATACCAACACGCTTGAGAAGATCTAAAGCATATTTTTCTTGATTCAAAATTAGGCCGTTTTGCTGCTTATGTGCCTCAAGCCCCAGAAAGTAATGAAGATCTCCAAGATCTTTAAGGGCAAACTCATGATTTAAATTCTTGAGAAGAGCAGCAATTGCAGAATCAGAAGAACTTGTCACAATAATGTCATCAACATAGATAAGGAGAAATATCTGAACACCTGAATGGTTAAAGAGAAACAGAGATGTATCTGCCTTGGAGGGTATAAAACCAAGAGTATAGAGCTTAGTACTGAGACGAGAATACCATGCCCTTGGTGCTTGTTTCAATCCATAAAGAGCTTTGTCAAGTTTGCAAATATAATTTGGATTAGCGGAAGACTCAAAACCAGGTGGTTGTCTCATGTAAACCTCCTTGATACGTCTCCAACGTATCTATAATTTCTGATGTTCCATGCTAGTTTTATGACAATACCTACATGTTTTGCTCACACTTTATAATGATTTCATGCATTTTCCGGAACTAACCTATTAACAAGATGCCAAAGTGCCAGTTCCTGTTTTCTGCTGTTTTTGGTTCCAGAAAGGATGTTCGGGCAATATTCTCGGAATTCGACGAAACAAATACCCAGTATCTTATTTTTCCCGGAAGACCCCAGAACACCGAAGGAGAGTCGGAGGCGGGCCAGAGGGCCACCATACCATAAGGCGGCGCGGCCCCAGGCCTGGCCGCGCCAGCCTATGGGGTGGGATCCCCAGGCGCCCTCCTGCGCCGCCTCTTTGCCTATATAAGCCCTTTCGACCTAAAAATGCGATACCAATTGACGAAACTCCAGAAAGATTCCAGGGGCGCCGCCGCCATCGCGAAACTCCAATTCGGGGGATAGAATCTGTGTTCCGGCACGCCGCCGGGACGGGGAAGTGCCCCCGGAAGCCATCTCCATCGACGCCACCGCCTTCATCATGCTCCGTGAGTAGTTCCCCCATGGACTACGGGTTCTAGCTGTAGCTAGTTGGTACTCTCTCTCCCATGTACTTCAATACAATGATCTCATGAGCTGCCTTACATGATTGAGATTCATCTGATTTAATCGGTGTTGTGTTTGTTGGGATCCGATGGATTGTTACATTATGATTATTCTATCTATAAAGTTTGTGAAGTTATTGTTGCTGCAATCTTGTTGTGTTTAATGCTTGTCACTAGGGCCCGAGTGGCATGATCTTAGATTTAAGCTCTATACTTATTGCTTAGATTGTATCTACAAGTTGTTTGCACATGTCTATGTCCGGAACCGAGGCCCCAGAGTGACAAGCAAGCTGGGATAACTCGGAGGGGAAGGCGTAGGTATGAGGATCACATGTTTTCACGGAGTGTTAATGCTTTGCTCCGGTGCTCTATTAAAAGGAGTACCTTAATTTTCAGCAGATTCCCTAGAGGCCCGGCTGCCACCGGCTGGTAGGACAAAAGATGTTATGCAAGTTTCTCATTGCGAGCACGTATGACTATATATGGAAAACATGCCTACATGATTAATAATTTTGATGTTCTGTCTTAATGCTATTTCAATCCTATCAATTGCCCAAGCTGTAATTTGTTCACCCAACACTTGTTATTGGAGAGTTACCACTAGTGTAGATAGCTGGGAACCCCGGTCCATCTCTCATCATCATATACTCGGTCCTATATGTCATTGGAAGTAGTATCAACTATTTTACGGTGCCATTGCTCTCATATTACTGCTACTCGCTGCCGTATTACTTGTTACTACTGCTCTCATATTACTGCTTGCTTTCACATCACCCCTGTTACTAGTGCTTTTCCGGTGCGAGCTGAATTGACAACTCGGTTGTTAAGGCTTATAAGTATTCTTTACCTCCCCTTGTGTCGAATCAATAAATTTGGGTTTTACTTCCCTCGAAGACTGTTGCGATCCCCTATACTTGTGGGTTATCAAGACTATTTTCTGGCGCCGTTGCCGGGGAGGCATAGCTCTACTCATAAGTTCACCTGGGGAGTACACTCTACCTCTCTCTCTGTTTTTGTTTTATTTTATTTTGTTTTGCTGAGTTTACTTTTCTCTAGTTTATTTGTGCTTAGTTTATTTCTGTCTAGTATTATTTTGCCTAGTTTACTTTTGTCTAGTTTCTTTTTGTTTTGTTTTATTTTCCCTATATACCCAAAAATCCATAAAAATTTGAAAAACCGAAAAATTAAAAACTGTTGCTATGGAAGAACCCACAACCTATTTGGAGCTTATAGAATTATATAATAATTGTAGAGAATCAAGAACGGGAAAAGTTATGAGTGCAGTGATAGAAAAATTGAATACAATTGCTAAAATCTTGCTTAAACGCCATGATATAAACTGTTGCTCTAAACAGCATACTAAACATCTTAAATTTCAATGTGGCTTTAGTGAGGAAGTTTTAATTAAGAACTATAATTGGAATAGCTATATTCATTTTGGGTTCGAAGAAGTAGAACAATTTGTCTTATTTATGGGAGCTTCTGAGATCTAATCCTTCATATCTAAAAATGATGAAACTTGTGTTGTTTGTAAGGACCTTAAAGATTATGTCTCTTATATCCTTAATTTTTGCATAGAAAGTTATAATGATAATCCTTATATCATTGATTATAAAGAGAGACTCATTAATGCACAAGAATGCACTCACAATTTGCAGGAACCTGTGAAAGAAGAAATTGATGAACCTGAAAGCTCATTGGATGAAAAAGAGGAGGAAATTGATGAACCTGAAAGCTCATTGGATGAAAAAGAAAAGGAGAGTGATGAACAAAAGGAGGAAGAATGGATTAGCTACCCATGCCAACCTTCTAATGAGAGTAACTCTTTATCTCTTACACTATTTGATTGTCCTCCATGCTTACCAAGGGAGGATGAATGTTATGTTCCTGTGGATTCTCTTGAAATATTCCCTATGAGTAAAACCTGTGAGAATAATTATGCTACTGTTATCTATGATAATCCATGCTATTTTGATAAATCTTATGATAATGCTTTGTTTGTGCCTGATGTCGAAATGAATGGTACTAAAGAGTTTTGCTTAGCAAATGTTTATGATAAATCTCTAGATGATGGTCCTATGTTACTTGATAATATTAATTGTACTACTAATGAAAATGGGATTGGAGAGGTCTTGACTTTATCTATGAGTCCCATATCTTTTGAGATTAATCAGTCATCTTGTTATATTATTGATAAAAGTGGGTTTGAAAGATTTAATCCCACTATTTTTGAGCTTGATAAAAAGTATGTGTTTGTAGATCATGAAAAGCATGCTTTATGTGATAGTTATATTGTTGAGTTTATTCATGAAGCTACTGAAAATTATTATGAGAGAGGAAAATATGGTTGTAGAAATTTGCATGGTACTAAAATACCTCTCTATATGCTGAAAATTTTGAAGTTACTCTTGTTTTATCTTCTTATGCTTGTCACTTGGTTCTTCATGAATTTATTTGTGTACAAGATTCCTATGCATAGGAAGCGGGTTAGACTTAAATTTGTTTCATACTTGCTTTTTGATGCTCTCTTTGCTTCAAATCTCATCCTTATATGAGCATCATTAAAATTGCTGAGCCCATCTTAATGATGCTCACATAAGGATGAGCCCATCTTAACCCATGTCTTTATTTTGCTACTGTTTTGTTGTGTCTTGGAAGTTATTACTACTGTAGCAACCTCTCCTTATCTTTATTTTATTGCATTGTTGTGCCAAGTAAAGTCTCTAATAGAAGGTCGATACTAGATTTGGATTTCTGCGCAGAAACAGATTTCTATCTGTCACGAATTTGAGTAGGTCTCTCTGTAGGAAACTCAGACAAATCTGCCAATTTACATGCGTGTTCCTCAGATATGTACGCAACTTTCATTAGTTTTGAGTTTTCTAATTTGAGCAACGGAAGTACCTCTTAAAAATTCGTCTTTACTGGCTGTTCTGTTTTGATAGATTCTGTCTCTGTTTTTTTTTTGCATTGTCTCTTGTGGACTTTAAGTAAGGCTTTCTAGACGTGGAGAGCTGTAGCTAATGTTTTATTGAGTTCTTACAATGTGTCACTACAGGACCAAAGTGGATTAAAGTTTTTTGAGTACTAACCCCTCTAATGAAGTTTATGAGAAGTTTGGTGTGGCGTAAGTTTTCAAGGGTCAAGAGAGGAGGATGATATATGATCAAGAAGAGTGAAAAGTCTAAGCTTGGGGATGCCCCGTGGTTCATCCCTGCATATTTCAAGAAGACTCAAGCGTCTAAGCTTGGGGATGCCCAAGGCATCCCCTTCTTCATCAACTTATCAGGTTTCTTCTATTGAAACTATATTTTTATTCAGTCACATCTTATGTGCTTTGCTTGGAGCGTCTGTTTGTTTTTATTTTTGTTTATGTTTGAATAAATTAGGATCCTAGCAATCCTTGTTTGGGAGAGAGACACGCTCCGCTTTTTCATATGAACACTCGTGTTCTTCGCTCTTACTTTTAATGTTCAATGACAAAAGTTGGAAGCTATTGCACTCATTGTTATTTGGTTGGAAACAGAAAATGCTTCATATTACCTTGAATAATTTGATACTTGGCAATTGTTTTGAGCTCTCAAGTAGATCATGTTTAAGTTCTTGCATCATGTAGTTTAAATCTATTAGTGGAGAACTACCGTAGAGCTTGTTGAAATATGGTTTGCGTGATTGGGCTCTCTAAGGTCTAGATATTTTCTGGTTCAAGTGTTTGAGCAACAAGGAAGACAGTGTAGAGTTTTATAATGCTTGCAATATGTTCTTATGTAAGTTTTGCTGTACCGGTCCATACTTGTGTTTGCTTCAAACAACCTTGCTAGCCCAAAGCCTTGTACTGAGAGGGAATGCTTCTCGTGCATCCAAAACCTTGAGCCAAAACCTATGCTATTTGTGTCCACCATATCTACCTACTATGTGGTATTTAAACTACATAGTTGGTACTCTCTCTCCCATGTACTTCAATACAATGATCTCATGAGCTGCCTTACATGATTGAGATTCATCTGATGTAATCGGTGTTGTGTTTGTTGGGATCCGATGGATTGTTACATTATGATTAGTCTATCTATAAAGTTTGTGAAGTTATTGTTGCTGCAATCTTGTTGTGTTTAATGCTTGTCACTAGTGCCCGAGTGGCATGATCTTAGATTTAAGCTCTATACTTATTGCTTAGATTGTATCTACAAGTTGTTTGCACATGTCTATGCCCGGAACCCGAGGCCCCAGAGTGACAGCAACTGGGATAACTGGAGGGGAGGGCGTAGGTATGAGGATCACATGTTTTCACGGAGTGTTAATGCTTTGCTCCGGTGCTCTATTAAAAGGAGTACCTTAATTTCCAGCAGATTCCCTAGAGGCCCGGCTGCCACCGGCTGGTAGGACAAAAGATGTTATGCAAGTTTCTCATTGCGAGCACGTATGACTATATATGGAAAACATGCCTACATGATTAATAATCTTGATGTTTTGTCTTAATGCTATTTCAATCCTATCAATTGCCCAACTGTAATTTGTTCACCCAACACTTGTTATTGGAGAGTTACCACTAGTGTAGATAGCTGGAAACCCCGGTCCATCTCTCATCATCATATACTCGGTCCTATATGTCATTGGAAGTAGTATCAACTATTTTCTGGTGCCATTGCTCTCATATTACCTGCTATCGTTGTTGTGTTACTCGTTACTATCTGCTCTCATATTACTCGCTGCTTTCACATCACCCCTGTTACTAGTGCTTTTCCAGGTGCAGCTGAATTGACAACTCAGTTGTTAAGGCTTATAAGTATTCTTTACCTCCCCTTGTGTCGAATCAATAAATTTGGGTTTTACTTCCCTCGAAGACTGTTGCGATCCCCTATACTTGTGGGTTATCACTCCTCTTCCAGAACACCATGTAGAAACGCATTCTTGACATCTAGCTGCCTTAAACTCCAACCATTTGAAACCGATATAGAGAGAACAAGTCGGATTGTAGCAATTTTAATAACAGGGCTAAAGGTGTCTTCATAATCTATGCCATACCTTTGTTTGAAACCTTTTGCAACAAGCCGAGCCTTATACCTATCAATTGTACCATCAGCATTTTTCTTGATACGATAGACCCATTTGCAATCAATAATATTTTTGTTGAAACTTGGTGGAACAAGATGCCATGTGTGATTTGTCATGAGAGCATCATATTCTTCTTGCATGGCATGTTTCCATTTTGTATCAGCCAAAGCTTCTTTTAAATTTTCAGGCTCTCCTGTAGATGTTAACAATGCCCACCGAATTGTACCATCTGTGCGAGTTTTCGGTTGTCGTATACCTTTTTGTAGACGAGTGCGCGGTTCAGCAGCAGGACGGGCTGCAGCATTTGTTGGTGCAGAGGATCCAGCTTCAGCAGCAGCGCCAGGTGACGCAGAAGATCCTCCTGTCACCGAATCTCCCCTGCCACCGAAGCTTCCCCAGCACCAGACTGAGCAGGAGCAGCGTCAGAGAGCGTGGGATCGCGTGGCGGGGACCGCGGGCTGTCGCGCGGTGGCGGAGACGGAGACCGAGGCGGAGTAGTGTCCGGGCCACTCACGGGCGGAGACGTAGCGGATCGTCCTTGGCGCGGGCTGGGGCGCGCGGAACGCGACGCAGAGGCGGGGCCTGGCGTGGACGTGGAGTCGTCGGAGAGGCGCGGGGACATACGCCCAGGGGACGGCGCGTCAGGGCCGTCAGACACAGGATCCAGAGCCGATTCTGGGGCAGAATCAGCCTCAGAATCTGGGAAATTTTGGCCTGTAGCTACATCTTCTTCAGCATGGATATTTGATGTGTCTTGAGTAGAATTTTGAGGAGAATTTTGCTGCAGAACTTCAGAGGAACTTGGCGACTCCTCGGTAACAGTGACCTGTAATCAACAATAGGAACAACTGGAAAATATTGATCATTAGTATGCACACCCCTATTTTTGTCTACCGAGGAGGATGGTTCAGGAGGAAGTAAAAGGAGTTCTTCGCGAAGGCGACGACCAGCATTTGGATGAAGTTCAGCAAAAGGAAAAACATTTTCATCAAAGACAACATCTCTGGAGACATAGACACGACCAGTAGATATTTGTGAATTGGACTGTAACCAAGAAACACACATCTTTTAGACCGAAAAGAAAGTTTCTGTTTGTTGTAGGGGCGTAAATTGGGCCAACAAGCACAACCAAAAACACGAAGAGAGTCATAGTTTGGTTTGGTGTGAAGGAGTTTCTCCGTAGGGGTTGCAAAATCAAGTACCTTGGAGGGAATAAGATTAATCAGAAAAGTGGCTGTGAGAAAAGCGTCATCCCAATATTTCAATGGCATGGAGGCATTAGCAAGTAAGGCAAGGCCAACCTCAACAATATGACGATGTTTTCTTTCGGCAGAGCCATTTTGTTGGTGAGCATGAGGGCATGAAACATGATGTGTAATGCCCACTTTTGAAAGAAACCATGGAGCTTTTCATACTCACCACCCCAATCAGTTTGCATAGTGATAATCTTTGTATTAAACTTGCGCTCAACATATTGCTGAAAATTTAGAAACACTTGATACACATCAGTGCGCATTTTTAGGAGATATATCCAAGTAAATTTGCTAAGATCATCGATGAAGCTTACATAGTATGCATGTTTGCCTAAAGACATAGGAGCAGGACCCCAAACATCAGAAAACACTTGTTCCAATGGAACAGTGGAAACACTAGTAGAAACATGATAGGGTAACTGATGGATCTTAGCCTGCTGGCATGGGTCACATATGTAAGAACTTATTTCTGGAGTATAAGGGAGATTGTTTTTCCTAATAACTTGCTGAACAATAAAGGAAGAAGGATGCCCTAGACGACGATGCCATGTGGAGGAGGAAGGCTTGACGGTGACCAATGCATGCTTGGAGGATTCCGTGAACACAGGAACAAGTGGGTAGAGACCATCACAACACGGCCCTCTAAAGATGATTTGCTGCGTTGCCTTGTCCTTAATCAAGAAAAAGAAAGGATGAATTTCAACAAAGGCATGATTGTCTAGGGTAAGTTTGTGAGCTGAAATTAAATTCATGGATGAACTTGGAACATGTAAAATATTGCAAAGATGAAGAGGATTATGTGAGGTGTGCAAAACTGAATGACCAATATTAGCAATTTCCATACCTTGTCCACTAGCATTGTGGATTTGATCTTGACCTTGATAGGATTCATGAACTTGGAGCTTGTTTGATTGACCAGCAACATGATTTGTGGCACCTGTATCAAGGACCCAATTTGTATTGACACCATAGGCACCCTTGTGCTCATGAGGTGCATCATCATCATCATTGTCATCACCATAGCGCCACCAACATTCATTAGCAGGATGGCCCTCCTTCTTGCAGATTTGACAGAGGACCCCCGGCTGCCACGGGCTGGCTACCCTGTCCTGGCGACCACGGCCCTTACCACAGCCTCCTTTGGGGCGGCGATCCTGGCGAGCCTGACCGTAGGGCGGTGGCGGCGGGAGAGGTGGGCGCGGCTGCTGGTGAGGATAGTGTGGATGTGGTTGTGGTGGTGGGTAGTAGGAAGGGGCATAGGGATGGGGTATGTAGGGCTGAGGTGGGGGTTGGGCATAGGGTTGTGATGGATGATGATAGGGCTGCGGCGGTGGTGGTGTGGCATGGTAGGACGGTGGTGTAGGAAGGATGGGCGGCTTGGGTGGTGCATGGTGAGAGAAATTAGGACGGCGTGGAGCAGCGTTGATAGAGGAGGTGAAGGTGCCGGTGTTTTGACCTGTAGCAACAAGCATAGTTTCACGAGATTCATAGGATAAAAGCTGAGAACACATGTCACCAAGTGTAGTAGAGGGGTTGGCATTAATGGAGGCAACCAGAGGGGTGTAGCAGCCATCAAGACCATTGAGGATGTAGTCCTTGAGCTCATCATCATCGACTTTCTTTCCCGCAGCAGCAAGTTCAGCGGCAAAACCCTTCATCTTGGTGAGAAATTGAGAGGCAGTCATATCAAGCTTTTTTGTATTTGTGAGAGCTCCACGCAGCGATGAAACACGAGACTTGGATTGGGTGGAAAAAAGTTCAAGAATAGCCTTCCAAACCTCGTCGGCGTGAACCAGACCATACACATGAGAGAGTAGATCATCGCCAAGGGAATTGACGAGGAAGCTCACCACAGCTTGATCCTTGGTGACCCAGGTCTCATACTCCGGGTTGGGGATGGTGATTGTTTTCTTGTCCGCGTCCTCTGCTTCCAGGGTCTCGGGCGGCGCTTTTTCGGTGCCATCCAGAAAACCGACGACACGGGCGCCACGTAGAGAGGGCAGAATCTGCGTCTACCAGGAGAGGAAGTTGCCGCGGCTGAGATTTGAGGCCGGCGGAGCAGCAATGGTGACCGGATGATGTGTAGAGGAAGACATGGCGAAACTAGGGTTTGAGAGGAGGGAGGGTTTTGGGGAGAAAAAGCTAGGGGAATTGAGTGGTTTGGTCGTGATCTAGAGAAGGGAGAAGTTTCTGGTTGTTTTGTTGTGGAGGAAGGAGGCCGGCGGCGGTGAAGTAGATCAGCACCGGTGGCGGCGGCTAGATGGGAAGAGGATAGCTCTCGATACCATGTTGGAGAGAACGATTGTTTTGGAGAACGATGCGTACCCTTCTAGGGCATCGATTTCGTGTTATATAGCACAGGGAAAAACCCCCTGAGGGTAAGATACAAAGACGTATATAGTACGGGTGGAGTACTACTCCATACCGTATGTATACAGAAAACAAACTCTAACACTGTCAAGCAATGAGACGATTAAATATTTATTCCTCCAGTGCCACTTTGCCAGATCTATATGGTCATGCACCCAAGTAGCTTCTGAATTCTCCGACTAATGTAGCCAATATCTTTGGTAATTAGCTTCATGGTATTGATCGCAGGTTTAGAATGCTTATTAGAGTGGGAGCGCTTGGCGTTGTATGGCCGCTATGGCTATGTAGAAATGACAAAGTTTTTAATGATAAGAATTATTCTCTCTTGCAGATTATATACAGATGTACCGGTATTCTCCGTTCGTGGTCTGCACTGCAAAGGGTGGAGAACCGTGACCTCTTTATGGAGGTTTGTACACGGTTGGAGGCTACGGCAAGAAATACTTTTTTCCAACATGGGTGGTAGTATAATCTACGGATTTGGCCACCACTTTCTCCTTAGGAGATTTACAATTGCTCATGATTGATATGTAATTCGTCTTTTATTTTTTAGTTTCATGGCATTTGAGACTTGGGAATGTGCATCTTAGTTATGCAGAGGTCGAGTGTAATTGCTTGACTTTTAAGTAATAAAACGCCAATTATCGATTTTTTGTCATAGTTTAAAATAGGAAGCTATTTTATTTAACCACAACATTTTGAGAGGTTAAGAAAGGCTATAGCCTGTTATAGCCGGCTAGCCTATTTAGCATTTTTTTTATCTGGAATAGCAGGAGTTTTGCTTGCATTCATTTAAAGAAGAGGGAATCTGTACATGCCTAAAACAGGCAGAGAAATGACAAAAAAGAATGGAGAAAAAAGACACATGCATAACAGCCTTGTATTTACAGCAAATAGGATGTCGCAACCTCAACAACCTCATCCTTGATCCGCTGAGCTAGTTCAGCCGTCGAGATTTCCTTGCCTTCAAAAACTCTCCATCCTCTTTCTTTCCAGATGTACCAGAGTACCAGACAACATAGCAGGCAAGTCTGACAGTTTCTTTTCTCTACGATTTAGGGACGCAAAACTAAATCTTACTCCAGCAATTCCAAACAGTCGATGCCTGAGAACAAATTCTTGCCAGCCGGCACATTAGAAGTCGAAACCGATGCCCACACTTCTTTAGAGTATGAGCATCCCACCGCCAAATGTGCTGCCATCTCGATCCGCTTCTTGATCACATAGGATGCAAGTGGTGTTTCAAGGCAACCATCTTCGCAATAGTCGGTCAGTTGTCCAGATCCTATTGCGCAACAGCAACTAAAGGAAGAACTTCACTTTTCCTTCTATCTTTGTCTGTCATAATTTCTCAAGATGAGGCTGCAGCAGTCTATCATGAAATTGAAACTCATAGGCAGATTTAGCAGAGTATTTTTCGTTAGCACACAACAACCAATGAATTTGATCTTGCTCTTCAGATAGGTGAACATCAGCTATTTTTGGCCATAGCTCAAGAAACTGGTGCAACTCCTCTTCACTAGAAATTCTAGAAAGACCTTGCATCCAACGTCCATTGCTGAGCGCATCTATTTTCCTCGGGCCATGCGCACAAGCAAAGGAGCAATTTCTGCAGGTGCCAACCCATCAAGCCACCTATCATTTCAAAAGTTGGCCTCTTTCCCATTGCCCAGCGATATCTTTGTACATGCAGCAAATAGCTGCATCTCCTTTGTGTCACACTGCAACACCATGCCCTTCCACGGACGATCATCCTCATCCCAAGCATACCAAGGCCATCGAATGTGCAGGGCACGGCCGAGATATAGAGGGTTCATGACTGAAGTAATTGTAGTCTACTCTATTTTTTTTACCATACATACTCGGGTTGCTTTGGCAAATCATTGCCTCAATGAAACCTAGTTAAGACGTGTTTGGCGGCCTGGATCCACGATGGTGGGGAAATAATGTACCCTAGTGCTTAACTGATTACACCCTTTTAGAAGGAGAACATTATACTCCTATCAAAAATAAAAGCTACTTTCTCCAAGCAATTGTAACAAGCCAGATCATGAGCTAGAGGCTTTGGGTGTAGGTGTAGTAGCTCAAGGGAACCATACATTGTGGACGATGAGCTACCCTAATCTGTAACCCGTATGGTGTCCGGTGATTTAGTCGTGACCTAATGGAATACGAGCGTTCCAATGTAAAAAAAAATCTACAAAAATATGCATATACAGTCTATACTAATAACAGTTGATGAAATTAAGCTAAAAATAAACGTACATACATACATACATGGCTTGCGAATGCTGGAAATACGAGGTAGTACAAATGTGTGTCAGTGTTCAAATAAACAGATTCATCACCATCCGTTTGGAATTATAAGATGTTCTAGATTATTTCGATGTGGACTACAAAAAAGTACAAAAAATATTATGTGCACCAGAAAGATTCATGGCTCGGTTTAGTGATCAATCAACATGTATATATTTTTCAAACTAGGCTTAAACCACATTGTTGCATGTCCGGAACTTCCCAACCATCTCTTTGAAGGCTGATGACTTCCATGAGCTTCCTTTTTCCTTGTTGCAGGTTACAACGGCAAATGTAACTAAATGCTACTTCCCGATGTTTATATTACGATATGTACACGCAGTTGTCGTTGTGAATGGAGTCAATGTGCCATCATGAGCATTGACATCATTTATCTTCGATTTCAGTGGATAATTCAGAGTGAGTGCCAAAACCGTCAACTCGGCTTCAACGGAGTTCAATCAGGCTTGGATCTTTCTAAAAAATGTGTATGGCAGGTGCAGGATACTCGTGCGGGTTAAGGCTATTACCATCGTGCAGGACATCTGCAGGCCCTTGGTGACAATAGCTGGCATATGGGCACTGTGACTTGATGTGACCCTAGGACTTGGATTCCTGAATTGAGGCACTGGCCTACCAATGTGGCCATAGGCTGGATTCCTGAACAGATACACTCACCCGGGTCATTCTACCATTTTATTATTATTATTGCTTCGACTGTATCCAAGTTCAAAATAAAAATACCAGCCCAGCGGCAAAACCTCCTGCCAATTAAATCTGAAATATTTTAGATATTTTTTTAATTTGAGTTTGGAGAACATGGGAGTAACTAATTTTGTTTATGATGACGGATTGATGTGACCACTAGCCTTAAATTCCGAAGCTGAGCTACTACGTAGCATGGTATACCATTTTATATTAGTATTATATTACTTGGACCATGCCATATTTAAAATAAAATCACAGTTGGTTGGTAAAATCTGCCGCCATCCTGAAATATTTGAGAGGCTTTTTTAATGGGATTTTGAAGGTAGATCGTGATCATGATAATCGATATTTAATGTGATGATGATTTTATGTGACACTCGGCTTTAAATTATTGAATAGAGGTACTAGTACGATCTCACATATTTGTACTATTATATTTAGACTGTAGCCAAATTTAAAAGCTCATTCCAACGGCAGGACCTCCTGCCTACTAAATAGAAATATTTCACACGTTGCCAAATTTCCCCTCTACCCTCGTAGAGATGACAGGAGTGGCCATCTATAAGTCGGTGGATGGGGGGTTTGCTCGTCATTTTTTGTTCACCACCTCCATAGCCCCAGAAACCCTCCGGAAAAAGCCCAGTTCCCTCAGTCTCTCCTCTAAAAGCACCCACTAGAACTTCCCAAGCCCTTCTCTCTCACGTCCATGACCACCGTACCAGAACATCCCCGTTGCACTTCTATGTGGTACCCAATGCCCCTCGATACCGCAGCCTCCTCATCCAACCATCTCCGTTGAGCCGCTTCACCGACGATGTTGTCAACCGGACCAGATCATTACCTCCGAACCTCGAAACCATATGGGCTTGTCCAACAATATACCCAGCCGTTTCAGCTGCGGCCTGGTCCACCCCAACGGAGCCGCTTCGCCGAAGCCATCGTCCATCGCATCGAATCCATCTCGCCGCCTCCCTCCTCCACTTGACCTGACCCGCTTCACCGACACCATCGTTTCTGAACCGAGTCTACTTCACCGACGCCGTCCTTGAACCACACCTATCTATACTCTTCTATTGTCGCTTTTCTATTGTTTACTGCAGGTTCATATTTAATCTAGGGGGAACCTGATTCTGTGAAACTCGTCGTAACGTTTCGCAGATGATATGAGTAGCCATGAAGTGGAAGGGCCGTCTCTCCAACTTCAAGTACCATATTTACTGGACTTCTTCAGCGAATCTACCAATCCCGAGATGAGCTGAAGTGACACTCCACAAAGTGCTACTATAAGTCCATTGTTTTATCGCCATGTTCTAGGTTCAGTTGTTTTTTTGTCTGAAGCTCTATAAGTTCATTCCTGGCTATGATAGTAACACCGTGCTATTTTTTAGTTTGTGGCTAATTTTAAGTAATTGAACATTTTGGTTTGCATCCCTGCTCTATAGATGTTGCCATCATAACTTATATCTTGTTCATTCTTAGTTATAAAAATGATAGCCTACTATTATGTAGTTCATGCCAATTTTAAAGTCACGAAACATGTTGGTCTGCATTCCTTGTGTTGCACGTGATATCATTGTTATTTCTATCTAGTTTATCGTCAGCTACTAAAGTAATTGCCTACTGTTAGTTCCTGCATGCTATCCGGTCTGTAGTATAATATAAAATTTTCATACTACTATGATAATAATTTTGTGTGTCATCTAGTTCTTCAAAAGTTGTAACTTTAACTTGTTTCTCTTACTTCGCATGGCGCTCACACATGGAACACTGAACATATTGGTTTGCATTCCCTCTTCTACAAGTTCATAGGTGATGCCACTAAATTCTATATTTGGTCCATCATAAGCCCCAACATTAACTATCCTCTATATTTTGCTCATTATGAATTTTATATCCCTAGACATATTGACTTGCATTTCCTTCTCTACAAGTTTTAGAGTGATGCCATTATAATTCGTGTCTAGATCATTCCTAGCTATCACAGTAACATCCTGGTATTTTTTTAGTTCATGGCCAATTTTAAGTAACTATACATGTTAGTTGGCAGCATTCGCTCTATAAATGTTGTCACTGTAACTTCTATCTGGATCATTATTTGTTACAAAAGTTATAGCATTCTATTATGTAGTTCATGTTAATTTTGAAGTCACTGAACATGTTACTCTGCATTACTTGTACTACAAGTGATACCATTATGATTTGTATCTGGTTCATCATAAGCTACTAAATTAACTGTCTGCTATAGGTTCATGCATGTTATCGCTCTGATATGCTGTAATATACAAATTATTTAAACTTGGCACACTACTTCGATAATAATTTTGTGTGCAATCTGGTCTAGTCCTTTGAAAGCTGCAACCTTAACTTGCTTCACTTACTTCGCATGGTGCTCACACGTGGAATACTTAATATATTGGCTTGCACTCCCTCTTCTACAAGTTCACATGTGATACTACTATATTATGCATCTAGCTAGTCTGTCCCAAGCTACGACATTAACCACCTTCTATGTGTTGCTCGTTATGAATTTTAAGTACCTGGACATATTGATTAGCATTCTCTACGCAAAAAGTTCAGATTATAATTCCTCTGGTTCATTACTAGATATGATAATTACTAGATATGATAGTAAAATGTTTCTATTATTTAGTTCATTCTCCATTCAAGTAATTGAGTGTAGTAGTTTATGGTAATTTGGAAGAACTGCACATCTTGGTCTGCTTTTGTTGTACTACAAATAATATCATTATTATTTCTATCTAGTTTGTCCTGAGCTACACCAGTAACTGCCCTGCTCTAGTTGAAGTACATGCACCTTTTGTATTGCTCTAGACCTCTAAATTCATAGTGTTTATCATGTTGGAACTTGTATGTGTTTCTCTAGGCCAGTAACGATGACTCCCTTTAGAAATAAGGGAAACATTGGACATCTTCAACGAGTGTACCAGCAAGGTGAGCTACATGGGACTCGCGGAGAGGTATTGTAAGTTTGTTGGTTTGTTCCGACGTGCTCGATTATACAAGCCACACAATAATTGAATTGCTTGTTTATATTGCATTATCTCGGCTGCTCGGTCATTAGAACTATCACATTTTATTATGTTGAGATATATCATACACATTAAAAGGAATCTCAAAGATGGTTATTTACTATATGTCCACTTCAAAATGTTTTAGTTCTTGATATGCTTTACACACTCTTTGTTTGCATATTGGTAGTCTATATTAGCATCATGTTGGTAGACTATATGTGCTCACTAAAATGATCTTGTTATATCAAGGAAATGAAGAATTCCAAATTCTTTAACAATCAACATTGTAGTGTATTTTAATTGCCAATCTTGTCATCTTAAGTTGTAATATCTTTGTTTCAAACATAGCTGGTGCACAAACTGCATAAATGATTGTTGAATTCGTTCATCGTGAAGTTGATGTCTTGTAGCTATATTGCTAGTTTTAATTATCATTCAATTTCTCTGAGTTCTATAATATTTTTTCAAAGTTTTGTAGCTAATGTAACATTTAGTTAGTTTAATTTGTATGTATCTTCTGTCCATTATTTCCTAAAAGTAATTATTACACATTGGTGCTTATGGTAAGTGAGCATATCAGGTCAAAAGAATGTGTCATGTAAATATGCTCAGATGTTAATGGGTTGTTAATGGGACACATTTAATGGGCCAAACGGTTCCTAAAATGTTAGGCCTCGTGACGTCCCAATTAAACAAAATCAGAGATGAGCCGGCCCGCAATAACACTATATATGGGTCGGCATGTTCACCAGCAGTTTACAAGCAGGCTAGCCTAAATAATAATAGGCCTCAAGTAGTCCAGATTGGCAAGGTTATAGGGCTTTAGTGGGCTTCAATCAGTTAACGGGCCAGCCCACTTAGTAAGTGGGATGTCTAATTTATCTATTTGGTCGGTCAAACATCGGCCCAGCCCATTTTATTTATTTGATCGGTCAAACATACTATTCGGTCCGGCCTATTAGGTGGGCCGACCCAAAAAACAAGTTGACTGGTCAACCAAAATATTTGTCTCGGCCCTCGAGCTAAGTGGATTGGCTCACTTAGCTAGTTGACCGGTCAAACCAATTTAGTTGGGCCAGCACACGTACTAAATAGGTCGGCCCATTTAGCATTTGACCGGTCAAACCAAGATAAGGTTCGCCCCTTCGCTAAGTGGACCGGCCCAGTTGTGAAGTTGATCGGTCAAACCAAGTTAGTTGGCCCTACCTAAAAAATAATTGGGTCGGCCGGTCATCTTTATTGGGTAGGCCTGCTTAAGGCGTAGCAGGCCTTGTATGGGCATGTCATCTACCACGGGTTACCAGTTAATGGCGTCACCGGCAATTTAACTACTTCTACCACATGCCAGTTAGCATAATGTCAGTAGTCAACGACCGCCCTAAAATCTTTTGACATGGTCCGATTTTTGGTGGCTAAAGGGTCCTTATCCGCTACGGACCAAAAAATTCGTTGTGCATCCTTAGGTGACGCGATATGCACCACATAACCTTTTTCGTCGCCTTAGACTCATTAACCACGAAAATACCCCTTTGCCGATATTTTTTGACGTAGTAGATAACAACTTTTTGTTAGTGTATGTAATAAAAAAATTCAAATCCCTATTAAATACTAGTAGAGTGTGCACGTGGACATGCACCACCGATCTAGCTGGTAGTGTGCCAAAACAAGGACCGCTACTACTATTCTTAGATACTGATATTGTGTCATGCCCCCATGCTACAAGTATTGACTAATTTTTTTCGATAAAGGATGCTTTATTACTTTTGGAAAAGCAATTACATCCAGCCTCTGCATAACCAGGATGCACACAGCCGTTCAAAGTGTCTGGATTCAAAGTATATAAAACTAGGCGGAATACATATCGGAGCGATGAATCATATAATGCCTAAGGTGTGGGTGGTGCTGCAATCCGTAAACTATGCTGCCACCCATGTAGGGAAAAAGTATCCCTCGCCGTAGCCTCCAACCGTGTACAGACCTCCGTAAATAGATCTCGGTTCTCCATCCGCTGAAGAGGTAACCACAAACAGAGAATACCTGTACATCTGTAGATGACCTGCAACAAAGAACAATTTTTATCATTAAAAATCTTCTCATTTCTACTTAGCCAGAGTGCCCACATAACTGCTAGCGCCCCCACCCTAAGAAGCAACTTAAACCTTGAATCGATACCGTGAAGCCAGTTGCCAAAGACATTGGCTACACTAGTAGGGGGATACAGGGTAGATGCTACTTGGATGACTGACCAAATAGATCTCGCAAAATGGCACTGGAAAAAAGGTGTTTAATAGTTTCATCTTGGTGACAAAAAACACACCTAGAATTTCCATGCCAATTCCGCTTGACAAGATTATCTTTGGTAAGAATAACTCCGCGACGAAGATACCATCCGAAAATTTTAATTTTTAATGGTATTTTCATCTTCCAGATTTTCTTATTATTATCAACCGGTATATCAGAATGAAGAATCGCATTGTATAAAGATTTGACTGAGAAAGTGCCATCTACATGAGGATTCCATCTAAATTCATCCGGTTCAGGTGATAGGTGAATATCTCTCAGCCATTGAATTAAAGCATTCCATGCCAATAGCCTTTGTCCAAGTAAAACCCGTCTGAACGTCACATTCGGAGGTGAGGTAGCCATTACTGTGGCAATGGTATCACCTTTGCGACGAACAATACTATACAAGGCAGGATATTGTTCACTTAAGGAAGCATTGTGTAACCAAACATCTTCCCAAAACCGTATCTGTTCTCCATTCTTAATAGAGAAAGTACCATGGCGAAAGAATACATTTTTTGTCGCCATGAGACCAGCCCAAAAGTGAGAATCCCCAGGTTTCCAAACCACTTGGGATAGCGCCTTCGAGCCAATATACTTTCTACGAAGAATAGTTTGCTAAATCCCATCCTCAGTAAGAAGCTTAAAAAGCCATTTACCTAGCAGAGCTGAATTCTTGACCTCCAGGTCATGAACTCCCAGTCCGCCTTGATCTTTGGGACTACAAACTACACTCCATTTAACGAGTCGATATTTCTTTTTCTCGATGTCCCCTTGCCAAAAGAATCTGGATCGATAATAATCAAGTTTATGCAGAATTCCTTTTGGCAACAGGAAGAATGATAACATATACAGTACCATATTTGTCGATATCGAATTAATGAGAACCAATCTTCCTCCGAGGGACAACAATTTACACTTCCAACTACTAAGGCGTTTTTGTAATCTTTCTTCCACAATTTTCCATTCAGCAATTGTAAGTCTCCGATAATGAATCGGAATACCCAACTAGCGAATAGGAAATTGGCCTTGCCCACAACCAAACAACTCTATGTATAGAGTCATATCGTTTTGGGCATCTCCAAAACAGAACAATTGACTTTTATGGAAATTGATTTTCAATCCCGACAACGGCTCAAAAGCCGCCAAAATTAATTTCAGATTGCGAGCTTTTTCAAGATCGTGATCCATAAATAGAATTGTATCGTCGGCATATTGAAGGATAGATAAACCCCCATCAACCAAATGTGGGATCTGTTGGAGATATGCCCAAGAGGCAATAATAAAAGTGGTTATTGTATATCTTTATGTTTATGAT